>NC_056731.1:1855897594-1856177594 GCF_019279795.1 Protopterus annectens
GGGTATTTGCTGGTGATAAGGAGGTTGAGGACCTGGCTTACTCCATCTTACCAACAGCATTATTTAAACCCGGTTTAACATCTGCCTGAAATCTAATAATCCATTCATACTCCTTCAACTCCAAGGTATTATTCATATCACCTCCCCTACTTCCCATATTTACTGTATCTATTCCTCTAAACTTAAATCTATGGGTGCTATTATTTTCAGAAATATGTTTGCTTAATGCATTAGTGACTATATTTCTTCTAATCTCTGATTTATGCTCCACTATCCGCTATCTTAGTTTCATGTTTGCTTAATGCATTAGTGACTATATTTCTTCTAATCTCTGATTTATGCTCCACTATCCGCTATCTTAGTTTCCTCCTGGTCTCGTCCACATAAAATGATGTACATGATAAGCATGTAGCTAGGTATACTACTTGAGCCGTGTTACAGTTCACAGAAGTTTTGAAAGTATATATTTCTTTAGTTACAGGATGTTTAAAATTATCTGTTTCATTATAAATATCACTGCAACAACTACAGTTATAACAATTTTTCGTCCCTATCTTTCGGTGGACTTTTTCCTTAACTTCTTTAAAATCCTTATAACACAGTTTCTGCTTTAATATTTCAGAGTTTCTATAGGAAAATTGTGGTCTCTCTCCTATTATATTTTTAATCTCAGGCATGGCCGTAATATTATCCATTTTTTTTCTATTATACAACGTACATCTTTAGTATTAATGTTAAATGTAGTAACATATCTAACTATATTTTCTTTTCTATCTAATGATTGTATTTCTTGTATCATATTTGCACTAAAAATTGGTTTATACTTATCTCGTCTACCTCTTACAACATCCTCATATATTTCATTTACAACTTGACTAGGATATCCATTCCCTTTAAACTCCTGCACCATTTCTCTAGCCTGATATATAAAATTACTCTCCTCAGTATTAAGCTTACTGGCTCTTATTAATTGCACCCTCAATATTCCTTTAAAGGTATGTGGTGCATGCATGCTATTCCTGTTAATGTATCTACAAACATTCACATTCTTTTTATGTATGGTAGATTCTATCCTATCTTCTTTTTTATATAATCGAATATCTAGAAACACTATACTTTCATCTGATGCTAACATTTTAAATTTTAAGAAGTCCGTGGAGTTATTTAAATACATAATATAATTCTCTAATTCCTCCAAATTACCACCTCATATTAAAAAGCAATCATCCACAAATCTTCTATAAAACATAACCTTGTTGTTTAATTCATTTTCCTCCCCAAAAATGCAGTGCTTCTCACATTGATATAATAACAAATTAGCATATGCATTAGCTACTGGGGTGCCCATTGCTACCTCAGTCAGCTGCAGGTAATGGTATTTTATCAAAAATAAAGACATTTTTTGTTAGTACTACTTCTAACAATGTGCATATATTTTCTATTTCCCTAGCTTGCATATTAATCTCAGTATTTAGAAAATTACGTATGGCCTCCACTCCATAGTCATTTGGAATTACTGTAAAGAGGGATGTGATATCTAATGTCACAAAAATAAAACTTTTACCAACATATTCATCATACTATTCATGTAAATCAGACAGACAACTGTTAGTATCCTTTAGTATACTAGGGCATTTACATAAATATTTTCCTAGTTTCATCTGCAAATATTTTGAAATCGGTTCAGTTAACCATCCACCCTTTGAGACAATAGGTGTCATGGGTGGATTATCCAAGCATTTATGTATCTTTGGAATCCCATATATTTGCAGTATTCTGGGACACGGAACAGATAAATAATTAAATAAAGCAATTGTTATATCATCAGTCAGTTGTAAATCATATATTACCATGTTCACTTCTGAAATACATTTCCTAACTTCATCATAATTTATCTCTTTAAAAGTCGTAACATCATTCAATATAACTTTAAAATTTTCTATGTGTCTTTCACTATCCATTATCACCACTGCACCTCCTTTATCTGCTTGTTTAATTACTAACCTATCATCATGGTTCAGTAAAAAGATTCTTACAAATACAAAATAATCCATTATTACAACTAGTGTTTAATGCACCTTCTTCATTGGGAACCGCTGACCAAACAACAGAAGAATTTAAGAAGATGCTAGATATTTTAGAGAAAAAAGTACAAACAACTCCGGTGGCAGCGGTTAAGCTTTCAAGCTTACTTGGAGTTAGGTGTTGTACCACGAGGGCTAAGAATACTGTAAATGCCCTCGTATGCAAATACCTATACAGAACTTCTTGGACAATGGCAGCAACTCAATTTAAAACTGAGTGCAGACTATATGAGATTAATGAACACTTTCTTTGAGCCAATAGAGAAAAAACTTATAGAAGAAATAGAGAAATTAGAAAATGATGTTTTGAACATGCCCTGTTATGCAAATTCTAGTGGTATGTATCAAATAGTGTTAGATCGTCTACACTTGTTTGATACTAAACTGGAATCTAAAAAAAAGCATAAGTTACAACGAGATGTTAATGATTTCAAAAACGAGCATATCTTCTCTTGGCCGAGAAATGAAAATCAAAATTGGTTCTCTAAGAGTGGTGTTATTAACTCTAAAGGAAAAGTGAAAAATCGTTTAGATCAACTAGATACATTTGAGACAGTACAGCCAGTCGGAGAACCACTGTCCAATCAGAAAGAGGATATGCAGATTCAACTGTCTACAACACCCAATCAATGTGCAGAAATAGCTTCATTAGACGTCACAAGTGGGGAGGAAATCCCTTTAGTGAGTCAAAGGACTGGTTGTGCTGATAGTGCGGTGCGTCCTAAGGTGAAGGAACATTATACTTTTCAACGTTCATCAGCAAATAAGGATAAAGCTTCGCAAGGTGAAATAACTCCTTTTTCACCTTTACAGCTAAAGTTACCAGAGAAGATAGTAGTACAACAGAAGTAATCACCAAGGGGTCGCTCGCAACAACGGCAAACACAACAAGCAACAGCAGGGGTGAAGAGGAATAGCAACAGTCCTGCGCTTCTCAACAAGGTGGTTCGACACTGACACAAATAATAAAAGGTACTGTAAACCTCTCAGCAGTAGCACTAACTGCCTCTCAAATAGAACTTTTGAGCAAAGGACTGAAATTTATACCCAATTCGGTTGACAATATAGTGCAGGCAATTACAGATATGAAATTATTTGTTAGAAATGTAAGCCTGAAATTAATTTTCAAAGATGTGAATTCTCAAACACCAGTATGTAAAAAATTAAGTACATTTACACCATTGATTTGTCCTATTTTAACTGCCTTTTCAAATGTTGTTGAGAAAGAATTAAGAGGCCTTTACTCTAAAGGGACTAGGAAGAAATCATATCACCTATCTTATGATGAATATGAAGCTTTAAGAATGTTGGAAATAGATGATAGGTTAGTAATTAAACAAGCAGATAAAGGAGGTGCAGTGGTGATAATGGATAGTGAAAGATACATAGAAAATTTTAAAGGTATATTGATGTGGTGCTGCGGCAGCGTTGTCACCTCACAGTTAGACGTTGCCCGTTCGATTCTCAGTTAGAGCGTCTTCTGTGTGGCGACATGCGTGAATGGGCGTTCCTTCATTGAAGGTTGTGTGTTAGGCCCAGCAAGCCAGTACGTAAAAATCTATTGCCAATCATTACCGGATGGGACTTCCGCTGTGGCAACCCCTAACCGGGAAAAGCCGAAAGACACAAACAAACATTGAATGATGTTACGACTTTTAAAGACATAAATTATGATGAAGTTAGGAAATGTATTTCAGAAGTGAACATGCTAATATATGATTTACAACTGACTGATGATATAACAATTGCTTTATTTAATTATTTCTCTGTTCCGTGTCCCAGAATACCGCAAATATATGGGATTCCAAAGATATATAAATGCTTGGATAATCCACCCATGACACCTATTGTCTCAGGGGGTGGATGGTTAACTGAACCAATTTCAAAATATTTGCAGATGAAACTAGGAAAATATTTATGTAAATGCCCTAGTATACTAAAGGATACTAACAGTTGTCTGTCTAATTTACATGAATGGTATGATGAATATGTTGGTAAAAGTTTTATTTTTGTGACATTAGATATCACATCCCTCTTTACAGTAATTCCAAATGACTATGGAGTGGAGGCCATACATAATTTTCTAAATACTGAGATTAATATGCAAGCTAGGGAAATAGAAAATATATGCACATTGTTAGAAGTAGTACTAACAAAAAATGTATTTATGTTTGATAAAATACCATTACCTGCAGCTGACTGAAGTTGCAATGGGCACCCCTGTAGCTAATACATATGCTAATTTGGTATTATATCAATGGGAGAAGCACTGTATTTTTGGGGAGGAAAATGAATTAAACAACAAGGTTATGTTTTATAGAAGATTTGTGGATGATTGTTTTTTAATATGGGGTGGTAATATGGAGGAATTAGAGAATTATATTATGTATTTAAATAACTCCACGGACTTCTTAAAATTTAAAATGCTAGCATCAGATTAAAGTATAGTGTTTCTAGATATTCAACTATATAAAAAAGAAGATAGTATAGAATCTACCATACATAAAAAGAATGTGAATGTTTGTAGATACATTAATAGGAATAGCATGCATGCACCATATACCTTTAAAGGAATATTGAGGGTGCAATTAATAAGAGCCAGTAAGCTTAATACTGAGGAGAGTAATTTTATAAATCAGGCTAGAGAAATGGTGCAGGAGTTTAAAGGGAATGGATATCCTAGTCAAGTTGTAAATGAAATATATGAGGATGTTGTAAGAGGTAGACGAGATAAGTATAAACCAATTTTTAGTGCAAATATGATACAAGAAATACAATCATTAGATAGAAAAGAAAATATAGTTAGATATGTTACTACATTTAACATTAATACTAAAGATGTATGTTATATAATAGAAAAAAAAATGAATAATATTACTGGCCATGCCTGAGATTAAAAATATAATAGGAGAGAGACCACAATTTTCCTATAGAAACTCTGAAACACTAAAGCAGAAACTGTGTTATAAGGATTTTAAAGAAGTTAAGGAAAAAGTCCAACGAAAGATAGGGACGAAAAATTGTTATAACTGTAGTTGTTGCAGTGATATTTATGATGAAACAGATAATTTTAAACATCCTGTAACTAAAGAAATATATACTTTCGAAACTTCTGTGAACTGTATCACGACTCAGGTAATATACCTAGCTACATGTATATCATGTACATCATTTTATGTGGGCAAGACCACGTGGAAACTAAGAGAGTGGATAGTGGAGCATAAATCAGAGATTAGAAGAAATATAGCCACTAATGCATTAAGCAAACATGTGGGCAAGACCACGGGGAAACTAAGATAGCGGATAGTGGAGCATAAATCAGAGATTAGAAGAAATATAGCCACTAATGCATTAAGCAAACATGTGGGCAAGACCACGGGGAAACTAAGATAGCGGATAGTGGAGCATAAATCAGAGATTAGAAGAAATATAGTCACTAATGCATTAAGCAAACATGTTTCTGAAAATAATAGCACCCATAGATTTAAGTTTAGAGGAATAGATACAGTAAATATGGGAAGTAGGGGAGGTGATATGAATAATACCTTGGAGTTGAAGGAGTATGAATAGAGTATTAGATTTCAGGCAGATGTTAAACCGGGTTTAAATAATGCTGTTAGTTTAAAACCGGTATTGTTAAAAAGACAAAGAGAAAATATATAATATAAGTAATATTTTTATTTTTATATTTATGCTTGCATAGTTTAAATACTTAATTGTATGTTTCTTATATAAATTTTAAGTAGTTTTTAGGTACTGTTGTTTTAAATATAATAGTTGTTACTTAATGATGTTAGGCTGGCTGTGACATGTGATCTTAATTATTCCCTATTTAAAAATGAAGATGAAAATGTGATTTTATGTACTGATGAAGAGTCGTTAGCCCGAAAGTTTTGCATTAAATTTTTATTTTTTGGCATGATTCATGTATTTGGACTTTGTATTTCTACGCAGCACTGTCTATTGATTTTGACTACTCCAGCTTACGCCAGGAACCCATGCTAATGGTGGGAACGGTGTATGTGCCCCTATTAGCTAGAGTGTGCCCACCATAAAGCCTGTAGCCATGGGTCAATAAGCTACTGGTCAGTCAGTGTCCAGTTGCCTAGCTTGGGTTACCTGGGATAGCTCTGTTAAATGAAAGCTGGACATAAAACCAATCAACCTGCCAAATATGAACTAAGAATTGCTGCAATCAATGTAAAAATGCATCTTGGAGGTGGATGACATGATGGTAAAGAAGAGGCTGAACAACTTATGTATCCAGTAGACAACGTTTGAAGAGCAGTGCAGCAAAGCCACAAATCAAGAGTCTAGGATAGACTAGAAATGGTGTGGGAATTGTGATGGGAGTGGCTTCAGAAATCAATGAGGAATGTCATCAGAATTATTGACAAACCTATGGTAAACAAATTCCAGTGTAAGGAAAGGGCAGTATTCATAATCTCAGCCTATGGCCCCACAGCAGGGTTATGATAATGAGGAAAATAATGCATTCAGGCAGCAGTTGTAGGACCTACTAGATAAAGCAGGACGGCATGAGTTATTGTTGATAATGGGGGACCTGAATGCACATATTGAGAAAGACAGAAAAGGATATGAAGACTGCTTGGGTCCATATGGGCAACAGAAATAAAGAAATGGAGGCCATTCTAGACTTCTGTCTGGTAAATGGCTTGATGTTGGCCAACACATGGTTCAACAAGAGATACAGTCACAAGATCACATACAAGAGTGGCCGACATATATCTCAGGTAGACTCCCTCCTAGTAAGGAAAGGTAAAATCATCAGCTGCAAAGTCATCCCCAGTGAAACAGTCAGCCCACAGTATAAACCATTGGTTGCCACAATCAGTCACTAGCAGTGGTCAGAGAAGGCTCTAAGTTCAACAGAGACCAAGCTGAAGACCTGACTGGAGAGAAAGTACAAGAGTTCAAGGTATTACTCAGGGCTCTAACACTTCACGAAAAAGAGGAAATAGGTGGAGTTAAAGAAGAATGACAGCACCTCAGGACAGCTTGTGTGAGGACTATAGAACAGGTATGCAGCTGAGCCAGGTATGGAAATAAGGTACATAAGGAAAGCAGGTGGTGGAATGCAGAAGTCCATGGAGTCATCAAATGAAAGCAATGCAGGATAAAGTGGGATATAAAAAGACAAACCAGGCAAAGAAGAACATTGACTGGCTAACAAAGGGGCTAAGAGAGGAGTTGTAAAAGCAAAGAAAAAAGCATCAGAGGTACTCAATAGATGACATAAAAACTCAGGGTTCAAGGCAAAAACAGAAACATATAGAAGATAGACACCCTTCATAAGAGATGCTGGCAAAAAACTGCTCATCTGCCCACAGGAATCAAAGGCAGATGGAAGGAGTACTTTCACCAGCTTCTGAATGAAGAAAATCCCACAGAAGCTGTACTCCCCAGATACAGCCTACAATAAAAGAAGAGGAGGAACCCACCATAGAAGAAGTAAGAACAGAACTAAGGAAAATTAAGTCAGGGAAAGCAGCAGGTTCAGAAGAAGTCAGAGCAGGTATGATATAAATGCTGGGTGATATAAGGGAGAATGGCTCTGGGGGTATTCATAGCAGTATTAAGAGAAAGGTGTATCCCAGATGACTGGTGAATAAGCATACTAGTGCCAGTGTATAAGAAGAAAGGGCACATCCACAACTGTGGGCACAATAGAAGTATCAAACTCCTATCACACTACATGAAAGTCCTGGAGAGATGATTGACAGACAAATATCCAGAGTAGTAGAATGTAAGATTGGAGATGAGCAGTTTGGATCCAGATCAGGATGCAGCACAACTGACCCAATGTCTGCAGTGAGACAGATAGTTGAGAAGAAGCTAGAGATGAGGAAAGAAACTTTCCTGGACTTGCAGTAAGCACATGACAAGGTCCCAGGAAAGTTTATTTGGGCAGTACTGTGGTGCTTTAGAGTCCCAGAAACATTGGTAAAATTAGTGCAGGCTATGTACAAGGACTCAATGACTCAATAGTGCCCGGTCTCACAGAAGGGTTCCCAGTGATGGTAGGGGTGGATCAGGGTTCAGCTTTAAGCCCACTGCTGTTCACACTAATGATGGACTAAATCAGAAAACAAGTTGGAGGGGACAGATCAACAAAATTGCTGTATGCAGATGGCATGGCATTAGAAGCAGACACTTAGCAAAAACTTCAGCAAAGGATGGGGGAATGGAATGCAAAACTGAAGGCACATGAGATGAAACTGAATACCGATAAGACAGTTGTAATGGCAGCAAATGGAGAAATAAGAAGAAGCTGTGAATTGTGGTAGAAGATAACTTAGTGGAACAGATTAACAGCTTCATATATCTGGGAGAGGTAGTTGAGGAGAAGGGAAGTCTGAATTAGAGGTCAGTGCTAAAATCAGAGGGGCTACAGCTAACTGGCACAGAGTATCAGATGTGGTATATGACAGAAGGATGCCAAAGAAGCTGAAAAGTAAGGTGTATAAAACAGTAGTGCTTCTGTATGGTACAGAAACCTGGGTATGGGAATGCAGAGAAGTTGAGGAAGCTAGAGGTGATGAAGATGAAGTGCCTGAGATGGGTGGTAGAATGCACACTGTGGGACAGATGATGAAATGAGGACATCAGATCAGAAACTAAAATACTTCAATTGCAGAGAAGGTCAAAGAGAACATATTACAGTGGTTTGGGCATATGAGCAGGAAAATAGAAGACAATCCCGTGAAGAAGATTTGGGACAGACAGGAAGAAAACAAGAGGAAATGATGGCATCTAGCAAAGAGATGGATGGATTGTGAGTGAGAGAAGACCTGTGGCAGTCAGGCATGAGTGTTGAAGAAGGCAGGAGAGTGGCATTTGATCAAGAGAGAGATGGTGACATCCCAACACCATGTAGAAAATGGGAAAAGGGGTTTTGATGATGATAAATTGAGAATTTAGAATGATAATCAACCTGCATGTTTAGGAAACCAGAGCATATACAGAAAACCCAGAGAGGGATAAGAAGAATACGCAGAGTGCACTCAGACAGTCAGCAGAAGCCAAGATTGGGCACCAGACATTTTAACCACCGACATGCTTCTTTAGAGGCCACTAGTGACTTTCTTTGTTTAAATACATGTTTAAGTACTTCATAAACATGTTACTCATAAGCATCAAGTTCATGATCAAATCAATAGTGACATCAATATTATTAATAGCATACGTTTGACAGATAATATCATATACACAGAATTTGTCTGTATTTAGCAGATACTTAAACAGTATACCAAACAGTCATTTGCAATCCATCCAGAACTCCTTTCCTCAAGGATGTTTGACAGTATCCATATTATAATGTATCTTTCAGCTTTTCCCAGTTAGGGGTCACCACAGTGGAACTCCGGTTCGCTAATGATTGGCAGTAGATTTTTACGTACTGAGTTGCCAGCCCTGACGCACAACCTTCAACGAAGGTACACCAATTCACGCATGTCTCCACACAGAAGACGCTTTAGCTGGGAATCGAACAGGACAACGTCTTACTGTGAGGTGACAACGCTACCGCAGCACCACTACCGCAGCAGTATCCGTATTATAATAAAATTCATAAATCATTTTCAATAACTCCTTTTACATGCATTTCCATGAGTAGTTTGTAATTTATTCCCATGACTAAACCATTGATAAATTGTTTTCATCTGTCCTGTGCTCTAGTGCAAGCCCTGAGTATGTTAATAAGGTGTCTGACTGACATCTTCTCCATATCTCCAGCAGGACAACTGAGGCCTTTGATTCAGTACCACATAGTTGGCTGTTGCAATAACTAGAGGATTTGGAGTAAGATCAAGAGTAAATACCTAGATTACTGCATGGTGAATTGCAGGACACAGAAGTCTGTGGTGAGAAGAACAAAGTCAGGAATATGTAAAATGAATAGCACAGTACCACAAGGGTTAGTTCTGGGGCCAGTATTTTTCAGCGTATTTGTTTCAGACAAATATTAGGGAGTACAGACTAGATGAACCTTTTTTCTGATGACAAAAATAAAAGTTCAAAGCAGCAATGGAAGATGTGGGTAGGTGTATAAAGGAAGGATTTGGAAAGGTTGCCACAGTACCCCAAAATGTGGCAGCTCAGATTCAGTGTAGAGAAATCTTAAATGAGTAGCCATAGGTTCATAGGATGTTACTAGTCTATTGACCTGAGGGTCTTTACAAGCCTAGCCATTAAATCCCAATATAATACTAGATGAGAGGTATCCTCTATGCCCAAGGTTTTTCGAGCAAGGACTACCCATGTCCAGGAAAAAAACAGGGTAATCCTAGGCAGAAATTTATGGTTTCCCATCCAGTCATCCAGGTTGCTCTTAACATTGTCATGGAACTGCTGTGCTTGATATGGATTGGAAGCCTATTACAGAGAACTGGCAACCTCTGAGATGTATCTGTCTCTCCAGCAGGTTCTGCTTATGTCGCAGGCTAGACTGAGTTCCCTGGAATGTGTGAATCTAGTCCCATTTGACTTACAGATGTGCAGCATTTCCGTTAGACTTGGGTTAGAGGTAGCCCTGTAAACCAGACATAAGTCGCCTCTAAGTAGTCTATACGCTACTGAGTACAGTAACAGCAACTTCAGTCTGTCCATATAAGACGTGCTGGAGATCCTGAATTTTCTTAGTTAGAAATCTTTGAGCTCTCTCTAGTTGGTGCAGGTGTCTAGTAAGGTATATACCAAAGGGAGCATTATATTCAATAATAGGCCTGATGTGGGATGAGTACAGGGCAGTTATAACCTCTTTTGCCCTTGAGGTGATGCCTTTGCTAATCAGGTGAGTGACGTAGAACATCTTCCTCACCACAGTAGACACATGGTGGTCAAAATTAAGGTCACAGTCAACTTGTGTTCCCAGGTCTCTCACTATTGAATTGGTACTTAGGGTATTATTGTTTATTTTATAATCAGCAGGGACATTGTTTTTACTAAAGGGAATGATGAAGCATTTTTAGCATTTAGTTTAAGACCATGGCTTTGGCACAAATCATTGGCCTGTGTGAGCCCCTTTTGAAGTGCTCTGACATCACTAGAGGATTCAATTATATTACCTAATTTGCAGTCATTTGCAAACTAGGTTAGCCAGAGCCCCTCTGTTTTGGCCTGGACTTCTGAGAAGTATGTACCAAACAAGAAGGGGCCTAGCAATGACCCTTGTGGGATTCCACTGGTGACAGGTCTGCTGGTAGAGATAAAGTATCCCACTTTGACTGAGTGTTGTCAATCTGTGAGCCAGTTTGCAACCCACCTGACAACATCGGGGTTGATATTCAACTGAGTTAGTTTGTCAATGATGCTCAAATGTGGGACAGTGTCGAAGACCTTGGCCAAGTCAAGATAGGCTGTATGCATGGCTTGCCCTCGTCTATGGCTCTGGTCATGTTCTTGAAGAAGTCCACAAGGTTTAGCAGGCATTACCCACCCTTGACAAAACTGAACTGGGATAGATTCAGGATTTGGAGGTCACCTATATCCTTATTTATGAGGTCCATGATGACTCGTTCCATTGCCTTACAGATGAGGGTGGTTAAACTTGTGGTTCTGTAGTTACCTTGGTCTGTTGCTAAGCACCCTTGTGGAAGGGGAAAACAGTCACTCTTTTCGATTTAGTGAGTACAAAGCCAGTACTCATACTGTGGTTGAATAGAGTGCCTAATGGAGTACCTAGCTCTTGTTTTAGAATGTTAAGAATTCAGCTCAGAATGCCATGTGGTCCCATGGAGGCTGTGTTCTTAGCCTTGGAGAGAGCATTGATGACTTGCTCTTTGGAGATGCAGGGACAAGGAGATGATGAAGCCATAGTGTGCGGTATGCTTTGGGGAGGGGGGGATAGGAGCTGAAATTTTTAACAAACGTCTTCTAGCAGGTTTGCAATTTCCTCATGGTCAGTGTGTGATGCCATCCACAATTAGGTCGGCAAACACCTGAGTCCTACCTTTTAGATTGTGGACGTAGCTGAAGAAAGCCTTATGGTTATCCTTGGCTATGGCTGCTAATGTTTTCTCTCAGTTGCTCTTTGATGATTTTACAAGTTGTATTATTTGCTTGTTTAGGCAGAGGAGGGTGCTCTTCCAGTTCTGGGATCTCACTTTTGTATTTTTAGAGAGCAACTTCTTTTGCTTATTGTATAACCTATTAATACTAGACCTCCACCAGGTTGGTTTGTATTTTCTTGAGGATCTTGCTTTAATCCTATCTGACATGGCTGTGTCTATAAATTTGTGTAGCTGTTTATACAGGGCATCAGTGTATACCTTAGTATAGTCGTCAATGCCATCCATGAAAACTGGAGCTTGGAAGTTGATTATACCTTCCTTAGGAGAGTATAGTTAGTTTGGTGAAGTTTTTTAGCCTGACTTCTCCTTTGGGTAGTTACAGTGCTATTGCTACTTTAAAAATGACTGATTTATGGTTGGATTTAACCATTGTGGGCCCTACATGTAAGGCGTTGCATCAGTCACTCATACTGATGAGGACCAGGTCTAGAATATTGGAGCCCCTTGTGGGGTGCACTATTTATTCCAGGGTATTTGAGTTAATAAAGTCCAGGAACTTTAGTGCAAGTGAATTTGGGCTTGTACACATTTCCCAATTAATGAAAGGATAGTTGAGATCACCCATGACTAGGGTGCTAAGTTGTACCTTAATTGTCCTAAGTAGGTCTAAATAAGCTGTGTGGGCATCTTGGTTCATGGAAGGGGACCTCTAACTGACAATGACCTGAAGGGGGGTCTTACCCATGGTAATTTGGACTTGGAGTAGCTCCATAGAGTTTTCTTGTCTAACCAGTGTAGAGGTTTAATTATCTTTACTGAAGATAGATACTCCACCTCCTTTGATTCTCACACCTTCAATTTGCAGTCTGAAAGTTTGACAGGCATTGTAGACTTGCAAGGCCTGGGTACCTTCTGTGGCACAGAGACAAGCTTCTTTGACTGCACAGATGTCAATATCTTCCGGGGAGAAGAGTGCTTCCAGAGAGTGCAGTTTCTGATTTAAACACCTAGCTTTTATAAGCATTACCCTTAGTTTCTTTGTGTTTGATATTTTCACATCAGGAATTTTGTTGTTGTGACCTTGCCTAAAAAAGGCATTATGGGGGAGGCAAGTGCTTTAGCCAGTAACCAAAAGCCTAGAGGTGCCAGGTGAAAACCATCTCTGGAAAAGCAGTGTGGTCTATCCACCATGCCAACCCATGCTGACAGGAACGGGATCCCCTTAGAATGACACCAGAAACTAAGCCAATTACTGAAATCATTTTCTGTTTATATTGTGGTATCATTTTAGGCAAGGGTAAAATGCTGCTCAAGGCTAGGGACATACCCATCTGGGACATATATTCAGAGAGCTCAATCATGTCTCTCTTCATATAGCCAGAGAGGTATGTCTCAAGTTGTTCACACCAACATGAGCTATGACAAAGTCATAACAGTACTTGTTTTGATACCTGAGTGCATGGTGAATCCTTGCACCAGACAAGCAGATGACCATAACCTTCTCCTTGTTCAGCCTGCTGAGTGGGACATCTGTATGCCTCATTATAGAGTCACCTATAACTAAAACATTTGGAATAGTTGTGCATTGTCTTAAGGGCTTATTTCATGAGACACAGATGCTAGTGTTTTTATGTGTATTGGGTGCTTTGGGTTTTGTGTTAGGTGTAGCGTGGTTGTGTTTTGGAGGTCTCTGGTGTTTAGGTAGGTTTCTGCAGAGTACCTCTCATATGAAGGTTTATGTGTTGGTTGCATATTATGAATAGGAGTCGTGGTATGTGAGCTGACAACCTGTTTAGTGTTGCTGTTCTGGGCCTGAGAGAGCAGTAATTCCAGATTATTAGTGTAGGAGCATCTCTCACAAATTGTACTTGAGTGATTTAGGAGTAAGGGGCTGTCAGTGTACATGAAGCAGTTGCAAACCCATGTCCACCAGGCTGGAAGGAGAAGCAGCTAGAAACTGACAGTCCATAATGCAAGGTTTGAACCTGGTATCTCAGCAGATAAGGAGAAAAAGATGGGGGTATCAGGCAGGGAGCTATTTTAGGGTGACTAACCTATGGGGCGTACAGTAGGAGGTCTATAAAGAGGGAATCTATAGGGTCTGATGCTGATAGGTAAAATCTCTGCTGGCTGGTTCACTGGACAGCTGAGAGCTATTCAAGAACTGCTCTGCTGGAGAGCAGCCGCTTCTGAAGGAAAACACTTCTATTGACACTTTTGTGTCTATAACTTCCAGGAGTTACCCCTCTGCATGGTGGTGCATGATGGTGAGCTGTGCACAAGCAAGAGCAAAGCAGCTAATACAAAGCAACCAATGAAAAAGCTCAAACTGAGTACTGCACCAATGAAATAGCTCAAACTGAGTACTGCACCAATGAAATAGCTCAAACTGAGTCCTGCACCAATGAAATAGCTCAAACTGCGTACTGCACCAATGAAAAAGCTCAAACTGAGTTGTGCACCAATGAAATAGCTCATATTGAGCCCTGAGCTAGTAACCTTCAATTAGATAGTAGTACTGTATGCTCCTGGCATGAGGATACAGGGAGACTTCTCCAAAAAAAGGTGTCCTGATTTTTAGTGCTCAGTCTACAAACAGAACTGAATTCAGCCAGTCTGAATCCAATCTGTACTATGACCAACAGAAGTGTAACAAAACAACTGAAAAAAGCAGGATCATTGTTTTTATTACATAAGCAACAGTCTAAAAAGCAGTTCAGTTTTTTTCTTGAATTAATAACAGCAACAGAATAAAACAACAGAAACAGATCTTTTCTTAAATTAAGTAAAAGCAGCAGTTGGTGTGAAATACAGTCAAACTGCAACAGATACAGTAGTAAAATACAGTGCAAAGCAGCAGGAAACAGTACATTTTTTTTTGTGGTGAGAAGGACAAAATCGTAGTGTGAAATATCAGCTCAGGGGAGTGGTACCAATACCAGAAGAGCAGTAATAAGATTGGCGGGGGATTGATCGTACCTAAACTGGATCACCAGAAGCAGTCTAGGAAAGCAGTGACATTAAACAAGAGAATGCTGGGCTGCATCCTTAGGGGACAGACTCCAGAAACACACCAAGTCAAGGTCAGTCTGTACTTTGTGTGCTGTATACAGTTTGGGAGGCTATACATGAGGGGAGCATTAGGCTGCCTGAAGAATTCCAGAGGAAAGCCATCCGAGGGGTAAATGGGATAGAAGGGAAGCACAGAAGCAGAAACTAGGGGAGTTAAAGTTTTTCTCACTAGGGATCAAGAAAGGCAGGATGGGTGGCTTGACATGGGTGCATAATATCATGCTATTGAAATGAGAATAGGTTATCATGAATAGGAATAGTAAGGGGAAGTGTATCAGCAGCTTATTGTGAGGACCATGTACTTTCTCAATGGATCTCCAAAAGTACTTTTTCCAGCAGAGAGTTGTGCACCTATTAAAAATTCTACAGAATAGGTAATGGAGAAGGAATTCACTGAGGCATTCAAGAGGAGAAGGGACAGGTGAAAAAGTGATTTGGGAAAATACTGATGGAGCAGAACAGGCTAAACAGGTTAATTTTCTCTTATTGTTATCAATAAATTGTAATACACTGTAATATAAAGATACAGTTCATAAATCAGAACCATCCTGAAGGAGACCATCAATAAACTGTTAAGGTTCAAAGAATACTTTGCATGCATTTGTGATGTCTTGGTGTTTGGTGATTCCATAGTATGCAGAGAAGATGCTCCTTTCCCAAAGACACATACCGAAAGAGTAACTCTGCCCTGTTTGCCTAGTAATGTTAAGTAGGACATGACAACTAGATTACAAAGACTGTGGAATAACATAACTATGAGCTGGTTCATTGTTCAGTTTAGAGATTGATGGTCTTAGCCACCCCAACTTAGCTGAGATACACGTGGATAGCAACTGATTAAACCAATAATGAACCACTTCACAGTTTTGACACAAAATATTAGCATTTAAAGGTTATTTAGAATATGCTGCTGTAGACAGATTATTCAGTGTTGGACTGCCTGAAATGAGTTCTGAGTCACTGATCTGCTTTACTGCCTCCAAATGACCTGTCACTAGCAGTGTGTCCCAGGGATCAGTCCTTCGACTTCTCCACTTTGATATTTACTTCTCAGAGATAAAATATGATTGTAAATTATTTTCTAAATTCTTAGTACACACCTATGAATCTATGTGAACTAACATCGGGTGACACGGTGCCTGGGCAATTTTTTTGGGCTAGGCTTGTAAAGGCTCCAGGGCCATTAGCCTAGTACACACCTATCTATGAACCTATGAACCTATAAGGGGTTGTGACTGACCAAGTTCACAGATGATTGCAAACTTGGAGCCATTATAAACTCCCAGAGGACACCAACATCTGACGTATTGAGGAACATACATGTTTTCTTTAGCTTTTGATGGCTTTTATTGTGCAAACACTTGCCATTCCTCATATTTCTACCTCTCTCTTCTTTCTCTCTCTCTGTCTTGATAAATATCCTTTGTGTGGAAATTCTGGGCTTTTGCATATTAGTAACAATACATAATTTGTTTCTTATCCTTAACAGTTCACTTTGTCATCTCTATGCCTCTTTCTTGGTCTGTGAGTGCTATGTGGACTGATTTTTCCTTCATCACCTATTGCATGTTAATATAACTTTTAGTATGAAGTCACGGATACACACCTGATGTAAATACCATTTTTGTCATACATAATTAATGAGCTTTTATAGCATTGAATGTTTCTGACTTGTATACGCGTACATCAATGCAAGTTCTTGGATCTTGAGGCTTTAGCCAATAGCTCTGTGTAAGTAGTCATTGTTAATTTTTAACAGATGGTGAAAGAGGTGTATTACTGTGGTACAGCTTGCTTTTGCTCATTCTACGTAATTCACACTGTTTTATATGGTGGTTTAATGTGCCAATTTTAAATGTCTATATTATAAGGTTGTCATTTTCCTGGTTTAATTTTTCCAAGACTTTTGGGTATCTAATACCATGATGGGAATGGACTCCATTCCTAAGTCAAAGTATAATTAAAGTTCATGAAATTAGTATTATTTCAATCTTTGATGTTAGCCAGAAGTGCTCTTCACAGCACCCACAATATGCCCCATAATGACTCCTTCTGCAATTCATACAGAGTTACATGTGTTAGTAACATATCTAAGTAATATTGTAAATTCTTTTTTATAAAACTTGTTGCTCCTACTACTATTAGAACTGTCTGGGTATCCTTTTTCCACGTTGCCCTTATTTCTGCCTGCAAATCCTGGTATTTTATGTCTTTGTGTCTCTCTGTATATAAGGCACTATAGTCACTGGATGTAGTAATTTCAGTGATCAAAGCTGTTTGGCTTCTTTTCATGGACCACTATATCTGGTTTTCTCACATCTATCTTTTGAACTGTTGGTAATGGGTGATCCCATGTGAT
The DNA here is from genome assembly GCF_019279795.1 of Protopterus annectens. Classification (NCBI taxonomy): domain Eukaryota; kingdom Metazoa; phylum Chordata; order Ceratodontiformes; family Protopteridae; genus Protopterus; species Protopterus annectens. The sequence continues at coordinate 1,855,915,141 of NC_056731.1, forward strand.
ATAAACTTCATCATTTTCTATAATGCTTTGTGGCTCATGTTGCCAGTGTTTTTCAGCAACTTCATTATTATAATGTTTGTACAATCCCCAGTGCAACACTCTTGGCACATTATTATGCCTTTCAGTATACAGTCCTTATGCCATTAGTATATCACAGCCAGCAACAAAATGTGTGACTGTTTCCATTTCTGTTTTACAAAACCTGCATCTGTCTGTTTCTTCAACATTTTCAATGGACTTTGTAAAACAGTGTGTACGTAGTCCACTATCCTGGGCTGCAAATATTAACCTTTTGTCTTTTGGTTTAAATCTACCTTTCATGTTGTGCTTCACTGCCCAGAAAGACACTCAACTGAGCCTCTGAGGTACCAGTACAAGTCTGACCCATTAAGCATCTCGCAGTTTAGAACGTCTACTAGTGCCTCAGGCATACCCTCGTTCTTCTAGTCCTATCCCCGTTACTGACCACAGTACTATACCTAGTATCATGGATGGACAGCTTCTCACAGTTTCTCCAGCTAGTCTGCTCAACATTGGCATCCTGAAGCAGTACAGCAATTGCCTCATGTACACTGACAACCCATTACTTCTATGTCACACAAATTCAATATGTGAGAGATGCATCTATATTAAGAATCTAGAATCTATGCTTTCTCACTCACAAATTAGCATATCAGATACTAAGAAGGTTATCAGCTCACAAAGTTCACCTCCTGTACCAAACACACGCACAACACATAAACCCACATATACGGCGGTACTCACCAGAAGCCTACTTAAAGATCAGAGACTTCCCATACATAAACACGCTTCACAAAATTCACTACTTGCTGAACACAGTACACATAAAAACACGCATCACTGTCTCACCTAACAAGCCCTTAAGACAAAACAGAAAATCTAAAGTTTTTATCATAAGTGACTCCATTGTGAGACACACAGATGTCCCACTCACCTGCTTGGATAAGTAAAAAGTCACGGTCAGCTGCGTGTCAGGTGTCAGGATCTGCCACATCACACATGCACTCAAGTCTCTCAACAACAGGTATTGTTACGACTCTGTCATAGTCCATGTTGGTGTGAACGACCTGAGACGTACCTCTCTGGACTATATGAAGAGAGACATGACTGATCTTTCCGAATATGTGTCCCAGACAGGTATGCCCATAGCCTTAAGCAGAATTCCACCTTGATGATGTCACAATAACAGACAAAAAAATGTTTGACTTCAGCAATTGGCCTAGTTTTTGGTGTCATTCCAAGGGGATCCAGTACCTGTCAGCCTGGGATGATATGGCTGATAGACCACAATGCTTTGCTAGAGATGGGCTTCACATGTCACCTCTTGGCGTTCGGTTACTGGCTAAAGCACTTGCCTCCCCCATAGTACCTTTTTTAGGCAATGTCACAAGAACAAAATTCCCGATGTAAAAATATCCTTGATAAACAACCTCAAGGTTATGCTGCTAAATGCTACGAGTCTAAATCTGAAACTGCAGTCACTGGAAGCATTCCTCACAGTGGAAGATGCAGGCGTCTATGCTGTCACAGAAACCTGGTTCAAGGGCATGGGGAGCACCCCAGCCATGCTGGATTATAATGCCTTTCACATGTTCAGACCACAAAATGAACACGTGGAAACTAAAGGAGGAGTTGTATACATTTTCATCAAAAATAAATACAGCTTGAGACTGGTTAAACAGAATGATTCCCTAGAGTTACTCCAAGTGCAAATAACTGTAGGAAAGACCCCCCTCCAAGTTATTGTCAGTTACAGGTCCCCCTCCATGAACCATGATATACACACTGCCTTCATGGATCTACTTGAATTGCTCAAAATGCAACCAAAATCTCTGGTTACGGGTGACCATAACTAGTCATCTATAGACTAGGTAAATTATACGTGTACTAAGATGATCGCCCAAAGATTCTTGGACTTTGTTAACTCCAGTGCCTTGGAACAGATAGTTGAAAGCCCCAACATTCTTCATCTGGTACTCACCAACATGGGAGATCAGTGTACCACCACAAGTGTGTGGCCCTTCCTGGTGAAGTCTGACCATAAATCAATCTTGTTCAAAGTAATAACCAAAACCCATAAGGCAAAACAACTTAACCAATACACTAGTCATAGGTGGCTCAATAACAAGGCACACTGATGTCCCACTCATTAGGTTGAATAAGGAGAAAGTTACGGTCAGCTGCCTGTCGGGTGCCAGGATTCACCACATAATGCATGCACTTAGGTCACTCCACAACAGGTACAACTATGACTCTGTCATTGTCCATGTTGATGTGAATGACCTGAGATGTACCTCCCTGGACTACATGAAAAGAGACATAGAGGAGCTCTTGGATCTTGTAGTCCAGGCAGGTATGACCCTAGCTCTGAATAGTATCCTACCGTCACCCAGAATGATACCACAGTATAAGTAGAAAATGATTGACTTCAACAATTGGTTACGTTTCTGGTGTCATTCTAAGAGGATCCAGTATCTGTCTGCCTGGGATGACATGATCGACAGACCTCGATTCTTTGCCAGAGATGGCCTGCACCTGTCACCTCAGGGATTCCGGATACTGGCCAAGGCTCTTGCCACCCCTATAGTGTCTTTTTTAGGCAATGTCCTGAAGACAAAATTACCACCATAACAGCTACAAGCAAACAAAATTTGAGGGTAATGCTACTAAATGCTAGAAGTCTAAATCTCAAAATGCACTCACTCGAAGCACTCCTTAAAATGGAGAACATCCACATCTGTGCAGTGACCGAGACCTGGTTCAAGGCTCCAGAGAGCACCGCAGTACTACCAAGCTACAATTCATACCACACCTTTCGGCCCTAAACCTGGACCAAAGCACTAAGGTGGTGGTGTCTCCATATTCATAAAGGATATGCACACCTTCAGACTAGTAGCCCAGCATAACACATCAGAGATACTTCAGGTACAACTAACCCTGGGTAAAACTGCAATCCAGGTTGTAGCCTGCTATAGCTCCCCCACCATGTCCCAAGACTACCACTCCACATTCCTAAACACACTGGAAAATATTAGGGTACAATCCAATACCCGTATACTGGGAGACTTTAACTACCCCTCCATTAACTGGAAAAATTACTCATGTACCAACACACTTGCTCAACGCTTTCTGGAATTCATTAATTCCAACACCCTGGACCAGGGTCAGCCTTCGGTCAAGTGGTTATCTAGGCAAAAGGGCTCCACAGTGCCCCCTCATACCACCTGGTGCTCCCATCCTGGTCTATTTACGTCATCCAGTTTACTGGAAAAGTGCCCCTGCTAGACTGGCACCTTAAGCAGCCACCTAGTTGGCCTATGCCTAAGGCCGGCTATGTCCTGGACCAACTCATTCTTACCCCCACCAGGGGTAGAAACATCCTTGACCTGGTCATTACTAACATGGGCAACCATTGCTCTACACCAGTAATCAACTCCTCCTTGGTCAGATCTGACCACAAGCTAATCACCGTGGATATCCACATCCCACTCTCACCCCTCCTAAAGGAAACCACTGTAAAAAAACTTCTCCAAAGCCAATTTTGGACTTCTAAAAACAGAGGTGGCTAACTTCACGACACCCATGCAAATGGAAAATAGGTACATGACTGAATCATACATCAGTGCACTGTATGAGCACATACACAAGTGCATGGAACAGGCCATACCAAACAGAACCAAGATGCTCTCCTCCAAAAAAAAGAAAGATGATCTGGTGGTTCCCAACCAAAAACAAACTACAACAGAAGGAAAAAAACTGTTGCAAAAAAGGGTGAAGTCCCAAGACTGGAAAAAACTCCCTTGTCAGCTTCAGCAAAAAACTGAGATCCATCATCAAATCCTCTAAACCTAGCTATGAAAACAAAATTGCTGCAGATTCTAAAGACAACCACAAGGCATTCTATAGTTATGTCAAGAATCTACATGGCAATACTCAGATCTGCTCTGAGTTACAGTACAATGACAATATATATACAAAACCAACTGATATTGCCAACATATTGGCTGACAGGTTCAGTGTGAACTTTACCCCCCTTTCACCCCCTAAAGGTCCTATAACAATACCTGAGTAATGCTAAGTTCCTATTACCATGGCTACACAGGTAAAGAACACACTGTCCAAAGCCAAGAATACAGCTTCCATGGGACCTAATAATATTCCTGGCTGTGTTCTACATGGATTACAAAGTGAACTGGTGCCTCACCCGAGTACCCTGTTCAATCACAGCCTCATTTCAGGCTTTGTTCCTACTGAATGGTGCACTGCTATGGTCATCCCACTCCACAAAGGTGGAGTGACTACAGACCCTGGGAACTACTGCCCCATAAGCCTGACGAGACTGATATGTAAGGCTATGGAACACATCATCATGGACCTTATAAATAAGGACATAGGGAATCTCCAGAGTCTGGACCCCACGCAGTTTGGGTTTGTGAAAGGTAGATCATGCCTGCTCAACCTGATAGACTTCTTCAAGTCTGTCACCAGAGCTGTGGATGAGGGCAAGGTAGTTCACACAGCCTACCTAGATCTTGCCAAGGCCTTCAACACCATCCCTCACTCAGGAATCATAGATAGACTCACTAAAATAGGCATAAACCCCTATGTCATAAGATGGGTTGCCAACTGGCTCACTGATAGAGCCCACACTGTGAAAGTAGCAGACTCCAAATCTGACTACCGACCAGTTACAAGTGGTGTCCCACAGGGATCAGTCCTAGGTCCTCTCCTGTTTGGCATCTACTTCTCTGAAGTTCAAGCCAACACAAAGGGACTCTGGCTGACCAAGTTAGCAGATGATTGCAAACTGGAGCCATTATTGATTCTCCAACTGATGTAGACATTCTACAAAAAGGCCTCACTGACACCAGTGACTGGTGCCAGAACTATGGCCTTAAGCTTGATGCCAAAAAGTGCATTGTCATTCCCTTTGGGAAAAATTTGGTGCCCATGAACTGCCACATAGGTGGTAGTCCACTAAACACTGAGGGTGTGATAAGAGACCTGGGGACACAGGTTGACAGCAACCTCTCCTTTGATAACCACATTGCCACTGTAGTCAGAAATTCCTTCCATGTGGCACATCTCATTACAAAAGGTTTCTCATCCAGGAAGAAAGAGGTCATAATCCCTCCCTACTCATCCCTTATTAGACCTATTATAGCATACAACACCTCATTTGGTATGTACCTCACTAGACACCTACAACAACTGGAAAGGCCACAAAAATAACTCACTAAGAGGATCTTAGGCCTTAGACACATGCCCTATACAGTCAGACTCAAACAAACTCCAGCTATACTCTGTCTCTTATCACCTCCTTAGAGGTGATCTCTGTTTAACCTACAAAGCCATGTCTGACCCAGAGCTGCTAGATATGCTACACCTAAAGAAATCCCAATCCCTCCATGCCACACGCTCCAGGGACCTAAACTACATTGCCACAATAAATAGAACATGCAGGAGTGACAGGTTCCTAACCCAGAGACTTCCCATACACTGGAACAAACTTCCCATTCATGTCAAGCAGAGCACTTCACTGGCCCTCTTTAAGAAAAATGTAATGAGTGGATGGGCAATAGGAAGTTCATCATGGGGATCACTTCAGTGGTCTTGCTTGACAGGGACACTGGGAACTAACTTTAAGCAGCATGATGCCAGGGAATCTTCAATTGGCTAGGCTTATATAGGCTCCAGGGCCATTAGCCTAGTACACCCCTATGAACCTATGAACATTAGACCCCCCCCCCCAGGAGAAGTTAGGCTAAAAAATGTCTTCAAAGATAACCACAGTCTCTTCAGAGACTGCATTAATGGCTTCAAAGCTCCTGTCCCCACTGATGGCAAGGACACCTATACTAGGATATACACCAATGCATTGTATAAACATTTATACTAATGTATTGACTCAGCCGTACCTGATAGGACCAAAGCAAGATCCTCTAGAAGGAACAAGCCTTCCTGGTGGACATCTACCATAAACAGGCTATACCACAAAAGGATGAAATTGATGTCAACCTAATAGCAGACAGATTCAGCAAAAACTTCTCCCCCCTGTCCCTGCCACATGTATCCCAAAACATTCCCAACACCTGTTCTCCACCTAGTATCTCTATAGATCAGGTCTTAACTGCTCTCTTCAAGACCAAAAACACAGCCTCTATGGGGCCTGATAACATCTCAGGCTGCATTCTAAATAGTTTACAATAAGATTTAGCAACACCATTGAGTACTCTCTTTAACCACAGCCTAAGCACTGGCTTTGTCTCTGCAGAATGGAAAACAGCTACCGTCATCCCCTTGCACAAAGGGGGTGCATCCACTGACCCTGGGAACTATAGACCCATAAGCCTAACCAGCCTTATCTCCAAGACCATGGAGAGAATCATCATGGACCTTATCAACGAGGATATAGGAAGCCTACAAACTTGTGACTCGACCCAATTTAGTTTTGTCAAGGGCAGATTATGCCTGTTGAACCTAGTGGACTTCTTTGAGAAAGTTACTAGAGCCCTGGACAAGGGAAATTTGGGCATATGGCCTACCTAGACTTAGCCAAGGCCTTTGACCCAATTCCCCACCCAGGCATCATTGAAAAACTCACCCAGCTGGAGATCAACCCATACATTGTCAGGTGGGTTGCAAACTGGCTCAATAATAGAACACATAAAGTCAAAACAGGGGATTTCACCTCCACCAGCAGACCTGTTACCAGTGGTGTTCCACAGGGATTAGTGCTGGGGCCCCTGTTGTTTGGAATCTACTTCTTGGAAGTACAGGCAAAAACAAAAGGTCTGTAGGTGACAAAGTCTGCTGATGACTGCAAACTGGGTGCAGTCATTGAGTCTCCAAATGATGTTAACATTCTACATGAAAGGCTTACTCAAACCAGTGACTGGTGCCAAAGTCATGGACTTAAACTTAATGCAAAAAATGCATTATCATCCCCTTCAGCAAGGGAGATGTCTTGTGGATTACCATATTAGTAGCAACACCCTAAGCTCTAAATCGGCGGTGACTGATTTGGGCACACGAGTTGACAGCAACCTTACCTTTGATCACCATATGCCCAAAGTGGTTAGGAAGGCCTTCTATGTTGCTAACCTCATAATTAAGGGCATAGCTTCCAAAACAAAAGAGGTTATAACGCCCTGTATTCTTCCCTCATCAGGCCAATAATAGAGTACAATGCTCCCTTTGGTATGTACCTTACCAGGCACCTGCAGCAGCTAGAGAGACCTCAAAGGTTTCTCACAAAGAAAATTCAGGGTCTTCAGCACAAGACATACATGGACAGACTGAAATCACTGTCACTATACTCTGTATTATACAGACTACTCAGAGGCGACCTGTGCCTTGCATACAGAGCAACCTCTGATTCTGCCTTAATGGCTATGCTACACATTCGTAAGTCAAATGGTACACGATTCACTCACTCACTCTAGGGACCTTAACCTAACCTGTGACATCAGCAGGACTTGCTGGAGAGATAGATATGTCTCACAGAGTTTACCTCTCCTCTAGAACAAACTTGCAATTCAAGTTAAACAGAGCCCGTTGTTGACCCTATTTAATCCTAACTTGGACGATTGGATGGGAAACCGTAAATTCACAAAAAGTCAGTTGCAGAACAAAGCTTAGTTCATAAAACCAAGACTGGATGCAGTATGAAACAAACCAAGCAACACTGATACTGAACAAGTGTTTAATAAAACAAAGCTTTCAGGTCAAACAAACCCTTCATCAGTGTATAAAATACTAACACATACTAACCATTTTTATATACTATCAAAAATCACACAGCCATTAATTATTCAATTAAACAATCAATCCTAGTTAAAAACAATAGTTGCAGAAGCACAGAACTCTATTTCAAACACATTTGTTTATACCTTAGTACAGGTTTTAAAGAAACAGTCTGGTTTAAACAATAAGCTTGAGATGAAGGAATGTCAGTGGATAATACGCCTTTGAGCTGATGTGTTACCAGGTTTAACCAGACTGTTTCTTTAAAAACCTGTACTAAGGTATAAACAAATGTGTTTGAAATAGAGTTCTGTGCTTCTGCAACTGTTTTTAACTAAGATTGATTGTTTACTTGAATAATTAATGGCTGTGTGATTTTTAGTATAAAAATGGTTAGTATGTGTTAGCATTTTATACACTGATGAAGGGTTTGTTTGACCTGAAAGCTTTGTTTTATTAAACACTTGTTCAGTATCAGCGTTGCTTGGTTTGTTTCATACTGCAAACTGCAAATTCACCCCAGGGGTTTCACCTGTGTCCCTCTTGGATAGGGGCAGTTTGTGCTAATTTAGATCATCTTGTAATCATTGAACATATCTCTAGGTGCTATAGGGAACAAGGGTTGAACTTGCCAGGTTTATAAGGGCCCTATGGCCGTTAGCCTAGTAACCTCCTATGATCCTATGAACCATTCCTGTATTCAGTTCTGATCGACATGAGGTTGTTCCAAGAGTTTTCTGTACCTGCAGTTATATTTATGCGTTTTCCACATTTCTTGCCTTCTTATCTGAACCTTCACCTTATACTCTTTTTTACTTTTTGGCACATTCAGTTGCTGCCTGATTTTTATCTACTTCTGGTTTGATTTCTAGTCCCACTTGACACCAATATGCTTCTGCTAAACTAAGCAGGGAAGTCATCTTAGACTTAACTCTCCTTATGTTTTAAAACTTTCACTGTGTTTGGATCGGTTGATTTTGCTTTTAAATTGTGGTTTTATGAATGTATGTTATCTGATGAAGGGCTTTGACCTCAAAGTGCTTATCTTATTGCTTGTTTTTTATTATTAAACATTTTGGATATATTTGTTTGGCTTGGTGGTCTTTCTACTATACACACGCTTTTGCACTATCTATGTTTGGATCTTGTGTGGTCAGCAGATATGTATGCAGTCCTATAACTGCAGCTCTATACATGTAATCAGTTTCGAGGAGGCACATGCCTACTTCAAAATGGGGAATATATAATCTTGGAATACACACTGATTTTTATAAGTCATTTGATAACCAGGAATTATTTTTCTTGTTTTCCTTTCCAACTGATCCAATACCATTTGGGGCCAGTCAGCCACTCCAAAACTGAAGTTAGTACAGGAAGCGCAAATTGGTTTATAGCTTTGACTTTGTTCCTTGATATCAGAGCTGTTTTCAGTATTAATTTTAGTCTTCCTTAATAAGTTTTATTCACATTTGTTTGTTCATGTTTTATTGTTGACCTTTCATCAATTCCCAAATATTTATACACTTAGTCTTGGTCAAGTTCTTTCACATTCCTGTCCATGACTGATATTTTCTTGTGCTGCAGCTTTCCCGCTTTAAAGGTTGCTTTTGCACATTTAACAAGACAAAAATGACATTCTTATATCATCTGAAAAAGTCATTTTCCTTTATAGTATAGTCAATGAAGTTTTCCCATTCAATGATGCATGCTATATGCATTATGTGACAAACCTTTTGTTGTATCTTTCCAGACAGACATTTGTAATGATGCTTGTAATAAGTTAATGAGATATATGACACATAATTAGTATCCAGTTCAGTGCTCTGTCACATATCATGCTGGTAAGATATTGTTCCACATTTATTTAATTTATAATGTATGTGACCAATGTAAAAAATTTCACAGCACTACATTTTGCTGAAAAGTGGAAACATGATATGGCAGTGTGTGTGAAGTTACCCACAATGCAGTAGTATATGTATTTCTATGCACATTGCTGTTTTACCTTGTAGATATCAGATATGAAAATAAGTTACTTACCATGCGATCACTTAGGTGGGTACTTATGGTTGATAGATATTGTTTTGACATTATCATTTGCAAATGTTCTGTTGACACCATAGTGTATATAAAACACTGAATCATTCAAGTGACAGTATAGGTGGTGGTGCTGTGGTAGTGTTGTTGCCTCACAGTAAGATGTTGTCCTGTTTGATTCTCAGTTAGGGTGTCTTCTGTGTGGAGACATGCATGAATGGGTGTACCTTCGTTGAAGGTTGTGCGTCAGGGCTGGCAACTTGGCATGTAAAAAGCTACTGCCAATCATTAGCGGACTGGAGTTCTGCTGTGGCGACCCCTAACCGGGAAAAGCTGAAAGACACAACAACAACAACAACTATAATGCACTTGGTGTGTAACACAGGGATGTCTAATAACATTTTAATAATTTGTAAGCTTTGTAACAATGGGTGGCTGACTTGTTATCTCTGAGCCAATTCCTGTGAGATATCTTCACATGTTGCTTAGTGTTGATGTGTTTGTTGATTTTCTCTACATGTATAAATTAGTTACAGTTGCACGATGCTGCCTCAAACTGCACTTAAAATCTAACTTTCTCTATAGAAAAGACCTCTGATATTTCCTGAATGCATGGTTGCATTACAAGCATGTGGTTTGTACATAGAGGAGCACTGCATTGTGGGAATGCACCAAGATTGCGGTTCTTAGCCAAATAGTACCCAAGTAAATCTGATATAAACATCTACATTACCCTGTTACTGTGGTTTACTCCCAGAGAAGCATTTCTCTGACAGTCTTGTCTTAAACATTGTAGTTTCACTTAAATAAGACACAAGTAAACCTCTTCTGGACTCCACTGGTACAACACCCCCTGTCACGTACAGCCACTACTATAACCAAACCGGTGTCACCACCACGTTCTATCTACCTCTCAAACTAAAGATCAAACACAGACTCATGTATGCTGAGGTTCTTAAAGTAATCTACCCAGACCTCAAAGGCCTCTTAAATGCAGTTATAACAATAGAGATCATCAGCAATTCAACAAACATTCTACCAAACCCACATCTACCATGACACATACAACTTCAACCCATGGTGTCTACAAACATTCTAAGAAAGTCACATCCACCATGACACACACGGCTTCAACTCATAATGTCTAGAAACATTCTACCAAAGCCATGTCCACTATGACACATCAGTTTCAACTCATGGTGTCTAGAAACTTTCTAGCAAAGCCAGATCCACAATGACTCAAACAGCTTCAACTCATGGTGTCTAGAAACATTTTACCAAAACCAGATCAACCATGGCACATACAGCTTCAACTTATGGTATCTACAAATATTCTACCAAAACCACATACATTAGATACATACAACTTTAACTCATGGTGTCTAGAAACGTTCTACCGAAGCCATATCCACCACGACTCATACAATTTCAGTTCATGTGGTCTACAAACATTCTACCAAAGCCACATCCACCATGACAAATACAGTTTCAACTCAAGGTGGCCGCACTAGTAAGCCCATAAGGCAAACATCCACACAAACAAATGTTCTAGTCATAAAATATTCCATTATGAGACTCACAGATGATCTACTCACTGAGCTGAGCAAGGAAAGAGTCATGGTCAGCTGCATATCAGGGGCCAGGATCTGCCAGATCATGCATGCACTCAGGACATTGTACTACAAGTTCTGGTATGACTTTGTCATTGTATGTGTGGTGCAAATAACCTGAGGTGTGCATCTCTGGACTATATGAAGCAGAGACAGAATGGAACTCTTGTACTATTTGTCCCAGGCTGATATGACCATAGCACTGAGCAGCATTCTGCCTTCCCCCAGGCTGATACAACAACATTCTGCCTTCCCCAAAGATGATGCCACAATAGAGCAGAAGGTAGTCGACTTTAACAACTGGATTCATTTTTGGTGTCATTCAAAGGGGTCTGGATAGAGATGATAAAATCAGCAAGCAAAAAGAGGGCAGTATTGCTGTAATTGAATTCATCCTCAAGTCTTGGTGAGTACCTTCACAAGGTGGACACTGTTTTTACAAAATCTCACCAAGGTGACACTGATATATAGACTGCATTTTATATAGAATATATCATAGATAGATGTAGGTTAAAAAATGAAAAGGGCAGCTGGGTGCACAAGTCCCAGGATAAAAATGTGTCTAATCCTGGTAGTTGCACTGGTGCCAGGACTGGAAAAAATGACAGTGTAGAATCCTCTGGACATGGAAATACTTCTGTAATGGGGCCAGGCCCAGGGGGAGGGTGGCCCCTCATTGTAGAAGAAAGTAGTAGTCAACAAAAAACTGGCAGGCCAAAAAAGAGCCATAAAGATGACAGAGTCGACTACTGAGGATAAGAAAAAAATTTGGTATTGTTACTATTATGCAAGAAACCCAGACACCCAGAATTTCCATATAGAAGATATTAAAAAAGATTAAGAGAGAAATTAAAGGAAATTAGAGGAAAGAAAAGTACTTGCACAAGGAAACTTTCAAAAGCTTCAGATGGAAATCTGTGTTCATTAATACAACAGAGTCATGAAAAACACCTTGTGCCATTTGGAAAAAGAAGTGACAGAGGAAGTCCAAAAGTATATAAAAAAAAGAAACATGGAAAATGGAAAGAAAGAGAGATCTGATACGGTGTAATATTTATGCAAAGGAGAAAGTCAAAGAAATCAAAATAAAAAGGCAGCTCCAATGATATTTGAAGAAATCAGAACAGAAGCAGACAAAAATCAGGCAGCAACTGAATGTGCCAAGAAACAAAAAAAAGAATATAGGTTGAACAGTCAGCTGATATTGTCGACACGAGAATAACGAAAGTGCACAATATCGAACGTGTAAATGGAAATCTCCGGAGGGGAGATTTCCATTTACTGCAATGTAGTGGTCTCGGTGTTGGTATATTTAAGTATCGGGGGGTGTGGGGGGTGCAGGGGTGCTTACCCCTTGCTTAAACTTGTTAGGGTACTTTTTTCTTTTTTGTTTTTATAAGTTTGATGTTTGAAGACATCGACCATATGGTATTCGATGTTTTCAACTGTTGATCTTGTAATATAGACCCGGAAAAGGCATAAACATATTTGTAAGTACAGAAAACTCCTGAACAATCTTGTGTTGATCAGGATCTGATACAGGGATGGTTAAAGAGAAGTGAATTTAAATCAAAAGTTGAAAGGTTAATATTGGCAGCCCGGGATAGTGGACTACATACATGTTGGTTTATAAAGTCCATTGAACATATCAGAGAAACAGACAAATGCAGGTTTTGTAAAATAGAATTGGGAACAGTCACACATCTTATTGCTGGGTGTGATATACTAATGAGAGAGAGCCTGTATTATGAAAGGCATAATAATAATATGTTAAGACTGTTGCATTGGGGATTATGCAAACATTACAATATTGCCATAGTTGAGAAGCATTGGAAACATAAACCAAAAAGCATTATACAGAGTGATAAAGTTTATATCACATAGGATCATTCCTTAACAACAGTTGAAAAAAAAAGATGTGAGAAAACCAGATATAGTAAGTAGTCCATGAAAAGAGACATTGAAATTGTCACACCCAGTGATTACATTGTCTTACATACAGAGAGACCCAAAGTCATAAAATACCAGGATTTACAGGCAGAAATGAGGGGAATGTGGAAGAAGGATACCCAGACAGTTCCAATAGTAGTAGGAGCAATGGGTCTTATAAAAAGATTTTGCAGTCTTATATAGATATGCTACCAATACATGTAACTCCATATGAATTGCAGAAGGAGTCATTTCTGGGCATGTTGAGGATACCGTGAAGAGCACTTTTGGCTAACATCAAAGACTGAAAGAATACTAATTTCATAAAATTTAATCATACTTTGACTTGGGAATGAAGTCCATTCCTTTCATGCTATTAGAAACCCAAAAGACTTGGAGAAATTAAACCAGGGGTACAACATTTGTCAGCTTGTGAGATTATGATTGGAAGACTGTGTTGTGTCACCAGGGATGGACTAAGCCCCACCCATTTAAGCTTTCAAATATCGGGTAAAACTTTGTCCACCCCCATAGTCCCTTTTTAGGCAATGCGCACCTGACAAACCTTCCAACATAGAAAAAACAATCAAGGATAATAGGTCCATAGATCCATAGGTAAGTACTAGGATAGCTGTCCTTGCAGACCATTTTAAACCAATCCAACTTCCTTTTCAAAGGACTGAATGTATTACAGCTCAATTCCAAGAGTCTAAAGAAACAGAAATGCCAGGAGTCTAAACCAAAACTCTATTCCCTGCAAACTCTCCTCACTCTAGAAAATGCTGACGTCTGTGTAGTTATGAATACATGGTTTAAAACAGTTAAGCAGTATGATGCATTTGAGCTTCTGCATGACCATCTAAGCTAAAACAAAGTCCTATATCATATCGTTAGAAGCTATAGGTCGCCATCTGTGATGCAGTATACCCATACTTCATACCTAAATGAACTGGAGTCATGTTTCTACTGTTGTATGGAAATCATTCTATACTGAGCAACTTATATGGAAGAGTATGGCATCCAAGTCCGAAGATGTCATTGCCCCACTGTACTCAGCCATTAGGCCAGTCATTGCGTACAATGCACTCTTTGTTATGTATCTTATCAGGCATATGCAATAACTGGATTATCTCCAGATGTTCATCACAAAAAGAATACAAGGTGTGAACCACAATGAGTGCGCAGACCACCACAAAGCCTTATCTTTATTCTTAGTCTCCTACAGACTACTGAAAGGTGATAAGTGCCTGGCTTACATGGCATCATCTCATCCAATACTGGTGGACATGCTGCCCATCTGCAAGTCTGACAGCATTAGAAATATCTGGTCAAAGGACCTAATCATTGTTTGCAGAATAAGTAGAACCTGTTGGAAAGACAGATATGTGTCTCAGAGAATAAACAGTGTTTGTCTCCAAAAAAATAAAAATGAAAAGCAGCCTATTCCCACAAAAAATATTATATATACCTATGCCCCTCTGACCCTCCCTCTGATGTTCCTATGCCTTCTTCCATCACGTGTCCTTCTCTCCTTTAACCTCACCCACGTCATACTGGCCTAGCTCTCATTTGCATGAGGTGTTGTTATGTTACGTGTCTTTCACCCAACACTTCCCACGTACTAATAAATGTTTAGATACACAATTTTATGATTCTGGGGATGTGACCGTATAAGCCACACAATGCCAAAAAGCATTTTTTTAAATATTTTTTGTGGATTATAAATATATATATATAAATGTATGCATGTGTGTATATTATATATATATATATATATATATATATATATATATATATATATATTTATTTTAATTTGCAGACTCCATTATAATCTGTAGAATAATAAGGCATGTGTAAGGTATGCAAAGAATTTTATTGTTGGTTAGTTATATTCTATAAACTTAATGCAGCAATGTAATGCCATACAAGTCATATGCTTTGTATATTTATATATATATATATATATATATATATATATATATATATATATATATATACAAATGCTTCCAGACTCTTCCTTGCTCAAGCCTTTCTCCTCTCCACACTGCTATGTGCAGCCCCTATTCTTACACACCTCCAATCTAACATTCTAACTAAACTTGAACTCACCTATAACAAAAAAGCTTGATTTACCTCCAGCCTACCTTACTGTACCCACCATTGTATTGCTCTAAGAAACCTGCAATGGCTTGAATTTCACCACCAAATTCGAATATTGCAGCTTCTCTTGGATCATGCAATTCTACATCAGCCATCTTCCTGTCCCTCTCTCTCCACCCTCATCCAGCCCTATTCCCCCAATTGGTCTCTCTGCAGCTTTCAACAGAACCTTTTGCAAGTCTACATGCCCAACAAAAATATTGGTAAACTACTCTATAGCTATTCCATAACAAATGCATGGAACAAACTACCCCAAGAAGTCAGAAGTATCACAGACCCTAATACATTTAAAATAGCAGTTAAAGACTACTTCCACAAATAATGGACATGTCTCTGCCACCACCCAACATAAGCTATATTTTCAGCCATGCCCTAAGAATGTTAGTTTTTATTGTATTATTTCTTCATTTGTAAATTACTGTCTTCGTTGATTAATGTCTAACTAGTGAAATATCGAAGCTTTTCTCCTCGGGTCTCTGCTGAAAAACAGCTTCTGCCCAGCCAGACTAACCCGGTTAACAAATGTCAAATAAATAAACAAATAAATATCAGAAGAAAAATACAGGCTCTTTTATGAACACATTTTAAAATGTCCTGTGACTTCTGTGATAGCGTGGCAGAGATTTTTGATGTATAACTTTATTTTCCTGCAGGCATTGCTTGTTATATGAGCACTTCCACCCTGATAATTACTGCTACACTAAATTTACTGCCATCTTCAGCAGCTGCGATATGCTAATGTACTATTTCTGTACTATACTTTATTAGCATATTTCATGGCTTTCCGCAAGTTTTGTGCTGAATCTGGTGCATTCCTCTAAGTTCCAAAAATCTTTTGAAATGTGCCCCAATGTAATGAAACTCTCAGTGGCATTCAATTTTCAAAGTGAAAGTCCTTGGTGGAAGGCCCATTGTTGACCTGTAACTTATAGGCAAGATAAAACTCCAAAGGACACACCATGAGAAGTAGGATAAAATCACTGTCTTTTATTCCAAACAGCACATAAAACAGAATGAATGGATAAGCGCTTTCGCGTGCACTGTGCACGCTTCATCAGATCTATTTGATAATAAATACAACATTCCTTATATAGTGGATGTCAACCAATAAAAAACACACATTAATCAGACAACCTAATTAAGTTAAACTGATAATTGATTCATCAATTTACAATTTGCAATGAGCCCTGTGGTGAATATTGCACAGCATAATACTTCAGCTCAACCAGAGATCCTGTGTATCGCAGTTTCAACTAACAACTGAGAATATAAAACTATAATATATGCACATTAATCAGTCGCATTTACTCAACTCCAATGCCATAACCCGATACTAGTAAAATACATGTTTCATGTGAATCACTCGCTGTTAGCAAGTATTGGTGAGACTGATCTAAAGAAGGAAAAGAAATATAATCAAGCTTTCATTTATCTTTTCCAAATATTTTCGTGACCACTTACCCTGTATAGTGCAAATAGCAAAATGCTAATAGATGTTAATTGTCAATACAGGGAAATTCTCCCTAGAGAGAACCGTGATTCTAGGGGACACAAAATATGTAACACGAAACACACAGAAATCATGATCCAAAGATGTTCTGCTAAGTTGACTAGTTTTGCCTAACATTACTTATGTTAATTCAATTTTGACTAATGCTGCTAGGCAGAGATATCATTACAGGACGCTCTAGGCGTCGCACAGGAAGCAGAATACAACAGTGCACTTAAAGCCAAAATAAAGGAAATAATATGACATGAACAAATAAAACATATATAAACAAATATTTACATGCAGCATCTCTATCATAAAGTAAACACAAGTAATCATAAGCTGTTTAGTCGCTTATATGATCGCTTATATAACCTCCTGTGTTAAATTGACCAGAATATGCTACGCAAACATTAGACACAAATAAAAAATGCTTGAGACATTAATGTACATAATGTTATTGTTGACGAATGTAAAGTGTATATAAGACCTAAGAAATGACAAGTGAATTGTATGTAATTAAAAATATACCAGTGAACAATAAAAAATCTGTGCAAATATTATAAAAATGTCATATAAATTATTATAAAAATATTATAAAATTATCATTAGCATTCATTTCTTGGGACCCATCAGCATGAGTCTCGTCTCTTAGATAAAAAATCCATGGAGATAGACTAATGGGCCGTGAGAATAATGATGTCTATGTTGAAAGTGAAGCTGAAGATGAAATGTGAAAAAGTGCGGATGTAAGATGCAGAAGATGTAATCACTTATTCAATCCCATTTAATTATATTACCTAATCGCACAAAACCTTAGTATCTAGTCAACCTAAACTAAATATAAATATAAACATGACAATACATTTAAATAGATATAAATATATATATGTATCTAAGAGCTATATATCTATACACAGAAGACTTGAAATTAATGGATATGTATAAACATGTTTATTAAAATATTTATTAAAACTGAAATAATGAACAAATATAATAATATAATAATAATAATATAATAAAATATCACCTCTATAAACTACTATAAAAGCTGATTATTTTATATTCTAATTGTTGTATTAATTGAATGATTCCATAAAGCTCTGTTATATCATATAGTGTGGAAATCAAAACAAAATATTGAGCAAGAGTATATATATACATTTGTGGACTAAACTTATATATTGAGTGGCCTAGATGCATCACCTCTGCTTCAGAATAGGTTTTAAAGAAATATAATTATTAATCCCAGGATCCATGTGTGCCCCAGTCTTAAATATCCAGTTCAATTCTAACTTAGCTAAATGGTTGATATTGTCCCCCATTCTGATATTCTTCTCAACTGCCTGCAAGACTCTAAATCTAAACTCATGTGTAGAGTGCAGATTTACATGTCTAGCAAGAGCATTTGCTTCATTTTTCTTACGTATATCATAAATATGGTTATACAGTCGATCTTTTAATCTTCTTTTAGTTAAGCCAACATAAAAGGCTTGACAAGATAAACAATTCGCCATGTATATCAAATTTGTACTATTACAGTCATAATGCCCTCTTGGTTTGAACTCAAAAATGCCTTCAGGATGTCTAAAGCTTTGTATAGTTGTAATGTACTTGCACATGTTGCAAGAATTACAAGGGAAAGTGCCTAGGGCCAAATGATTATAATTACTCATATTGTTGGTAAAATTCCTCGAGAATATTTCTTTCAGATTATCACATGTTCTAAAAACGAACACAGGTCTAGGGCCAACTAAAGCTCTTATTTCTTCTGTGGCAGTTAATATATTCCAATGCTTGTTAATAATTTTTCTAATCTGAGCATTGTCATTGGAATATTTCATGCAGTAAGCAATTTTGTCTCTAACATGCCCCTTGTTGTGATGGTTTATTTTATAGTCGAAATCACTCAAGTCAGTGTTTCGTTTCTCCACTATTCTCTCATGTGGAACATTGTTGTTACTATTATTATTCTCGTTAATATCTCTATTACTATTTAATGATTCGAGAGAAGGAATGAAACTCTCTCTTATAGTTCTCACTAATTCCTTGTTGTAGCCTCTAGCTGCAAAAATACATTCCATGTTGTTAGCTTCTTCTTCAAGTACCAAGGAGTCCTGGCAGATCCTAATTAATCTGGCAAACTGACCTTTCACAATCCCTGTAAAAATGTGCCTTGGGTGCATACTGCTCTGATCTAAAATACTGTTTCTCCAGCAGTTCTTCCTATAAAGTTTAGATGTTATAGCACCTTCTCGATTAACATAGAGGTTCACATCTAAAAAATTTATACTCAACTTAGAATATTCAGAAGTGAATTTAAGGAAATCAGTGGTGGACTCTAAATAAATGACAAATTCCTGTAATTCTTCTATTGTTCCAGTCCAAAATAATAGGACATCATCCACAAATCTTCTATAGAAACTGATCTTCCTCATCCAAACATTGTTAAACAGAAAATTAGTTTCCCAAAAATGCAAGACCAAGTTGGCATAAGAATTTGCGCACGGGGTGCCCATGGCGACACCCCATGTCTGCAAATAATACTTATGATTAAATGTAAATACATTGTTGTTCAACACAATGTCCAACAATTGACTGATCAAAATTTGTCTGTCAGCAGAGAAACCACTATCAGTCACCATGACTTCACGAATTGCTTGCATACCGTATTCATTAGGTATGCAAGTGAACAAGTTGCGGACATCTAGGGTGACCAAGATCAGTGTATCTAATTCAAATCTATCTTGTTTTAACATATGTATGTCTCTCAACAAGTGTTGTGTATCTTTTAAGATAGTACCAACTCTATCTACAATAGGTCTCAACAGCATGTAGACTCAGCAAGTCTACATGCCCAACAAAAATATCGGTAAACTACTCTATAGCTATTCCATAACAAATGCATGGAACAAACTACCCCAAGAAGTCAGAAGTATCACAGACCCTAATACATTTAAAATAGCAGTTAAAGACTACTTCCACAAATAATGGACATGTCTCTGCCACCACCCAACATAAGCTATATTTTCAGCCATGCCCTAAGAATGTTAGTTTTTATTGTATTATTTCTTCATTTGTAAATTACTGTCTTCGTTGATTAATGTCTAACTAGTGAAATATCGAAGCTTTTCTCCTCGGGTCTCTGCTGAAAAACAGCTTCTGCCCAGCCAGACTAACCCGGTTAACAAATGTCAAATAAATAAACAAATAAATATCAGAAGAAAAATACAGGCACTTTTGTGAACACATTTTAAAATGTCCTGTGACTTCTGTGATAGCGTGGCAGAGATTTTTGATGTATAACTTTATTTTCCTGCAGGCATTGCTTGTTATATGAGCACTTCCACCCTGATAATTACTGCTACACTAAATTTACTGCCATCTTCAGCAGCTGCGATATGCTAATGTACTATTTCTGTACTATACTTTATTAGCATATTTCATGGCTTCCCGCAAGTTTTGTGCTGAATCTGGTGCATTCCCCCAAGTTCCAAAAATCTTTTGAAATGTGCCCCAATGTAATGAAACTCTCAGTGGCATTAAATTTTCAAAGTGAAAGTCCTTGGTGGAAGGCCCATTGTTGACCTGCAACTTAGCCATAGAGATAAATATATTCAAAGAGTACTGAAGGAACCAAAAGTCCAAAAAATGTAATATACATCTGGAATATGATAATGCACTGTGAAGGAAACTAATAATAACAAAAAACAAGGGGGGGCAGTTGTTGGCTATGAAAATGATTGGCTAATAATAACGAAAAAACAAGGGGGGCAGTTGTTGGCTATGAAAATGATTGGCTAATAATAACGAAAAAACAAGGGGGGCAGTTGTTGGCTATGAAAATGATTGGCTAATAATAACGAAAAAACAAGGGGGGCAGTTGTTGGCTATGAAAATGATTGGCCTACCCATAGAAGGGAGCTTCTTAGAAGCGGTAGGATGTTTCATGCAGAGCCACCTGGCTGATAACATTGATGAGCATGAAATGCATTGTGTTTGATGGAGGTCCCTGTGGGGCAGTGACGTCAGAGTTGATTATGTTAATTAAGAAAATATGGAGGCTCAAGACCTTTGTATATGGAGGATCACAAAGCATCAATTTTGAATTTGACTGCAAACTTTTATTTTTCATTCCTAAGAGTAGTTTAATGAAAAGCATAATCTCGCAAGTGAACTATTATAGTTGTATGACTAGTTATACCTCAATGCGCAGTTTTGTGTAAAGCAGTAATGAGAAAACATTGAGAGGAAAACTGGGCAATGAGTCAAAACCAAATTTTCAGCAGTTTTTTTTCTTTAGATTGCTTATTGGCATGTGAGTTAATAGAAAAAAATCCACAAAATGCAGGGAAAAGCAGTCATCCCAGACTGTAGCCTAGACAGCGCAAACTTCTAGTTGTGGTTTGTAAAAATCTACCTTGACAACAGCAGAAGAAAATAAGAAAGATAAATGGTAGGGATAGCAATATATTCTAGACTGTCAGTCTGAGAACCCCATGATAAGAAAGGTTAGCATCTATCATCTAGTCCTCAGTAATGCAGATAGACTGGAAGGAGCTGTGATCTGAGAACATTAACTGACTGAGGTCATTCTTCAGTAGACTGTGATCACTGGAGAGTTGTATGAAAATGCAACAGAGACAGAAGTGTGGGATTATATTTACTGTTGCCTAACTTGGGAGTGTGACAGAAACCAACAACGTTCAACTAACTGTGGCAATGCACAAAGGTGGGGAAGATGGACAGATGTTAGCTTACAGTGTGGGTTAAGAAGTTAGCAGGAAGTCCTGTAAACAGATGAAAGAAAAGTGGAACAGAAGGAAACTAGTCTGGATAGACTGGAGTATGGTCTGCAGTATAACAGAAAGGCACATAAGGAGACAAAAATGACCTTTAAAGAGTCAAGAAAAATGTAACAAAATTAATTTGGCAGCTGAAGACAAACCTAGAAAACAAGATTACCAGAGGGATGCGGGATGTGCAAACCAAATTCTTCAGATAACCTCAGAAATGGAGAACAGAAAAGAAATTAATAGGACAGTGAATTAGTAGAAAGGAGGTAGGTAATTCATTAAGGTAAGAATTACTCAAGATATTAAAGACATTTTTTACCTCAGTTTCTACAAAAGAATTACAGGTCAAGGTCCCACCACTGGAAGATTGACAGAATACTTAAAGATAAATGTATAATGAGGAACTTGACTGGGAATGGAAGAGGAGACACAGAACTCATGGGACATAACAGCGTAAGGAGTAGAAACCAAATTAACTTCCTCTGCTTATGTTAAAACAGTTGACATCAGTGCTTGGTGACCCAGTGCTCAAAATGTACCATCCGGTTTGCTATTTCAGGGTAGGTTATATGGTACCAAAAGTGGCCCATAATTCCTTGGTAGATTCTACAAGATGATATCTGAGAAGATTCTGATATTAGAACAGTACAATCACAGATCTGATCTGGCTGTAAAATGGGAGAAGAAAACATCAGTGGATGAGGGGGCCCTGATGAAAATAGAATTAAAAAGGAGAGTCTGATTTTGAGTAGGCTGAGGATTGCTAGAACTTTCAGCCATCATGGGTGTGATAGAGTGTAATCTATGCATACAGTTGCCATCAGTATTAACGGTTTATTGGGGTGGAAAGAGTTATAAAGGAAATGGCTATGGTACATAATTAATTACTCGCTGGTTGGTTTACTTCATTCTCCATAGTGCATGTGAGCTACAGTGACAAAATGAGGGGTCAGAGGAGGAAGTTAAGAGATCTGGAAAGTATAATAAGTAGATAAGTAAGGGGTTAAGGACAGAGATGAAGCATTGGCATGGATAATGACCAAGAGGCCAGAGGGTTTGACCCTATCATGTTATATCCTTATATGACAGTCATATCACTGAACAGCTGAATTAAAACATATACTCTATAATACTCTTATATAACACACTTCTTTTATTGAGAAGTTGAATTAAAATGTGGATAATGAAAAATAATAGAAGATAACAGTTGTACCTCCCTTGATTAATAGGGTTCCTATTAGATGACCGAAGATGCGTCTTGATCGAACTTAAAACAATGAAAAGGCAAAATAGCGAAGCAGCTTTTAAGCGAATTCTTTCCCACAGAAAGAATTTACTTGGCTGCTTCCATTACTTTGCTGTTTTCGGCACTGTAGTGCGATCTTGGAGTTGGTATATTTAAGGAGGGGATGTTTGGGGGGGGCAAAGCCCCCCACTTTATGTATTCTTTCAATTTCTTTTTTCTTTTTTTTTTTGGAACAGTGATTTTTTTCCAAGGGAAAAAAAATCGCTGTTCTCAGCTTTCGAGATTGTAAGCTTTCGCTTACATGGGATTGATTATTCATTGTTTGCTTTTTTAAGCGTTCAATGATATAATATAGACCCAATTAATAGTATGCCTAGAAAGGATCCTGCAATTGCAGGCTGATTAATTTCTCTTCAAGTCCACTGACAGTCATGAAACAAAGAGTATGGTGGGCAATGTTTTTAAATATGAATGCTTATGCAGATGGCAACAGCATGGCTTCACATAAAAAATGGCACAGCCAGTCCAGCTTGAATCAGTTTGACAGTGGGTCAAAACTGATGTGGACAATGATTGTGTCAAAAACTGCGAGGATAACAGAAAACTGGTGAGCAAAATGGAAACAGAAAGGTGTTTAGATGTGAAGTAATAGTAGTGATGTACGTTTAGGTTCAATACGTTACTTTTGTTTTCTTTTTAAGCTTAGTTATTGTACATCACAGAATGTGTTGAAAAACAAATAAACGGCAGTAAGATAGTTCTTTGCATCAGAATGCAATATACTACAAAATAACCCTTATTTACAAATAATGACAACTGAGGAACAGAACACAGAGATGTAGCTAGAGCTGGGAGAAAGGGATAGCATCTCCTGGTGCATGCTGGGTGATGGTTTATATTATGACTCACCAAGATGCTAAGTAACGACCAGTGTAATATATGGGTGGTTGATCGAGGAGAGACACAGTAAGATTGCTGCTTACTTAAAGAGTAGTTTATTCATTTTTTTTCTGGAGTAGATATAAAAATATTGTGTCCTTGGATCTGCTTCATTTTTCACCTACCCCCTCATAATTTTTTGGGATGGATTTTCTATTCAGTAATGTGTTAGAAATTATAATTGCACACTTCTCATTGTCCAGTAAGTACATGAAACCTGTTGTTTGAGGAGATGACAGAATAGGAAGACAATATAATGTCCATCACAGGTATTCAAAGCCCCACATCCCCTACAATATGATTGCAAGGCAATTAATGGACAGCAGGGGGGTACAAGGCTTGGCAGCTCCCTTGCTGGATATGGGTAATCATCTCTCACCGACAGTGAGTCAGTAATGCCAAATATTATAGTTTTAAACTTTTTTTTAAATATTTTTATTGGTTTTAATAAATAGGTAATAGTTTTAAACTCTTAATTGTTCCCAAACTGCATATTATAGCTTTAAAAAAATCTTCTATTCTGTTACCCTGTTAAGAGACAGCAAGTGTTAACCTTCATAAGAAAACCAAAGCAGTTAACTGACAGCCCCATCTGGATGCCAGTCAAGTTGGCACTACCCATACTAAGGCAAAATTAGGATGGTGTTTCCTAAAGTAAACAATTGCTGCATGCTGTTAGGGGGAGGGATCTGTACTGTAGAACTGGTGCCAGTTGGAGCCTGGAGTGGTACCTGGTTGGCTGGGCAAGAGTGCAGTCTTGTAGTCATGGAAGAGGCTGTTTAAATGATCTGAGCATGTGTGTGTGTGTGTGTGTGTGTGTGTGTGTGTGTGTGTGTGTGTGTGCACACACACACACACACACACACACACATATATATATATATATATATATATATATATATATATATATATATATATTTTTTTTTCTGGGTGCTCATGTTTGGTTGACTAGAGCACCAGCTGGGATATTGCTCAGGTCACTAAATGATCTAGCCACACCTCTGAAATATCTGTACTTATTCTGTATATAGTTTCCCAAATATATAAACATAAATCTATGTGCTAATTGTCCACTTCTAATTCAGTCCTTTGCAAATTGACATAGATACACAGAAAAATATAACGATCACAACAGTGAACAGATTAGAAGAAGGGGAGTATGTACCTATTTTTTCTCATACATACTTCTGGTAATAAGTTGGTTTATTTACAACCCTGTAGGACCTTGTATGGACAAGCTTTGGACTTACAGTTTATTTTGTATTCGTCTTGTCAGTGTAGTGCTGTGCAGAAAGTGTTTCCATGTTGTCACTCATAGTTTTCTCAGCTATCTCTGGGGGATGTAGTTCACCAAAGTGAATCCTCCGAGTGTGTTACGCTGTCATTTCAGGAAGCTGCATCTGTTGCACCATGTTCCGTTACCATTAGGAATTTCAGGTTTTGACAACAGAACTCTTTGTTTCCTCATATTCTTATTCTGCAGCTCTTGGTACCAGTTTTTGTCTCATGGCCTGAGATTCTCATGTAATGAAAAGTGCAGAGGGGTGGAATCTTTTTGCAACTACTATGATTATGGTACATTTTCATGGCTGTCTGTCTCAGTTTTTGGTGGTCATTGTTCTTTTGTAAATGATCTGACAGTACTTGGCAGAAGAATTGTCACAAACCTACCAAAATAACAACTCTGCACGTAAGTGTAGTCTGTTTTCAGTTGGATAGCTCTGGACTGTGGCAGGAGCTTTTGTATTTTAACTCCACATGTTTTCTTGATAAATGAATTGATGTGTCAGACATATCTTTCAGCAAATTTATTCTTCTTTAGGTATTAGGGCATACTCATCACATGTTTAACTATCCATTGTACACTGGGTTTCTTGAATGCATGATCTGCGTATAGTTGGGGTCTATTTACAGTTATTATTTTGTCATATCTTCCAAGCAAATAAATGTAGAGCTGCAATGCGTCTGTATCTGCATGGCATAATGCAGGGACAGTCATGTCATCATTAACTGGATATTTAGATTGTCTGTTTATAGTTCGGATAAACTGTCAAATGGTTTACTATCAAAATCATGAATGACAAAAAAAATGTTCAGTTGAGCGACTCACAACACCGAAGACGTAAGACTATGTAGGTTAGTATGTTGAATATCATGCTGATAATTCAAATTCAGCATTATTTGACATATTATTTCCCCAGCACCTGTTACAACAGCACAACACTGAACTTCACCCACACCCCCTACAAATTATATATTCTAACTCTGAGATAAGGCTACAGTGGGAAAAAGGATACATTTCCTGATCCGCACTGTACCACGATCTCTAATAATAATGATATGTGCGAATGCACAGTGCATTACCTGAACTGGAAACTCACAAACATGAAGGTTTGGCAGCATGGGATTCAGCCAACCATAATTTGACATCCCATGTTCACCAAAACTTCATTCGTTATTTTGATGGTAAACCCTGTCAAGCATATAGATCCAAAAGATGAGAATCTATATAATGTCTTGGCTTGGATGGCATCTTATATGGATTCAAAGTTGTCTTGGGTTGGTATCTTGATACTCTGTACGGTATTCACAAATTTTCAATGCCATTATAATTTCTTTCCTCTAGATAATTTTTCTAGTAAAACATTGTTTTCTTTCAATGCATTGGTGACATTTGCAAATCTGCTTCAGAATGCCTTTAGTCACTGTCTCCGGAATGACTACTAGTCTGCATTTCAATATAACTCCTGCTTCAATAACTAGTTCATCTCTGAAAGACCAGTAAGAATGCACTTTGTTTGATAACTGGGTATCTTTTCTGGCCATCCCTGTTAGATCGCTTGCTTTAGTCCATTAAGGTTCATTTGAAATTTCTTTGCGTTGTATGACTTGCATCTCTTTGGAGAAGTTGATAACTGCCTCCTTATGCATCTCTGAGTGTTTTATTTCTGTGTTAGGCTGTGTATTTGTCCAGTTCAATGTCACCACGATTTTCTAGGTTACAAAGTCAATTACGGGTGTTTGCTAGAACCATCTGAGATTCAGGTTGATAAATGACTCTGGCGTTATACATTTTCTTTTTTTTGTTTGTTTTGTTTTGAAAAGCATGAGTTGCATTCTGAAAGGTGCAGCATATAATGATTTTGCAGATAGAAACTAGTGTCTTGTGATTTGTCACAACAATTGAAAACTAACCATAAAGGTAAATGTTACACTGTTGTGTCCCATGAACAACCATGAGAAATTCATGCTCAGTATTACTGTATCCTGTTTAATTTTTCACCAGGACTACACCTAAGCCTTTTAATGATACGTTTACCTTCAGAGGTAAGAATCACTATGGATCATTGTATCAGAGTATTTCAAACAGTCATTGCCAGTAATTATCGACAGGTTTTGTAAAGAAGGCGTGGTGGTCATTGCCCTATGTCCATATGTCCAGGATGCTCTCTTTTTTTTCCAAAAGGTGTCATAGAGTCTCTGTTTGTTCACAAACTTTGGTATGTAATGAGGGAAACAGTTCAGAATTACTGTGAATTTATGTAAGTCATCTTTATTTAGGGGAGCTGGAATTTTCTGTATGCTTTTACCTTTGTATCAGGAAAAATGCCATTGCTTACATACAAATTTCCAAAGGAAAAATACTTATCTGTTTTATTTTGTAGTTGTCAACATTAAATGCTGGTCCTGTTTTGACAGCACTCCCCATCAGGCTGATCGAGTTCCTGTCACAATCTTCATTTTCTCTCTAGACAGTGACATCATCATGTCATAGAGACCATTTCAAATTTCTCTTAGAATAGGTACTGGAATATACTCAATCAAATGCCAGGCTTTCCAAAATTTTCACCCAATTGGAGTATAAAGTGCTATCAGAAGTTATGATTCTTCATCAAGGTGTAGTCACCAGTAGCCTGCTTTTGCTTTGAGGTTTGCTGAAAAGTTGTGCATCTGCAAATTTTGGACTAAGGTCTTTAATAATATGGATTTTGTGTGAATATATCATTAGACTGACATTTGTTTTCTGAGGGTCTAGGCATTTTCATAGGGAACTATCTTTTTTTAGTAGTAAATACATACCTTTTGCCAAACGTTTTTCTTGACAAGTCTATTCAGGTCTGACTGCAGTTTGTCTTTGATGTGTATGCTATGCTACCACGGAGGATCAATAAATGGTTGTGCAATAGCCTCAGTGTTAGGTTAGCTGTTCAGTTAACCTGTCAGTCTTGTCAAACATGTTTGGATGTACCTCCTTCATGCCAGATATATCCTTCAAACTGCATTCCTTTCTTTGTGTGCATTTTTCAGTCAGCGGCTTTCCCTGAATTTGCAGCTGCATCTGCATAAGTTGCTGTTAGTCGCAGCAGCTCATTTGCAGGAAAGCCAATTAGGATTGGTTCTAGTACATCCACAGTGTAATACATAACATCTATCCATCCAGAATTCTTATAGCAGTGTGGAACAATTCTGGCTCCAGAGCAAGGTTTCTCATTACAAATGACTCAAGACATATGCTGTGGATTCATGCATTTGCTGGAATTTATGCAGTGGAAGCAATTTTATGGATGTCCCTGAAGTGATTTTCAGATGAAGTGTTTGCCCATCCCCTGGTAAGCGAGGTACTTTGATGTGATTTCAGATAAACCCACTTTATACAATGCATGATAGGAAGACTTCTGATAGTCACTGTCACCAGAATGTTTAGCCTTGTTCATAACATCAAAGTGTGATGCACCCATTTTTTCTGTGACTTTCTCACCTGGTGGTCAAGGTTTGCTCCCTTGAAGCTTATACTTATAGGTTCATAGGTTCATAGGTTCATACTAGGCTATCTGCCCAAGGGCATTTATAAGCCTAGCCCATAGTTATTTGGCTTTCGCCACCCCTTTAGTTTGAATAAAACTATGCCTATTATTTTGCTGTGCCTCTGTCAAGCAGTGACACTGAAGTAATCCCTGGGGTATATCTGTGATCCCCCATCCATTGGACAAGATTTCTCTTGAACAAGGCCAGCGAGGTGCTCTGCCTCACATGTACCAGGATTTTGTTCCACAGCATAGGGAGTCTCTGGGTGATGAATCTGTCCCTCCAGCATGTTCTATTAATAACTAATCAAATGTTCTTTCAGTTTACTGTAAACATCATTCCCAAATGCATCATAAGGAGTCACTACAATAATCAGCTGCCTCTGTCATTTGTTTATTTTTACAAAATTTTGCCAAGTGTCCATTCTTACCACATGCTGAACATGTGTTATTTGCAGACATTGACCTGGCTTATGGTCTGCATCATATACCTGTCATTTTGTTTTCCTTATCACAGCAGGTGTACTATTGGCATAAGATAAGGAAAGGTGCTGTAAATGCTCATCGCCTGCTGGCACAACTTCATATTTCCAGCCTTCAGGGAGGATATCACTAATCAAATGTTCTTTCAGTTTACTGTAAACATCATTCCCAAATGCATCATGAGGAGTCACTACAATAATCAGCTGTATCAGACTTTCACCAAGTTTCTCATTAGTAAACTGACACTTCAGTGCCAAACTATGTGCTATACTCACAAATGTATCAAAACTTTTATCTGCCTTTTACCTATTTTGCACAAGTTGCAGTATTTGTATTTGAAAGTTAACATTCTTCTTTAACTGACTTTCAAATAATTCCACAGTGCTGTATGTTTTCATCATTTACAGAGTCATTCTTTTCCTTAGAAAACACTCAGGACAGGATCTGGCCAGTTCACCACTGCTAACCGTGTTACCATTCAGCAAGATGTCAGAGGTAAAATCACAATTCAGGTTGATTTTTTAAACTTGTTAGCAAAACATTTTACTTTTGTATTAATAAATTTAATGTAGGCAAAAGAATATTTGTCCTGTGTTTAAACTAAATCCTGATGCTACCATCGGGTCTATATTATGATCTCGAAGGTTTAAAATTTTGAATCACTAAAGATCAAACTTTAGTGATCAAAGTCTTAAACCATCAAAACCAAAAAAAAATATTAAATAAAAAAAAAACTAAATAGTGTGTAGGCAGGGGGCAAACCCCCCTGCACCCCCACCCCCCTACTTAACTATACCAACTCCGAGAACACACTACATTGAAGTAAACGGAAATCTCCCCCTATGGAGATTTTCCGTTTAAACGTTTGATGTAGTGCGCTTTCGGTATTCTCATGTCGACAATATCGCATTCGATATTGTCAGACTTCGATATTTTAATATAGACCCACTATCATCATGTTGTAGTAGCTGATATACACATTCAGGTTCAGTACTTTACCTTTGTACACAGTAGTAAAGCATTTCTTTGCAGCAAATTACAACATATTACAGCATGATTCATACTTTTGACAAAAAAGTCAGCAACTTTTTGTGGTGCTGCAAAGTTCAGTATAAGCATTAGCCCTGATTGGCATAGCTGTGCTAGACATTACATTGCTTGAGAAAGTAAAATGAACAAACTAGATTTTGGTAAGATCACAGGTTGGATTACAAAATATTGAGGTAGTAAGAGGCCATAGCCTCCACCGCCCCACCTTCACTACTCTGAAAAGGAAAATCCAACATGCCCCGCAGGGTGGGATTCACCCAACTGAATATCTCACAATCAATGTATGGAATTTAATGGGAGTCTACTATGCCCAAACAAAATGATGCAATTCAGATTCTGTATTAATGAACTGCATTACTTAGTCTGGGTGTAGTGTCAAAGTTGTCCAGGGACTCGACAGGGGTGTTGAGTCGAGCCGAAGTTCTCAGGCAGAGTAGCTCCATCTGTATGACAGACCTGGTATTGCCTGCAATACCAGCTCTGATTTTGAGGTGGAGGTGCAAGGGTATAAGGTCATTCAGCATCACTGCCCCATCTGGTGGGCTGGTGAATGCAGACATGATGGCCTGCATGGCTTGCATGCCTGCATTCAATATGTTCCAGAGGAGAGACATTGATGTGGAACCACTACACCACCAGTAAATCCAATCTTTAAAAAAAAAAAAAAAAAAAAAAAGACACGAAAGCAAACTATTCATAGAGGAGTTCAGGGGTTGACTTGCACTACCCACTGCCCAACACATGTGCAGCCCCAAGCAGGGACTCCTGACTCTTGATGCCTTCAGTACAGCTCCATGTCTAGGTATATCTAGGTATTGCAGGCAATCAGGTTTCCCATCTGTACAACTTCTGCATCACCAAGAAGCCCATTCATTTCAATAGGCTCATTCAGACTCATACATTGGCAAGCCTTGCCACTGTACAAAAACACATTAATTTGGAGAGCTGAGAATGATTCCCCTTTTTGAGTTGGGCATTTGGCTCCAGCAGTACCTATAATCATACACAGAATAAAGACAGGCAGAGACCTATCTTTTGGAATTAGGTGTGGGGGTGATACTCCATGCCAAAGGCTTTTGGAATCTGGCCCTATGACTCATGTAGTGATCATTGATGAAAGTGTTGGCCCAGTGGTCCAGATGCAGAGTATAAAAATAAGTGCAACAATAATTTAATACAAAGGCAGTTTACTTTGATGGGAGACCCTGAAGAGAGTATTAATGCCAAAAAGGTAACACTAGGGAATACAGATACAGAAAAGGATAAGACGTTGTAATCACTACTGTGCTATGAATGCAGAAGGGTAGTGATGATGAAAATAGTAATATGGTGATGCGCACGAGTCACTATGATTGTACCTGAGACAGTAATGTGCAGAAGGAAGGCCATATCCATAGTACCCTAGTACTGTGCCTATTTCTGGCTGGTACACAAAGAAAACTGGACTGAGTTGATTGTATGGGGCTTAGAATAATGGTTAAGGTCTTTATCTCACAGATACAAGGTATAGGGCATGATTCTGACCTCTGGATATAGGATAGGATTGTAATAGCCTGCAGACTAGTATTTGTACCTGTGAACCTATGAAACTATGAACCTATGCATGTACTGCAGTCAATAGAAAAGCTTGGGGTTGGAAGAACAGGAGTACAAGGAAAATTCTAAAACACTTGATATGTATGTTCTTGAAGAGGAAATTACAAAGGGATGATACAACATGAGCAGGACACATTGCAAAGGACCAAATGCTTCAGGATAGACACAGGATCATGGAAGGCACCTTGAAGAGTGACAATTCAAGGTAAAAATGGTGCTTCTTCTTTAAAGAGACAGGACCTTGGAACACCTTGCCGGTGGACAAAGAGCAGGGATTATTGAGGTAGAGGAAGCACAAGATCCAGGTAGCTAAATATGGGTCAACTGTAATAGTTCCTTACTTTTAGCTGATATGTTAAAACAATTCCTTATGCAAATACATCTGCTTCAACAAACTAAATTCACTGATACCTTTAAGAAATAGCTCAGTGCTTTATTATTTTACCTTCAATTGAAACTACTCAAATCTAGAGATATCAAACCAATCCTGGCCCTCTTCAACAATCAATAAATAGTACAATATCCAATTACACCAACTATCCTTTAAACTATCCCAGCTCTAACAATGCTGGCAGAAAAAATGGAGCTTTTTATAAACTGCGTGCATTAATACCTGTGGTATAAATAAGAAGCGGGTTTTTTTTGAAGCATGGGTCACAAAAGAAAACCCTAATATAATAATATCTCTTACTAAGACCTGGCTTGAAGATTTATTCTGCCCTTCTACTTACACCCAAGACACTATAGCATCCTGGATGATTTTACATCTGGTCCAAGAGTTGGTGGCAGAGAAGTAACATGTCTTCCTGCAAATCAAAGAGTCTTTAAAAACTAACCAGGTTGATGATAAAGCCCACAAATGGGTGTTAGCAAACCTACACATAAGGAATCATACTCAGCATTACCTCTGTTTATATTCCACCACTTTCTTCAACTGTTGCTATTTGAGATACAGTCTTGCTAATGTTCCCACATGGTCCTAGCAGGAATACAATTGTTCTAAGGATCATTAACTTGGATGTTAAAGGCTACGATGCCAAACAGCTAAATAACACGCTGCAACACCTTAACCTAGAATAATTTATAAAGCAGTGAAGCAGGCCCAACCTCGAAGCAGGAAAGCATTCTGTTTTTATACATATTTCTACCAGCTTAGCCTGACAATGCATTAACACTAAAACTCTGCCAAACTTCCTAAGTGAACGCTGTCCAGTGCTCTCCTATTGGTTTCTCAGAGCTATAAAACCTATGCCCCGAGTAGTGACTGGCCGATCTTTCCTGCCACATAAACTGGCTACGAGTGATTCTCATCTGAATTCTCTCAGTTGGATTCCTCTTTACCAAATTGACAGCCCAGAAAGTGCCTTGTTATACTTCATCGATGCTCTTTCTGCTATCCAGAACTTATCTTACGTTGTGTACGTTGAAGGCTATGAGGCCAGAAATGCCCCTGGCTTACCATTAAAATCAAAACTCTCATTTGACAAAGGGGCAACGCTTGGCCTTCCTGAAAAGAAAATCTGTCTAACATCCTTCTATGTGAAAAGTATCTATCCTTAAGAAAACAAACAAGAAAAGTACAAACTCAGTCAAAGCTATTTATCTTAGAAATAAGCTAATTCTGCTGCCAATAATCCAAACAAATTTTGGAAGAAATAAAACACCTAACTAAACAGCCTTAAAACTCCTTCACTCTCTCAGTAATAATGTTCCTAATAACTCTAACATTAATCCATCAGAGAATTATAGAAACATTATCATCTCTTCCACTGAAACCAGGATTACCACATTTCTTAACCATAGCCCTAACTAACAAACTGCACAAAGTAACCCTCCAGCCCAGTTGCATATTTTTGTTGAGTATGTGGCTGCCTCCATCTTGCAAGCTATTTCTAAGAAGGAAACTAAAGTTGCTATTAAAGAACTTGAAACACTCCACGTCTGCCACTGTACTCCACCCCAACCTCCTTAAGGAAGGCAGCAGACAAAATATCCAAACCCCAAACTTATGTTTATAAGATTTCATTTACCACAACAATTGTTCCACCAGCCCTGAAACATTCCATTGTGATACCTTTCCCTAGGGTATCCCAACCCAAACCCCATAAAGACTATCAACCTATCTTCACCCTCTGCCCTCTTGCAAAAATTTCTGAAAAAAATCTTTGTAAACATATGCTTTAATAACGATGGTCTTCTATCGGATAGACAGTGTGGTTTCAGAAATGGTTTTAGCACAACCACTGATATACTGTCAGTGTCTGGTACTATCTATAGTAACCTAAATGATAGTCTCCTTACAGCTGGCATTTTTGTGAAGATGACCAGTGCCTTTGAAACTGCTGACCGCACAATTCTTGCTAAACAACAAAAATTCAGTTTGGGAAAAAATTTTATTACCTGGTTCCTTAGCTACCTTGGCGGTAGGATCTTTTATGTTTCCTCTAAAAATCAGCTGCCCACTAAAGGAATAATAAAAAAGGTGTCCTGCAAGGTTCTGTTCTAGGCCATTTATGTTTACTTTATTCATTAATTATATTACTGATGACTTATGTGAACTTAGATTTATCGCCGTCACAGATAATGTTTTATTACTCCAGGCAAGCAGATGTCTCATAATCCTGCAACATCATCTACAGCAATCCTTCTCTGATCTTTGTCAGTGGTCTGAGCAAAATAAACTCTAAATTAACTAAAAACAATGTTATGCTTTTTCCCTCCCTTCACAGAGAAGCTCGGCTTCCTGTCCTTACTATCTCAGGCAATAAATACTTAGGCTTAACCCTTGACTCTATATTAAGCTTTTCAGCCCGCACTAATGAAGTCATTAATGAAGTCCTTTCACAACTAATAATTTGCTGTAAGACATCACATCTACTATCTTCTACTGCCCATAAAGCACGGTACAATAATTTCTGTCTCTCTAAATTACAATATCATCTTCCTGTTTACAAATTACTTTTAACATTCAAAGACACCAAGCCACTGAGAAAAAAAATTGCCAAAATTTGCCCTGCATTTGCCCTGAGATCGCATTTCAGTGGAGAAAAATGCAAAGGTCACTATGGTGGCCAAGTGGTTAGTTTCCTGGAGGCAAAATTCACCGTTCCAGGAGTTCGCTGTTTTAAACTTCTCTGTTGTCATCTCACTGTTATGCGAGTTGTTGTTCTGGTAAGTTAATGCTGTGAATGGGAACCATTCCAAAAACCTACAGTACAGCTAGCTTCATCTGTATGTGGAACTTGGTAGTGTACGTAGTTAGACTTCCCACCAGGTACATTCTGCAGTAACTAGTCCCCTATACAGATGAAGATTCTGCATTTACAGAACTTCTCGTTAAGTTCAATGGTCTTCTCCATCAATTCAGCCCTGTATATTGGAGAACCTTGCCAATGTACAAAGCTGGATTCATTGGATATAGCAAGCCACTCCCCCTTTTGGAATAAGACACAGGGCTCTGGCAGTCCCTGTTAACATATGCTGAATGGAGACTGGTGGGGCTCTAACATTTGGACATGGCATGGCGCTAAAGTGTTTGGCAGAGTATGTGACACCATGTCCATCTCCTTTTGGAATCCAGCCCTATTTGTCCATCTGTCAATAAAAGCCATAGAAGATACACATAAGGTACAGCCATAGATCTCCATCCATGCATTGAGCTTTGTTTTTAAAAAAGAGTTGGAGATACTTTGCTTAATGTGGAGTTGGTGGCCTATTCTATAAGTAGGGAATCCTTTCTGAGAGACACCACACCAACGGATTCTGTTTATGATGTCATATAGCATTATATGTCTTGAACAAATATGGCAGCTAATACAGAGGGTTAAGGTTATTATATGAACTACTAATAAGCTGTTTTCTATGGTCCATTGTTAGATTCCCTTGGTCTCTGCTTGCTTAGTCTGTGACTCTGCTCAAATTACATAACCAGGCAGTGTTCCTGAGTTGGGTCTGAAAAAAAAGGTCCATATGGATCAGTGCTCTACCCTTTTTCATAAATATAAGTAAATAAACAAAGTAGTAGAATTTCCAGTTTAATGAATATGCAATAAATTAGACAGGATGGGTTTATTTATAGCTATAGGATTTCACTTGCTCAGCGGATCTTTAAGGGAAACATCCTAGAGATTTTCTTTTTTGGAAGCCACTGTGGTCTCTCAAGTTGACCTATGTGGTTGGTTAGGTACAGGCCAAAGGGGACATTATATTCAGTTATGGGCCTGATCAGGGGGGACAGAGAAGAACAATGGCTTTCTATTTTCTAGGGGTTATACTTTTAGTGATTAATTGCACCAGGTTGAAGGCTTTTCTTATGACTGTTGATACATGTTGGTTAAAGGAAAGGTTGTTATCTATGAATGTGCCTGGGTCTCACATAACAGTGTCAAATTTGAGGATGTGTTATCAATGTAATAGCTGGAGGGGTGTTCTTGTTTCCCAAACAGTACTGTGTTTCAGTTTTGTTTTTTAGCATTAAGCTTTAGATGGAAGAGTTTATGCTAGGAACTTGTGAAGCTAAGGCCTTTCTGCATGTTACACATATCAATTGGGGAGTGAATGATCTCACCAAGTTTATCACTGAACTTTATAAGCCAGAGTCCCTCAGCATCAGCCTGGACATCAGGGAAGTATAACTTGAATAAGGGTGGACCCAGCATGTTACCCTGCGGCATGCTATGTCTGACAAGCCTTTTGAAGGAAAGTTTGCCAATAATTTTCACAATACTGGTCCGTAACATGAACTAGTTTGGATCTAGTGGGTTACGTTGGGGTTGACATTTAGTCTGGCGAATTTGTTTACAATACTAGAGCATAAGACAGTGTTGAAAACATTTTTCCAGAGTAAGATTAGGTTTCACTTAAATGTATTGTGCTAGACATAAATATAGTATTATCTTTGCATAGGCCTAGAAATGTAGCCATAATAAAGCAGACAAATATCTTCATTTTATGTTTTACATGCAGATTCAACAGAAAGGAATATTTCAGTAACCTTCAGTCAAGAATACTGATAAGAATAAAATGTGCCAACAGAATGTGCAGTACATGAAGTACAAACAGGCTTGGGAACCAAGGTTAAAGAGCCGTGGAGAAATTTACATGGTTTTGGTATTATTAGGAAATACTTTAGACACAGTGAGTCGTTAGTTTGTTTGGACTGATAAGCAGAAGTCATTGCATGCAGTCCACAGAAGTTTGGTGCAGACACTCGAGCGAGTGCAGAAGTCAGTCAAATATCCAGCATTCCAGAATATTAATTTGATTATTCAGGAGGAAAGAAATCATTCTGGCAGAAGCTGCGGACATTGTAATTCAGCCTACTTTAGCTTATCAGTACTGTTTTTAGAAACAATAAGATATTTGAATATTGTTGGCATCTACCTCCACTGTACATAATAAAATAATCATAACCGAACTACAGTGTATATAGACTTTTATTCTGAAAGACACAAAAAGATCTGGCACATAAAGAGAGACTGGCACTTGTTCAGCAAAGATAAAGACATTCATTCCAGCCTCATTCTGGTTTGTTCCAGTAATTTCCAGTTCATTCTAGTATTTTACAGTCCTGTCAATTCTTACAGCCAGATTAAGGCAGGTGGTATGCACTGGTTTACTATCATGTAGTGCTTCAGGTACCTTCTCAAAAAGTCCTCCAGGTTCATTAAACAGGACCTACTCTTCACAAAGTGAAACTGGTTGGGGTAAGGAATTATAGGTTACCTTTGTCATTATTTATGCTTTCTACTATTTTGCAAGAAACACTGGCGAAAGCAATAGGTCTGTCATTCCTCTGGTTTGTGGTGGGACCATCCTTGTATAACAGCGTGACTGTGAATGCTCTTCAGGCTACAGGTATATGACCCTTGGAGAGAGTCATGAGGGAATTCCCTCATGATAGAATCAGTCAGGCTGTGCTCAACACTGACAAGGAGACAGACAAGTCTTTTCTCCCTGGGCCTCTGCTAAAAAAGGGCAATAGCTCAGTCAGACTATCCCGGTCAACAAATGTCAACTAAATAAATAAAGTATAGTGTAGGGCCTCATAGATCTAGTCTTTTGGCCTTGAAAAAGGCATTCAGAACTTGTACTGGGATACGTTTAGGGCATCACGGTTGAGTCTGATATAGGAGTAAGTAGGTAAGGAAGACTGGGGTGAAAATATAGCTACATTTATCAAGATTGTTGGCAATGCTGTTTGAATCTGAGGAGATATCACCATTAAAGATCAACTAAGTGTAATATTTACTTTGCACTTTGCAGTATTTCATCTTTATATGAGCTGCTCTTTACGGATTTTTTAAAGGTTATCATTATTGAGAGAGAATTTAAGCTTATTATTTAGGGATAGGATGCTCTTCCCTTTGTTTTATAGTTTGTTTATATCAGGATTCTATAGTAGTGACTTAGATTT
Source organism: Protopterus annectens (assembly GCF_019279795.1). Taxonomy (NCBI): domain Eukaryota; kingdom Metazoa; phylum Chordata; order Ceratodontiformes; family Protopteridae; genus Protopterus; species Protopterus annectens. The sequence goes on from NC_056731.1 coordinate 1,855,953,463, forward strand.
GCTGTTCTACTTACAGCAGATGGGAACAGGTGCCTCTAAGCATGAATTGTGGGAACAGAGTTCTCTGGTATAAGTGACTACTTCTATAACCAATCCCTAAGAGGACAAAAGCTGTTAAATGTCCTGTCATGACATAGGACAAAGACATTGGCCTTGCAGAAGTTCCTGAAAACAGTACTATTGGTTTTAGAATTAGGTTGGGTTCTAAAGATAAATGTGATGGCCATGTTGTCTGACTTGATCAAAAAAGGGGGACTTTTTGTGCAAAACAGAGGCATGTAATTCTGGAAATGATAAAGGTTAGAAGCTTTGTGTCCCTAGTGGACTAAGACACTATCTGAGCCAAGGAGCTGGAGTAAACAAAGTTTAGAAAATGCTGTGCATATTTGTAGGAGGGCATATTCTCCAGCAAATAGAAAGGCAGTTGGTGTAGAACGCTATAAAACCACAAACCAAAAACAATGCACATTCTGCTAGGCTGCCAGCAGAGAGGAGAATGGAAAGCCTTGAACACTTTCCTTCTTTATTTTTAAACTAAGAACTTCTTCAGAAGAACTTTTAGAACTTTTAAACTTAGTTTAAAACTAAAGAAGGATTGCGTTAAATACATTGCAGTATCCTTTGTGCTGGCAGCCTAGTAGAACATGTATTGTTTTATGTAACTGAAGAATGATTAAGCTTGGTGTAGTGATTAAGGACTCATGATGGTCTAGGAAGAGATCATGGTAAAGAGAAAATATTTACAGTGATTCGGGAGTTTGGTTTATTTACTGACACTAAGATATTTAGTTCAAGGTCATTATCATGCTGGATCTAGATATAGCAATAGATAAATTTAATACACATACTCACATGCACACACACACACACACACACACACACACACACACACACACACACACACACACACACACACACACACACACACACACATATATCATCTCATCATCTTCTTTCAGCTGTTCCCATTAGGGGTCGCCACAGTGGATCATCTGTTTCCATTTCTTCCTGTCCTCTGCATCTTGCTGTCACACCAACAACCTGTATGTCTTCTCTCACCACATCCATAAACCTTATCTTAGGCCTTCCTCTTTTCCTCTTACCTAGCAGCTTCATCCTTAACATCTTTCTCCCAATATACTCAGCATCCCTCCTCAACACATGTCCAAACCAACGTAATCTTACCTTGCTGGCTTTGTCTCCAAACCTTCCAACCTGGGCTGACCCTCTAATATACTTATTCCTAATCCTGTCCACCCTCGTCACACACAGTGCAAATATTAACATCTTTAACTCCGCCACATCCAGCTCTGACTCCTGCATTTTTGTCAATGCCACTGTCTCCAACCCATATAACATAGCTGGTCTCACTACCCTCTTGCAGACCTTCCCTTTCACTCTTACTGGTACTCATCTGTCACAAATCACTCCTGACACTCTTCTCCACCCACTCCATCCTGCCTGTACTTTCTTCTTCACATCTCTTCCACACTCACCATTACTCTGAACTATTGATCCCAAGTATTTAAACTCATCCACCTTCGCCACCTCTACTCCTTGCATCCTCACCATTCCTCTATCCTCCCTCTCATTCACACACATATATTCTGTCTTAGTCCTGCTGACCTTCATTCCTCTTCTCTCTAGAGCATATCTCCATCTCTCCCGGGTCTCCTCCACCTGTTTCCTACTCTCACTATAGATCACAATGTCATCTGCAAACATCATAGTCCATGGGGACTCCTGTCTGATCTGGTCTGTCAACCTGTCCATCACCATTGCAAATAAGATAGGGCTCAGAGCTGATCCTTGATCTAATCCCACCTCCACCTTAAATGCATCCATCAATCCCACTGCAGACCTCACCGCTGTCACACTACCCTCATACATATCCTGTACCACTCTTACATACTTCTCTGACACTCCCAACTTCCTCATACAATACCACAACTCCTCTGTAGGCACCCTATCATATGCTTTCTCTAAGTCTACAAAAACACAATGCAACTCCTTCTGACCTTCTCTGTACTTCTCCATCAACACTCTCAGAGCAAACATCGCATCTGTAGTGCTCTTTCCCGGCGTGAAACAATACTGCTGATCACTAATCATCATGTCCCTTCTTATCCTAGCTTCCACTACTCTTTCCCGTAACTTCATGCTGTGACTGATCAGTTTAATTCCTCTGTAGTTCCTACAGCTATGCACATCACCCTTATTCTTAAAAATCGGTACCAAAACACTTTTTCTCCATTCCTCAGGCATCCACTCACTTTCCAAGATTTCATTAAACAATCTAGTTAAAAACTTCACTGCCATTTCACCTAAACACCTCCATGCTTCCACAGGTATGTCATCTGGACCAACAGCCTTTCCATTCTTCATCCTCTTCAGAGCTATCCTTACTTCCTCCTTGCTAATCCATTGCACTTCATGATTCACTATTCCCACATCATCCAACCTTCTCTCCCTCTCATTCTCTTCATTCATCAGCCCCTCAAAGTACTCTTTCCATCTGCTAAACACACTCTCCTCACTTGTGAGTATGTTTCCCTCATTATCCTTTATCACCATTACCTGCTGCACATCTTTCCTAGCTCAGTCCCTCTGTCTAGCCAGGTCCTAGTACAGGTCCTTTTCTCCCTTCTTAGTGTCCAGCCTTTCATACAACTCTTCATAAGCCTTATCCTTAGCCTTCGCCACCTCTCTCTTTGCCATGCACCTCATCTCCTTATACTCCTCTCTACTTTCTTCATCTCTCTGACAGTCCCACTTCTTCTTCACCAACCTCTTTCTCTGTATACTCTCCTGTACTTCCTCATTCCACCACCATGTCTCCTTGTCATCCTTCCTCTGTCCAGATGTCACACGAAGCACCTTTCTAGCCATCTCCCTTACTAGCTCTGCTGTAGTTACCCAGCTATTTGGTAACTCTTCACTGCCACCCAGTGCCTGTCTTAACTCTTCCCTGAACTCCACCTCACAATTACCCTTTTTCAATTTCCACCATTTGATCCTTGGTACTGCCCTTACACTCATCCTCCTCTTCTTGATCAACAATGTCATCCTACAAACCACCATCCTATGCTGCCTAACTACACTTTCCCTGGCCACCACTTTACAGTCTCCAATCTCCTTCAAACTGGCCCTACTACATAAGATATAATCCACCTGTGTGCATCTTCCTCCACTCTTGTATGTCACCCTATGCTCCTCCCTCTTGTTAAAATACGTATTCACCACAGCCATGTCCATCCTTTTCACAAAATTCACTACCATCTGACCTTTTGCATTCCTTTGCTTAACACCATACCTACCCATCACTTCCTCATCCCCTCTGTTCCCTTCACCAACATGCCCATTGAAATCTGCTCCAATCACCACTCTCTCACCCTTGGGTACAGTCATCACCAGTTCATCCAACTCACTCCAAAATGTTACTTTCTCATCCATCGCACATCCATCTTGTGGAGCATATGCACTAACAACATTCATCATTACACCATCAATTTCCAGCTTCATAAACATCACTCTATCTGACACTCTTTTCCCCTCCAAAACACTCTTAGCATACTGTTCCTTCAGGATAACTCCTACGCTATTTCTCCTCCCATCCACACCATGATAAAACAATTTGAACCCACCTCCGATACACCTAGTCTTACTCCCCTTGCATCTGGTTTCTTGCACACACAATATACCAACCTTCCTTCTGTCCATCATATCAGCTAGCTCTCTCCCTATACCAGTCATACTGCCAACATTCAAAGTTCCGACCCTCATTACCACAGTCCTAGCCTTTCTCCTTTCTTCCTGCCTTCGGCCATGCCTTCCTCCTCTTTTCCTCCTTCAGCCAACAGTAGCCCAATTTCTGCCAACACCCTGTTGGCTAACAGTACTGGTGGAGGTTGTTGTTAACCTGGGCCTCGACCGATCCTGTATGTAAATATTTACTACTGTCCGCATGAATGATTTGGCAGAGTTTTACACTGGATGCCCTTCCTGATGCAACCCTCCCCATTTATCCGGGCTTGGGACTGGCACAAAGAAATACACTGGCTTGTGTATCCCCAGTGGCTGGGTCATATATATATATATATAAATATATATATATATAGATATATATATATATATATATATATATACATATATATATATATATATATATATTGTGCTAGACATAAATATAGTATTATCTTTGCATAGGCCTAGAAATGTAGCCATAATAAAGCAGAGAAATATCTTCATTTTATGTTTTACATGCAGATTCAACAGAAAGGAATATTTCAGTAACCTTCAGTCAAGAATACTGATAAGAATAAAATGTGCCAACAGAATGTGCAGTACATGAAGTACAAACAGGCTTGGGAACCAAGGTTAAAGAGGCGTGGAGAAATTTACATGGTTTTGGTATTATTAGGAAATACTTTAGACACAGTGAGTCATTAGTTTGTTTGGACTGATAAGCAGAAGTCATTGCAGTGCAGTCCACAGACGTCTGGTGCAGACACTCGAGCGAGTGCAGAAGTCAGTCAAATATCCAGCATTCCAGAATATTAATTTGATTATTCAGGAGGAAAGAAATCATTCTAAGTATAATGAGTGCAGAAGCTGCGGACATTGTAATTCAGTCTACTTTAGCTTATCAGTACTGTTTTTAGAAACAATAAGATATTTGAATATTGTTGGCATCTACCTCCACTGTACATAATAAAATAATCATAACCGAACTACAGTGTATATAGACTTTTATTCTGAAAGACACAAAAAGATTTGGCACATAAAGAGAGACTGGCACTTGTTCAGCAAAGATAAAGACATTCATTCCAGCCTCATTCTGGTTTGTTCCAGTAATTTCCAGTTCATTCTAGTATTTTACAGTCCTGTCAATTCTTACAGCCAGATTAAGGCAGGTGGTATGCACTGGTTTACTATCATGTAGTGCTTCAGGTACCTTCTCAAAAAGTCCTCCAGGTTCATTAAACAGGACCTACTCTTCACAAAATGAAACTGGTTAGGGTAAGGAATTATAGGTTACCTTTGTCATTATTTATGCTTTCTACTATTTTGCAAGAAACACTGGCGAAAGCAATAGGTCTGTCATTCCTCTGGTTTGTGGTGGGACCATCCTTGTATAACAGCGTGACTGTGAATGCTCTTCAGGCTACAGGTATATGACCCTTGGAGAGAGTCATGAGGGAATTCCCTCATGATAGAATCAGTCAGGCTGTGCTCAACGGGTTATATATATATATATGGGATCCGTACAGATGCTCGACTGCATCTTTCACCGAATCCCAATTTGGTGAGCATACTTGCGCAAAAGTGCTGTTAACCGAAGCAGCACTTTCACGTAAGTATCCTTGCTGTTCCGGTTGTACTACATTGCTGTAAGGGAAAATTCCCTTTTCCCCACTGTAGTGCGACCTTGGAGTGAGAATATTAAAGTAGGGGGGTGTGGGGGGCTTGCCTCCCTGCTTTCAAGTAGATTTTGTGTTTGTTTTTTTTTTGACATACTTTAACGAAAGCACTTTTTCAATGAAAGCCCTTTTATTAAAGTGTGTTTGGTGGTAATGGATTCAGGCTTTTGAACTTTCATTCAAAAGTCCTAGATGCATATATATATATATATATATATATATATATATATATATATATATATATATATATATATATGGGTCTACTTTACATGATCAAAATCCCAAATGATCGACTTTCATATGGCTGAGACCATATGATTGAACATTTGAAACACTGATCATGTAACAAAAAAAAATACAACAAAAAAAAAAAACTAAATGTGTCTAGCAGGGGAGAAAGCTCCCCTGCACCCCCCACCCCCCGCTACTTAAATATACCAGCTCCAAGATCGCACTACATTGTGGAAACAGGAAATCTTCTGGTTCCGCGCTGTATGGAGATCTCCAGTCAGACCGTTCGAGCTTTTAAAATCCTTGGCCATATGAAAGTTGAGTTTTTAAAAGTTCGACTATCTGAAGGGGACCCATATATATATATATATATATATATATATATATATATATATATATATATATATATATATATATATATATATATATATATATATATATATATATATATATATATATATATATTTCCTGCATAATCATAGCGGGTTATGACTTGAACAAGCACCAGTGAGGAAAAAAATCAAAAAAATAAATAACATATAAAATCAAGGCATTTAGCATCAGAACAATAATACAAAGAAAAAAGTGCTGAGACAAGCTGGGAGCAATATGACATTAAAACAAATCTTGTCTGTCTTTATCTGAAACACATACATGTACACATATACAGTCTTGTGTGTATGTATGTGTGTGTGTGTGTGTGTGTGTGTGTGTGTGTGTGTGTGTGTGTGTGTGTGTGTGTGTGTGAGTGTGTGCGTGTGTCTATATATATGTGCATATACGTAGGTATATATTATGAATATTCCCACAAACGTGTTTGTTTGAGCACTTGCTTGTGTGTATGTATGTGTGTATGTGTGCATTACTGTGTCAGATAAAGACAGATAAGTTTTGTCTTATGGTCCACTTGACCCCTTTTCTCAGCACTGTGTTTGCCTTGGATTAGTCTTGACATCAAGTGTCTTTAGTTTATTACCTGTTTCACTGTTCTTTCAGTTATCCAGCATTCATATTGTACTGTTTAACAATTTTTGAAGATAATAATTTCCTTATTTGATTACTTAGCATCAGATTGTTTGATTTACTTCATGTTTAGGTAACTGCCAGGGTGTGTTTAAACTAGAAATTATTATTTATGCCAAGGACAATACACACACATATTACAACCATACACTCTCACAGATATACAAGCACATACTCATTCACTCACTCAAACTAAAATGGAATCATCTTGAAAGGGATTGAAGCAAATAAAAGAGAAAGGGAATGACAAACAACATAAATCATTTTTGTTGATGTTATTACAGAGATTCTAGGATTTTCTGTAATAGAGCTGAAATATACATAGCTACTGTATATAAAGTGAACTATTACGTTTATGTATGGCATATATTTTCTCTTCTTTTGACTTCTGATTAAAGATCTGCATGGTATATCTAAACAGTGTGAGTGGTATTTTTACCACATATCAGACTGAAATGTTTGTTAGACTCAGTTTCTACAAGTATAATCTAAAGATATGAATTTCATGTCTTTTTTTTTTTCATGATGATTGAGCAACGCAATTCATTTTTCATCCTAAGCTCATTCCCATTTTATTGTTTATATACATAATACACTGTTTGATCACATATTGCTCTTCTATTATTAACAGCAAACTAGCACATTATGTTTGTCTTTATGTTTTTCTGACTAATATATGCTGAGCACATGCAGTTAGAAAATATATGCTATCAGAATTGTTTTCCCTTTTCCAAACTCGTTGACAGTATACTTTATTCATAGCTGTGTGTGACATGACTTTTTTTTTCCAGTATGACATATTTATTTACTTGATGGCTATTTGTTTTTGTTTTCCTTCAGCTATACCACAAATATAGTATTCATTTTTGTTGGCTTTTTAAAAAAGTAAAGTAAAAAGAAATCCCATGCTCCCTTAAATTACAATGTAAACGCTAAACATTCATTAGCTTACAGATCAGTTAATCAAAATATGTCAATTGTTAGTAACTAAGAATTTGTTTAGTAAAGCTCTAATTCTGCTGTAGGAAAAGAAAATCTGTACAACAGACCAGATCATACCAATGGCAGAATTACTCATGGAAATTCCTTGACAAAATATTACTAATGAATTAATCTGCAAATATCAGTATTGTTTTGCATGCAGATAAGGCCTTTCTTGCTAACATTTTTTTCTGAACTAGTAAAGCTTTAAATGGTTAAGTATAGGAGATACAGTGTAGCATTCGTTTGATATATCACTAGCCATAGTAGACATGTTAGATGGCATTCATAGTCATTTTTTACACGTGTCGTGGTTATGTGTGATATTTGTACACAAGTACAAGCAAGATGTGATTCAGAGAGAGACAATATGCATATATGCAGTGTTTGCAGAAGTAGCAGACAATGTCGCACACAAAAGATTGCATAGTGACATTAAAATGAGAAATGGTGCACAATTGCTGTGCTTGTGGTATCATAACAAGGTGTCTTCCCTGCCTTTTGGGATTCAGAGTCATATTTTGCTACAGAAATGCTATATGTTATAAAAAAGATAAGCCATACCTTTTCGACTCACTTTGCAATTGGTGAAGGTGCTTGGTTTTGCTGCTTTAATTGCTGTAACCTCCTGCTTTGAGCCACTTTCTTAGTTTATATCACACCCTGGTGCACAGGGTGGCCCTCAGCCTCATTACATGAGCAGATATAAGGCAAACAGTGACTCATTACAGTTTTGAGAAGCAGGAGCTGGCTGACCAGTTTATAGTGGACAGGGACATTATTTGGGCTTTGGTGAACTTGTATGGCCTACAACCTGGGACTGGGAGAATGTGCTGCCTTCTTATTACTGTGATACCTGGGTATGTATAGCCTTCGCTATAACTGCCATGAAGATCCTTCTGAGACAGGCTGGAAATATGCTGGGTATCTCACAGTCACAGATTTCTTCCTCAAGGATTCTGCAGTAATTCTTTAATATACTTTTAGTTCATATGGATGAGCATATCTATTTCCCAGTGTTACTACAGGACTGAGCCAGCACCATGCATGCCTTCTATGGAATGGCACATTTTCCTGAGGTAACCAGGAAAAAAATCCAACAGATCCTGCACACGGAATATATAATCAAAATACTGTTTATTTAAGCAAAACACCTATCTTGCTTTTCGTCAGTGAAATCCACTAACTTCCTCAGAAATTCAAAAAATGCGCCATTTCCAATTATTTAAATACTAGATAGTGACGTCATTAACTTAAAAATACAGCACATTCACAAAATACCCAAAAACAACACAACATTGATGTATGCCTAGACACTTGCATATTTTGGTCAATGTCAACGTTCTAACATCGTTCCTAAAGGTCTTCGTTCATGGCAGTAACCCACCGGGTTGGTGGATGGTTCTCCATTCCACAAGGACTTGATTTCCCTCTTTGACAAACATGGGTTCAAATTATTGTCCTTAATTAGCAAACATTATCAAAAGGCAGTTAAGTTATTAAAGGATGAACTGTCTAAATTGGATGAAGACATTAGAGGTGATTTACACTTCTTTCGATATAGGTTTGATTATGATAGAATTTTTTCAAGTATTGATCAAGAAATTAATAAGATCTCTGCTATTAAGGTTAACAAATTAAAGAGGGGCATCAAAGCTTATAAGGATGGAGTGGCTTACCCCAAACCCCTAGGTCTCAGGGGGATTATTTAAGAACAGTTGCTTCTCCTACCTCTGTGGTAGGTGAAGGCAGCACTACCAAACCATCTAGAGCTATCATAAGTTATACAGAACCAGATGTGGATCCATCGAATACACCAGCATCCATGCATCAGATCGGGGTGAATGACCATTTGTCGGTTCCTGATTCACCTAATTGTGCTACCTCAGGTACAGAGGGCTCAAATTTTCAGAACCCTGCCTCCCCTACTCATCAGTCCCTGGGCAGGAAGAACAAGCACAGAACCAGGAACAAGAAGAACTGAGGGCAACCCAGGGCTTTGATCCTCCTGTTGAGATTCACTCAACCTTGGATATAGTTTTTAACTTAGGCAGAGATTTTAAAATTTACAATTTTTCTAAGTTTCATTTTCCTTTACCCGTTGTGGATTTGCTGGCTAGAGGACTGTCCTTTGTCCCATCAAAGAGAACACATTTAGCCAACACTATTATTGACTTAAAACATTTTGTGAGAAAACTCAATTTGGAGTTACTCATGGGTGACCAGATGAATTCTAACAACCCATTTTATATACCTAGCTGTTTTAATCCGCCTTTGCGTCTGACATTGAGTTTGTTCGAACAACTTTGTGATTTAGACATTCGTTTTTTACTTCAGTCCAACCGACCAGTGTATTTTAACATCAGTAAGGAGGAAAGAGATTATTTGTCTTTATTATGTAATTCCTCAGTCTGGATTATGCAACTGGACAAGGGAGGTGGACTGGTCATTATGGAGAATGAAGATTACATTGATTGAATGTCATTTATTCTGGAGTCCCCATTTTACAGGGAAGTGTCCAAGAACGAATTGAATGTCAACTTGGCACATGTCAAGTCATATTTCGAGGACTTATTCATTAATGGGGTGATTGACGTTAATATATATAATTTCATCTCAGTGTCACACCCCAGGATCCCTGTTTTATTCGGGAACCCTAAGATTCACAAAAATATTGAGAACCCCCCGATGCGCCAATTGGTTAGCGCGAGGGGTAGTATCACATGCGGTGGTAAAGGTGGTAGACTCTATTTTGAAGAAATTTATTTCCAATGAAGAGCATATTTGTAAGGATTCTTGGTTGTTTTTAGCTAGAGTTGGCCAACTACCTTTTTGTGGGGACAGTTTGTTTCTCACCGTGGACGTGGTTGACCTTTACTCAGTTATACCACACGATGTAGCAGTAGAGTGGATTCAAACTTTTATGGTCTCCAAACAAGCACCTGCAGCTGAAGTTTTATTGATCAGAGAGCTCCTTGACATCATCTTAGATAGTAATTTCTTCTCCTTCAACAATCATTGGTACCACCAATTGGTTGGAATACCTATGGGATCCCCTTGTGGGGCAAGTGTTGCCAATTTGGTGATGGCCACATGGGAGAGGGAGTTTGTTTTTCCCAATTCAATCTTTTCAGGGAATGTGCTTTTCTATACTCGATTTTTGGATGATATTTTCATCCTTTTGAAAGGTGGTGTCGAATTGGCTGCTCAGTTAGTTACTTATTTTAACAATTTGACCACTTTTCTCAAATTTACAGCTACTTGGTCACAGGACAGGATCGCTTATTTGGATGTTGACCTATTTATGAATCCATCTGAGGAGTGTTTTACGGCTAAAATTCAGTGTAAATCCACATTTTCCAGTTCCTATTTACATTTTACGAGTAATCATCCCTATCATCAGAAGAGATCCATTGTCAAGGGGCAGCTTGTGAGAGCAGCCAGGATGACTACTAGGGATGTTGACTTCATGGATGAATGTCTGTTCATTCAAGATCTATTTTTGAACAGGGGATATCCATGTAGTTTGGTCAAGGAATTATGCAATGAAGTACGGCAAAAAAGGGTGCAAAGTGTTTATTTACCCATTCTTAGTGGCATGACAACTACATTGAGGTCCCCCTACCCTGTGATAAGGGGAGTTTCCCCTCCTTGTAGTAGTTTCATCACCCCGTTCAGTACGGACACAGTTGAAGTGGTATCTATCATTAAGAAGTACTGGAGTTTCCTTATGTCAGACAACCAGTTGCTGCTTAAGTTTGGACAGATACCCTGGGTAGTGTTCAAAAGAGAATTGAACCTTAAACATATTTTGGAGTCTGGTACCCCTTTGTCCTTTTCTAGATCAGGGATGTACAAATGTAACATGTGTAAGTACTGTCGTTACATTCAGGCGGGTACCTTTTTCCCTGGTTAGGGGCTCCAAGTTTTATATCAAGGGTAGGTTCAATTACGCTAGTGCTCACGTTGTTTATTTAGCCAAATGTACTTCATGTCCTGTTTTCTATATTGGGAAAATGGACAGGAGATTACAAGAGCGTTTATATGAGCATTTATATGCTATTCGAAAATCTAAGTTGGATAACGCCCTTTCAAAACATATTCACGAATGTCCAGATCATGAATTTAATTTCTTGATAATTGACCAGTTGCGGTCACAGAATAGGGGGGTATTGAATCTGTGTTACTTGAAATTAAGGAATTGGTATGGCAGATACAATTAGATGTATACCATTATCCAGGTCTCAACAATATTTTGTCTATAGCCAGTGTTCTAAAGTTGAGGAGTTTAAAAAGATAATTTTTTATGGGGGGGGGGTGTTTCTAGTATTGCGGTTTTTAGATTTTCTCAGATTTTTTTAGATCATTTATTTATTTTCAATACTTATACAATAAAATTTTTACATATAAAAATGTTTATATTGGTTTTAGTTAGAAGATAGAACGGTACATGTTGTATTTCCATATATGTGTCTAGGCATACATCAATGTTGTGTTGTTTTGGGGTATTTTGTGAATGTGCTGTATTTTTAAGTTAATGACATCACTATCTAGTATTTAAATAACTTTGGAAATGGCACATTTTTTGAATTTCTGAGGAAGTTAGTGGATTTCACTGACGAAAAGCAAGATAGGTGTTTTGCTTAAATAAACAGTATTTCGATTATATATTCTGTGTGCAGGATCTGTTGGATTTTTTTCCTGGTTACCGGTGGAACAGTTTCTTGGCTTTATTTTTGGTTTGACATTTTCCTGAGGTGCTTGGTGGAACAGATTGCACTCATGTGGCTATTTGAGCCCCCACCTGGACTATGTGGGGAGACTTATCATAACTGGAGAGGGTACCATTCCATCATCTGCCAGGTAGTGTGTGTCATGCATGTAGCTCACCAACATGTTGGCCCAGTATCCTGGCTGTACCCATGATTTTCACACATGACATACAAGATCGCTGAACCACCACTTTCTGCATGGTAAGATATTGTATGGAGACCTAGCAGGTAACTGCACACTAAATAACTTTCTTCCTTTTTAATTTCTCCAAATATTTTGGGTTTCTAATACCATGATGGGAACAGACCCCGTTCCTAAGTCAAAGTATGATTAAAGTTCATGAAATTAGTATTGTTTCAATCTTTGATGTTAGCCAGAAGTGCTCTTCGCAGCACCATCAATGTGCCCAGTAATGACTCCTTCTGCAATTCGTATGGAGTTACATGTATTGGTAACATATCTAAATACAATTGTAGATCCTTTTTTATAAGATCCGTTGCCCTTACTACTGTTGGAACTGTCTGAGTATCTTTCTTCCACATTGCTCTCATTTCTGCCTGCAAATCATGATATTTTATGAATTTGTGTCTCTCTGTACACAAGACACTGTAGTCACTGGGTATAGCAATTTCAGTGATCAATGCTACTTTTGTCTTCTTTTCATTGACGACTATATCTGGTTTTCTCGCATCTATTGTTTGAACTGTTGGTAATGGGTGATCCCATGTGATGTGGACTTCATCGTTTTCTATGATGTTGTGTGGGTCTTGTTTCCAGTGTTTTTCAGCTACTTCAGTATTATAATGAAAAAATCCACCTTCCAGGCCAATTGTTTCAGCTCCTTTCAGTAAAATGTCCAAAATTTCCATGTATTTAGACAATATACTCAATCCTATTGTGCAAAGGAGTAATTGGTATCTTAGGGATTCCTGGATGTTTTTGGAAGGGCTTCGACATTTCCAGTTTCAGGGAGATGAAAGTTTGCTATGCACCTTGGATATCTGTTCATTATATACAGCAGTTGATCAAAATGAGGGTATTGAGTTTATGAGCCTTTTTTTTTGAGTAAAGTGAAGTGTAAGGATGATATCTTTGTTATTTGTCAGTTGATGGAAATAGTACTGCATAATAATTTTTTCATGTTTGAAAAATAAATCTATCAACAAATAAGTGGGGTAGTGTTGGGGGCTCATGTAGCCCCAGTCTTTGCCAACTTAGTGTTATGTTGGTGGGAAGTTACATTCTTGGAGAAGATGGATTTATTTAAATATATAAGGTACTACAGATGTTACATTGACGATTTATTTTTTGTGTGGGCAGGTAACAGTGAACAGTTTGATGAGTTTTTCAGACAGATTAATCAAACAGTATCTTGGCTTAAATTTACTATTGGTAACCAAGGTACATCAGTCCAGTTTTTGGATGTTGAAGTAGGGATGGATTTAAATAAGAAGACATTCAAGAGTAATGTTTTCAGGAAGAAAACTTTTACCAATAACTATTTACATTTTGAAAGCTTTCATCCCAAATATATGAAAGTTATTTAAGGGTCAAGTAATTAGACTCAGTAGAATGGTCAGTGATGACCAACAATTTAAAGTAGAAGCTGAAGCACTTAAGCAGTTCTTTCTTTGTAGGGGTTATTCTGTTGAACTGTTTAATGATGTAATTAAATATGTTGAGAATCATAGGGATGATACGTATCCCCCTATTCTTAAAGCTGGATTTCAGAAAAAGGATTTAAGTCAGAATTTAACACAGAATGAGGAATTCAAATATGCATTTCCAGTGCCCATGACTGTTGATGGACCTAATATTAAAAGGATTGTACAAGAAAACTGGAAAATTATTTTGGGCAATGAGGAACTGAGTAAAATTATAGGAACTCAACCTAATTTTATTAATAAAAAAACTAAACATTTAAAAGAGACTCTGGAAGGTGGATACAAATGTGAAAATCATGATAGAGTTATTACTAGGCTGGGTACTTTTTCCTGTACAAATTGTAATCAGTGTAGATATATGATGGGTGTACAAAATCATTATTTTAAACATTTAAAATATACTTTAACAGCCAGACGCAGGTTTGATTGCCAGAGTGAAGGTTTAGTATATCATGCAGTATGTTCCAACTGTGAACATTTCTATATAGGAAAGACTATAAGAAAGTTAAGATACAGGTTTAGAGAACACCTCCTTGCTATAAAGAAAAAAAGACACAAATAATGCATTAGCAAAGCATTCTTTAAGCTGTGAAAATGTTAGGGAATTTACTTTTTTGTAGTGGAAAAAGTTAACACAGACAAATTTGTAGGTTCATTTACCAACTTTTTAGAGAGAACAGAGTTGAAATGGCAGATTTTTTAAGAGCTGATTTAATACCTGGTATCAATGACAAAGTTTCAGTTAAAAGTTACCTGAACTATGTCAATTTTTGACACAAAGATGCAATAATTATGTATGTTTAAAGTTTTATTTTAAGGTTGCATTTGAGTATAAATTGAACTGTATGAAAATATTTTATGTTTTTGAAGCTCATTGGTTATGCAATAACTATGCCTTTAAGGTTTAATTATTACAGGATATGTTGATGTGATGTTTTTAATATAAAAGGAAATGATGTCAGTGATATATTGTATGATTCTGAAGAAGTTCTGTGATAAATGGGACGAAAGCACTAAATTTATTCTGGCTCCAGTGTGTGATTTGTTTTTGATATTGTATGGAGACTTAGCAGGTAACTGCACCCTAAATAACTTTCTTCCTTTTTAATTTCTCCAAATATTTTGGGTTTATAATACCATGATGGGAACAGACCCCATTCCTAAGTCAAAGTATGATTAAAGTTCATGAAATTAGTATTGTTTCAATCTTTGATGTTAGCCAGAAGTGCTCTT
This sequence comes from Protopterus annectens, assembly GCF_019279795.1. Taxonomy (NCBI): domain Eukaryota; kingdom Metazoa; phylum Chordata; order Ceratodontiformes; family Protopteridae; genus Protopterus; species Protopterus annectens. The sequence continues at coordinate 1,855,968,788 of NC_056731.1, forward strand.
CGCAGCACCTGCAATGTGCCCAGTAATGACTCCTTCTGCAATTCGTATGGAGTTGCATGTATTGGTTTGTTTGTGTCTTTTGGCTTTTCCTGGTTAGGGGTCTCCACAGTGGAACTCTGGTCCACTAATGATTGGCAGTAGATTTTTACATACTGGCTTGCCGGGCCTAACGCACAACCTTCAATGAAGGAACGCCCATTCACGCATGTCGCCACACAGAAGACGCTCTAACTGAGAATCGAACGGGCAACGTCTAACTGTGAGGTGACAATGCTACCGCAGCACCACCACTGCAGTTATGTATTGATAACCTATCTAAATACAATTGTAGATCCTTTTTTATAAGATCCATTGCTCCTACTACTCTTGGAACTGTCTGTATCTTTCTTCCACATTGCTCTCATTTCTGCCTGCAAATCATGATATTTTATGACTTTGTGTCTCTGTACACAAGACGCTGTAGTCACTGGGTGTAGCGATTTCAGTGATCAATGCTACTTTTGCTTTCTTTTCATGGACCACTATATCTGGTTTTCTCGCATCTATTGTTTGAACTGTTGGTAATGGGTGATCCCATGTGATGTGGACTTCATCGTTTTCTATGATGCTGTGTAGGTCTTGTTTCCAGTGTTTTTCAGCTACTTTAGTATTATAATGTTTATTATGCCTTTCAGTATACAGTCCTTCCGCCATTAGTATGTCACAGCCAGCAACAAGATGTGAGACTGTTTTCAATACTGTTTTACAAAACCTACATTTGGTTGTTTCTCCCACATGGTCAGTGGACTTTGTAAACCAATGTGCACGTAGTCTACTGTCTTGGGCCACCAGTATATTAACCTTTCATCCTTTTTCTTTGAATTCACCTCTCCTTAACCATTCCCGAGTTCAATACTGATCAACATGAGGTTGTTCCAAGAGTTTTCTATACTTGCAACTATATTTATGCATTTTCCACATTTCTTGCCTTCTCATGTAATCCTTCACCTTATAGTCTTTCTTTTGTTTTTTGGTACATTCAGTTGCTGCCTGACTTTTATCTACTTTTGGTTTGAGTTCCATTCCTGCTTGATGCAGATATGCTTCTGCTAAACTAAGAAGAGATGTCATCTTAGATTTATTCTCCTCATGTTTCAAAACTTTCACTATGTTTGGGTCTTGTGAGGTCAACAGATATGTATGCAGTCCCACAATTGCAGATCTATACATGTAATCAATTTCAAGGAGGTCCATACGTCCTTCAGAATGGGGAATATATAATCTTGGTATGCACTGATTTTTATCAGTCATTTGTGAGTATGAAGCATCCTTCTTGTTTTTCTGTCTAATCTATCCAACACCTTTTGGGGCCATTCAGTCACTCCAAAACTATGTTAGGACAGGAAGAGCAAACTGGTTTATCTCTTGAACTTTATTCTTAGATGTCAATGCTGTTTCCAGGATTAACTTAAGCCTTCTAAAATATTCCTTACTGAGTTTTATTCACATTTGTTCATGTTTTATTGTTGATCCTTCATCAGTTCCCAAATATTTATACACTCCCCCTTGCTCAAGTTCTCTTATATCACATTCCTGTCCCAGACTGATGTTTTCTTGGTGCTGCAGCTTTCCTGTTTTCAGGTTGCTTTTGCACATTTATCAAGACCAAATGCCATTCTTATATCATTTGAAAAAGTTTTGACTACTTATAGTTGTGCTTTCAGTTCCTCATCTGATGAGCTATATAGTTTTAAATCATCGACAAAGAGAAGATGAGAAGTCTTTACACGTTTTTGGTTTCTGGGAGCCGAATTATACCCATGACCTAATCTGTTAAGCAGACAGCTTAATGGGTTAAGGAGATGGCAAAGAGCAGTGGTGACAGAATCACCCTGGAATGTCCCCCTTTGGATTTTTATCCCTGGAATAATAATTTGTTATTTATCATGGCTTAACTGCAAAGTGGTTTGCCACTGTTTCATGGTTGCTGTGATGTAGTTTGTCAGTGTAGGGTGCATCTTATATCTTGTTCCTTTATAGCTTTTCCTCTAAGTATTGAGGTTTTATTGAACAACCACTCCATCTTCATGTGTCCCCTCATCATTATGTTTTTCAGGCTATCTGCCTGAACTATGATTAATGACATCAGTCCATAGCCAACAGGGAGTTACAGAGGAGTGTTTTAATACTGCCATGCTCCAGGCACAAATAGTCATTGAGCAAGTGTTTAGTCTACTTAAAGTCTATTTCTGCTGCCTGGACGAATTGGGGGGCTCTTTTTTGACCCTGCTACTGTTTGAAAAATGTTCATGGCCTGCTGCATTCTGCATAATATGATTATGCATTGGTCTGGGGCACAGCTGCCTCAGCTAGTGACCGAAAGTGTCAGTACAGCTTTCTCTATCATTTATTCCATGAGTGTTGACAGCAATGGTGACCAGCCCATGACAGCAGAGAGGCTCACGCATGGTATACAGGAGTGCAGGTGAAGCAGCAGCAGCATCTAGTCTGCAACGATAGGCCACAACTGTCACTATGTGATAGTGTAACGTCACAAAGATAATACTTAGTGTATGCAGTGTTCTCACTGTGAAGTCTCATGATATTAGCGCAGAGTGGTATTTGATGCTAGACTATGAAAACTTATAAAGATACTTGGGGAACTTACAAAGATAGACAATTGCACACATGTACAAAACATACACAGATTTGTTTCAATTTCTTAGACACTTTTACACAGTTCATCTCTGCACAGTTTACCTTGGAAGTTTTTTGCTTCACATATGTGAAAACCAGTACAGCTTGTTCATTCTTACTGCATTTGCTTACAGGTGAATCTGCACTCTTTGCTCATTTACTGTGCATACTTGTGCACTGTTGTGCTATGAATACCAGCCATTGTTTCATCTGCTAAGACCTTCCATTCCCCCAGCATAGTTTCCCAGATTCAGTTGTCTAGTTTATGACCCACTAGTCCATATTTTCTGCTTCCCTTATATATAGCGAGATTATGTTTAAAGAAAATTAATCACTCACTTGTTCTTACTGTAAGAAGAAACATACTCCATATTAATGGAAGGTGATGTCTAATGCATTGGTCACATTTTTCTTTCGTTAATATTTATTTTTACTGTTAGGCTCCCCAGTCTCATATTAACTTCAGCACTGCATACATGTTTAAGTAAAAACAGGTCAGACACTACATTATGGGCAAGCAGACGTCATCTCTAAGTATTCTGTAAAAAATGATAATTGCTGAATCCTGATTGGTTTAAGTGTTGTATCAGAATGATTATTCTGTAAAGAATCCCCATACTTTTTCATGTTATTGGAGGCAACGTATCGGAAATGTACATAACATAATTAATTAATTGGTCAGATCTATGAATTATAAAGTGGCACATTGTTGTCTGTGGAGTTTTTAAAATGCCATTTAGAATTAGATGGGCTATTAAATAATGATTTTCTAACTCTTATAAATATGATTAACACTGAAGTTGTTTTTTGTAATACATCTTTAATGATAGTATCATTTTAATCATCTGGCCAATTATTCTGCAATCTTAAGTTACGTTCTTTCACTGAAGATGTGTGATACTACATATACTGACATCCAAGGCAAGGTCATTATTACAACACCAGACAAGTACTTTTTTAACTGGTCTAAGAGAACTTCTGCACCTTTTACTAAGGCAATAATATTACCCAATTTGCAATCACTAACATATTTGGCTATTCAAATTCTATTTTCCAGATTTATATCTATGAAGAATAGTCCAAAGGTAGTTGCAGCTTTATAGAACATTGTGTGATAGCACTGATAACCACCATCATGATGGATAGGTAAACCCCAATCCTGCCTAGTTGCATCTTGTTGCCTAAGCACTATTTTCATCACTGACATTGAGTCCTTTAATTACTCATTTATAGTTCATAGGTTCATAGGTTAGTACTAAGCTAACTGCCTTTGTGAGCCATTTTAAGCATAGCCAGTTATCCCCTGTGAGATTCAAACTCTGAACCTTGTATTTGTAAGGCAAACACCTTAACCATTAGGCCACCCTCCCAACCCCTGTTGTATATGGAGTAATGTTTGGTACATTAGCAAGATTGAGATAAGCAACAAGCACCATGCTCTCTCAGTCTTTCATCAAGTGCTATTAATGCTTAAAGATAACTTCTAAATTAAAAAAGGTAAGATAACCTCTTAACAAACCACTAATATGCCATAGTTAAAAAAAATATCTGCCTGCATCATTTTAGACAAGTCTCATTGTGGCAGCTTCTGTCATTTTACAAAGAATATTGACAAGATCAATGGGTCTAAAATTGTTTAGGTCTGATGTAACCTCACTCTTATAAAACTGGTGCTTCTTTTCCCTTTCCCAGTTAGGAGTCAGCACAGTGGAACAATGGTCTGCAGAATGATTGGCAGTGGAGTGTTATGATGTTAAGTTGCCAGCCTGGTGTCCAACCTTCCACAGAAGGTACTCACATGCACACACTCATACCTAGGGCAGGTTTAGAGTGTCCAATCCACAGCATGTCTTTGGGAGGAAACTGGAGCATATGGAGGAAACCCATGTGATCACAGGGAGGACATGCAGAGTCTGTACAGTAGGCACCCCAGCCAAGAAATGAACCAGGGAACCTCTTGCTGTGAGGTGGCAACACTAACCACTGCACCACCATAGCTGCCCCCTTATAAAACTGGTACTAATTTAAGGGTCTATATTAGAACATCGAAGTTTCAAAACTTCGAATGTTCTAATATCGAACCCTATTCAGCGAAAGCTGAAAATATCAAAGCAACAGAAAACCAAATTTTTTCCTAGGGAAAGAATTCGGTTGTCAGTTTCTGTTGCTTCGGTATTTTCAGCGCTGTGGTGGAAAGTTACGGGTCGGGTTCAGGTAAGTGTGTGATTGAGTGTGGGTAAGGTTAGTTAGGGTTAGGGTGCGGATTAGATATGTGTGCGATTGTGTGGACGTAAGGGTTAGGGCGGGTTAGGTGAGTTAGGGTTAGGACACGGGTTAGGTATGTGTGCAATTGTGTAGACGTGAGCTTTAGGGTGGGTTAGGTGAGTTAGGGTTAGGGCGCAGGTCAGGTAAGTGTGCGACTGTGTGGACGTGAGGGTTAGGGCGGGGTAGGTGAGTTAGGGTTAGGGCACGGGTAAGGTGAGTGTGTGATAGTGACAGACCATAGGGTTAGGGTTTGGTTTAAGGTAAGTGGATAGTTAGTGGTGTGTGTATAGTTTAGTGTAGGGTTAGGTGTAAGATTTTAGGTGTATGTGTGTGGATTGCTGTTTGTTTGGTGTGCTTGTGTTCTGTATGTTCGATGTTTTCAGCTTTTGTTGAATAGAGTTCGATATTAGAACATTCAAAGTTTTGAAACTTCGATGTTCTAATATAGACCCCTAATTCAACCTATTGCTTTAAAGCAAACATGTGCCTACATAGCATCATTTTGCTGAGCATAACTGAGAGGCTGAGAAGTTGGCATAATGGGTAAACAGTTTCTCTTATAAATACAAGGGGCAGGGATTCTCACACGGGGGAACTAGTTCTGCTTGAAATGGCCCACAAGGTCAGTTTGCCTAGTAATAGTCTATGATTGTGACTTCCTTAATTTCTCTTTTTTTAATTCTTTATAGGAAACTAGGAGGCACTCTTACTAGTCCCATGGGAGCAGAGATTTTATTTTTACTGTAACAATAGTAATCATATCTTTTGTTGTATAAGCGACATCATCCCTTATGTATAAAGAAGTCTAACATACATCTTTTTTTGTTAAGTTTGTAACATTTCTCTGGAAGTACATTTCCTTATTCCTGTGGCTGAGTGTTTAATTCATTGTTTATTGATAACATTGATAACATTACATCCACAATTTGTTTTCCTTTCTGTTTTCTGATGCAATTAAAGCATACTATATTACTACTTTTAATTTTTGAAATCAATTTGAATTTAAAGTTCAAGCTCAAAAGATCTGAGAGGATAACTAGTTTATATTTTTTATTTACTCCAGATTTTCTTTTATGAATGTAATAATTTTGAAAGGTAATTCTACTTCTTTTTTCTACTGTATATGTTAGTGATTTTTCTGATTCCTCTAAAGGATTTATTTTTGTTGAATTTAGCTTTATATTCATCACATTGCTGATATGCATACATGAACACAAAGGCTAATAATATCATATAACTTATGACAAATAAAAACTCATTGACCCGAGATGTAGTGTCTAAAGATTTATTGAGTGATTTAGCACTTTCATCTTAATCCGTTCGCAGAGACTTATTCAGAGTCACTGAAGGATACAATTTTTGACAGTTATGCACTTGGGTGCCAAGAGGATCAGACTTTGGGCATTACATCTCAGGTCAACAAGTTTATGTTTGTTGCAAATTGACTTGGTCTTGTTGGAAGTGCTGAACCTGCATTAGTTAAATATAATATAACTTACTGATTCTATCCTGAGTAGATTTCTTTGTGCGACTGAGGAGAGCATCCCAGTTTGTTTTGATAGGTATAGCATTTATAGCTTTATAGTTTCTCTTGAAAAAGTCTAAGAAGGGTGATTTAGATTTGGTGCACTTAATTCTGGGATGTTAAGAGATGGACCATAGCTGTAACATTTGAAAAATAAAACACGTTTAAATTAAGCCTTGGCTAATGTAAGGGCAAGCATAAGCCCCATACTCCATGCAAGGGTTTCACCCCTACTCCCTTACTTAATATAAACTACCCTGACATTGTACAGTCTTAGTATAAGTTTATTTATTTTTATTTATGTAAACTTTTGGTAACCAGGTAGGTGGGCTGCTAACCACAACTCAGTTAAATATATGACTGCTGATTTATTCATGACTAATTTTAACTTTGTTCTTAGGTTTAACATAATTTTACACTGACTTGTGTTAATTAGAGAAGGTATAAAGGTGTAAGATTTGTCAATTTCATTTCTGATTTATTTCCACCCCAGCTAGCTTCTATTATTTGTTCCAAATTGTTTTAATTTATATTTTAATTAATGTTTAGGCTTTTTTTGTTTAATGCTAAGTTGTTTACCTACTAACTATTTGGAAAGGGTAAATTTACCCTCTCCTTGGACTACATTTTCACTGATTTTACATCATATAGTCTTTTCAGGAAATCTTTATACTCTGTAGAAAAAAAAATAGAGGGACTTATGTGTGAATGTATTACTTGGTATATAACTCAGTATATACAACCGTGAAATTTTAAAATTTTAATGTATTAAAACATTAAAAACAGCTTTGTTTGAACCATCCTTTCCATTATAAATTGGTTGTTTACTATTCTTTTACGTAGTTTCCATCAACATTGTGGTTCACCTTATAATAATTTTACAATATGCTCCACTAATGTCTAAATGTATATTATCTATCAAATACTTTGTTAGTATCTGTTGATACTGTCATTTGAGGTTAGACTGTATGTGAAAAGGCCGATTTTGAAGCTGCTGTAGTGATTTACTTTATTTGTAGTAAATTCACTCGTTTATTCACTAATTTGAAGACGCTGTCTCTGATCATTTTACATTTGTTTGTATTAATATAAGAAAATCTGCCTGCTCTACTTTTACTGCAGAAGTGTCTTCCAACAGTATGATTGCATGGAGAAGCTGTGTTTCAATGTATCCCTGCAGAAACTAGCTGTCATAACATTAAAAATGACAAATCATGTAACTCAGGATTTTTTGATACTACAAAATGTGGGGATCAAGTACATGCATGTCTTCTATAAATTCTGATACAGTCTTTAACTTTCTAATGTTCTGATTCTCAAATACACTTTGACTATTTTTATATGAGTAAGCAGGAATTCATATACTCTGGATTTATTAACTACATATTTTACAAAGTAATTAAATTACAGAATTGCAGAATCATCTCTTGGGTCATAGCCAAAGGCTGTCTAGGAACCACTTAGTAAGTTAAGCCCAGTGTCATATTGGTGAGTTAACTGGCCCAAATACCATACTGCAGCCAGAACCCTAAGTTTTTTTTTCAGTACAAAGAGAAAACTACAGTAAAACCTCGAAGCACTGGGTCTCAACATTCTCTGATCTTGTTCTCTGTACTGCACTTACAGATCTTGCAGTCTCAAACAGCATTGCAAATTCAGGTGAGACTGATCAGATGTGAATGTGCACAATATGCATATCCTCTGTTTCATTTAAACTACTGAGTGCTGTAGCATACCTGGAATTGATAAGACACCATCTTTCTAATTGCTAGTACACTTGCAGGCATTCTAAGTAGTTTGCCTTTATGTGACTTAATAACAGGGATAACAGATATGACAGTTAACTTATTTGTTCTGCTTTCTTTAATTCTCACTATGCCATTCAGTAATGGTAAAAATAATTTAGCTTGCCACTGGTTGTTTCTGTCACTAATAGAGGTAGTGTGAGAAGTTTAATGAGGGTCATTAAATATGCCAGCATCATTAGCAGCATGCTTTTTGGTGAAAGTCAATTAGCAGCATAATTGAATTTCTCTGTGTGGATTTGAGCTATTTTCTATCAGTTGCCAATAGAAAGAACCTCATATTTTGTGTTTTCTGGCCTTGTCACTGCTTATTAGGGGATTATATATATATAAATAATTGAAAAGTAAAGGCAGTGAAAGCATTACAGCACATCTAGTTATTAAAATTAAGATGGCGATGTGGAAAACAATCCACATGTCCCTTTCACAAATAAATACCAGCTTTTGTAATACATGCCTATTACTAGTTAAGTGCATCAGGAAATGGGAACCGTCCTCATTTACAATGGGTTGGAACACAATGAACATCACCAAAACTAATTAATCTGGCAGACTACAGGCAGTCAAAAATTAAGATACTGCCATTTTAACTGTAGCTGCTGGTAACTGTGACATAGACTGTCAGAGTAAAATCAAACGCCTTGATAGTTACAGAATTTCTTTCTTATGACGGCTTTACAAAACTATGTCAGCAATCGAGAAATTCAAGCTACTGCTAGCAAATAATATTGTTTCTGTTGGTGAATTATAAGTGCAGCAATTGTTGCATTAGAACACACTTAAAGATGAAACATAATGTGATATTCTTTGACATCAGATTTATGAGTACATTTAAAAAATATATAAAATTACATAATTAAGGTCCTGATTCAAAAGACTTGCTCTCAATGTATGTGAGCGCAGGCTAAGAACAGGTGTTCTAGAATCTGGTCCCTATGTTATAGAGAGCCCTTACACCAAAGCAAGTCACTTACACTGAGAGCAGGTCTTTGGGAATCAAGGCAGACTTACACTGAGAGCAAATCTTTTGGAATCTGGCCCTAAATGTTGTGAAATATGTGTACGTTTCCTGTTCTTTAATTATTCACTTTATGTATAGTGGTCATTTTGGTGTACCATAGCTACATTTTATGCATGATATTAATATCTTTCTTCTTTTATGTAATTAAGCATCATTGTAAGATATTATAATTTTTCAGAACTATGACACAACATTTATGTTCTGAGAAAGTAAGCTTAAAATTGTAACCCATTATTTCTCATACTTCACACACACACAAACACACACACACACACACACACACACACACACACACACACACACACACACACACACACACACACACACACACACACACACACACACACACACACACACACACACACACACACACACACACACACACACACACACACACACACACACACACACACACACACACACACACACATACACACACACACACACACACACACACACACACACACACACACACAACCTGGAAACATCAAAAATCTGGACAAGGCCTATGAAAAATAGGTACAAATCTGTACGCTGATTAACGTAAAATTTACACAACCCCGCTCACTCCATTGGAATTGTGGGATACCAACTTTCAAACTCAAACTGAAGAACAGAACCAAAATATAGCACCAGAGTCCCCCTGCAGCCATTCCAGTGTCCCATTACCTGGCTATTTCACCCCATTTACCATAAACACTAATGTGTGCATACTGCTTTACTTCTACAATGATTATTTGGATTTTATTTTTTTGCATTTTATGGCACAATACACAAACACTAATAGATATCTGCTAAGCAAAGCAATACTGTCTCACAATGAAAATAGACTTGGCATTAAAACTTCTCTGCCCTTGAAACTCACATTCATTGAAACAGCATTGAAACCACACCACATCCAAAGAAAATGCATCTGGCCAGTGGTGGATAAAGATTACCTTTGGGCTGTTTTCAAATCAGAGGCCCCTTGCACACAAAACAAGAAACATACATGCATTCTTTGACACACTTTCCTGACTTTATTCAATTATATCCCTTTTATAATACAGCACACTTGTTAGACTTAAGTTAGAGCACATTTTAAATTAATTGTTTAAACATTTTTCCAGTAGGCAATGAAACAAAAATGCATTAACCAATAATGACAAAACTGCCCTGTTCAGAACATTTCCATCATAAAGGTCTACTTCCACACACAATTGCATTTTAAATGTATTGTTTGAACATGTTTCCAGTAGGCAATGAAGCAAAATGCATGCACCAATAATGACAAAACTGCCCTATTCAGAACATTTCTATGATAACAGTCTACTTCCACACACAATTGCATTTTAAATTTATTGTTTGAACATTTTTCCAGTAGGCAATGAAGCAAAATGCATGCACCAATAATAACAAAACTGCCCTATTCAGAATATTTCCATGATAACAGTCTACTTCTACACACAATATGCACATATATATATATGTACAGAATCACAGTAATGTAAGTCATAGGCATGTTGCACAGCTTCTTGCACTTATTTTCAATTGGGTGGGGGCAAAGGGCCAAAAACCAGGGACACATTTTAAACATTGCTTGTATAATTTTGGAAAGTTGCTTGCATAAAATATAGTATTACCACCATGTATTTCACTGCCAAGTCTTGAATCCAGAACCCTGTGCACTACAGTCAGAACAACATATCACTAAACTAAATCAGCAGCTTCTGGAAAGACAGGAAGACAAACTTAAATGGCTATCATTTAGTGAATTCAGTTCTCACTTCTCACCATAGCTCTCAACCTCTTAGCACAAAAATACAGAACAAAGCCAATAATGGGGGAATACATCCCCAGAATAGGGACAAATTTCAAATACTGATCTTATAAACTTAGAAAATTGCTAGTATAAAAGGTTTTGTTTTACCACTCCTGAAAAAACAGAGATTTAATGAATAACAGAACAAAAATGCGAGGCATAAATTCACAAGTGATGGTGGCTAGGGACTTTAGGCTCTTTTTACCTGTACCCAAGGTACAGGGTTTGAGCCCGAGTACCTCTAGCCACCAGATGTATTTTGTTGGGGGCATTTTCACACACACAGACACAGACACACACACACACACACACACACACACACACACACACACACACACACACACACACACACACACACACACACACACACACCTATCAACTTTCCAGCTCTGCAGTTACTTCAAAATATAACAACGGCTCAGCTCCACAGTTACTTCTAAATATAACAACTGTTCAGCTCTGCAGTTACTTCTATATAATTTCGAACACAACTCTGTAAAAAATTAGTTATTCAGGATGGTTTAGAGGTTTGTTCCTGGCTGCCATGCAAACACATGCCAATGAGCACATCTATTTACCTGCACCCCTGAGGAGAGGGCCAGCAGTATGCCTCTCTTCCACCATGTAGCACACTACCCTTGAGGTACTGGGTGCCATAGACTGCATTCATGTTCACATCAAAGCACCACCTGGTGAGGAGGGTAGAGTCTATGTCAAGTGCAAGGGTTATCACTCCATCAACTGCCAAGTCATGTGCAATTGTAAAATGTATTAAAAATGTTGTGACCCAAACCCTTCACAGTTTAAATGCCCAAGCACATATATACCAAAGGGCAATGATATTATGAAAGTCTTTGAATGAGCAGTTGGAAAAGGCATACATTCTCTGCATATGGGGAGGAATTTTAATACATTTTACAATTTAACATCTGAAGAGTGGTCTGCATGTAGGAAACTAATAGAGCATCAAAATATTATGATAAAACCTGCAGACAAGGTAGGTGGGGTTGTGCTAATGGACACTGAGTATTATACGGAAGAAATGTATCGAATGTTGGCATCTACAGATTATCAAACTATCTCATTGAATGAGAAAAATGAGATTCTTAAGGATGTTATTTATAAATGCAAGCCCTGTATAATAACAATGAGATTTCTAAGGAATTATATGACTATTTTATTGCTTACCATCTGAAAGTGCCAATAATATATGGAGTCCCTAAACTACACAAGTCACTATAATCCCCGCCAATATGAGACCTATAGTTTCAGGTAGAGGATGGATAACTGAGCCACTTTTAAAATTTCTTGAAGCACAGATAAGAGTGAATTTGAACATACAGGAACTATTATACATTATACTGATGACTTTTTATGTAGTTTATGAGTGGTCTAAAGATATTGATTTAAGTAATTGCCAGTTTGTAACACTAGATGTAGATTCATTGTTTACCATGATTCCTATAGACATTGGTATGCAATCAGTAAAACAGTTTTTATTAGACTATTCTGAATATGAACAAAATATATAGGAGCATTATGTCATCTGTTAAGGGTTGTATTAAGTAATAACATTTTTTTATTCCAACAACAATTATATAAACAAACACATGGGGTGGCAATGTGCACACCAGTGGCAAATACCTTAGCTAATATTGTAATGTATATATGGGAGAGTAATCTTATTCAGGCAGATAGTAACCCTTTTAAGCATAATGTTTTATTCTACCATTGTTTTGTGGGTGACCTGTTTTTAATAAGGAAAGGGGACTGGATAACATTTGAGAAGTTTTATGAATACATTTCAAATACTTACTATTTTTTTAAATTTAAAACTACTATATCACTAGATAAAATAGACTTTCTTGGTATCACAATAATGAAAAATATAAAAGGGACTTTAGAGACTACCTTATATAAGGAACCTATTAAAAGGAACAGTCTACTACACAGAAGTAGCATGCACCCAGGTCTACTACACAGAAGTAGCATGCACCCAGGCCTACTATACAGACGTGGCATACACCCAGGCCTACTACACAGAAGTAGCATGCACCCAGTCCTACTACACAGAAGTAGCATGCACTCAGGCCTACTACACAGAAGTAGCATGCACCCAGGCCTACTACACAGAAGTAGCATGCACCCAGGCCTGCTACACAGAAGTAGCATGCACCCATGCCTACTACACAGAAGTAGCATGCACCCATGCCTACTACACAGAAGTAGCATGCACCCAGGCTTACTACACAGAAGTAGCATGCACCCAGGCCTACTACACAGAAGTAGCATGCACCCAGGCCTACTACACACAAGTAGCATGCGCCTAGGCCTACTACACAGAAGTAGCATGCACCCAGGCCTACTACACAGAAGTAGCATGCACCCAGGCCTACTATACAGAAGTGGCAAGCACCCAGGCCTACTACACAGAAGTAGCATGCGCCCAGGCCTACTACACAAAAGTAGCATGCACCCAGGCCACATCTTCAAGAATGTGACCAAGAACCAGTTTGTTAGAGTAGCAAGATTAAATACTATTGAGTCAAGTAGGGTCAACCAGATAAATTCAATTGTAAGAGGTTTTGTTGACTGAGGATACAAGAATAATGAGGTGATGATTATTTATTTATTTTATTTATTTATCATTTGTTGACCGGGAAAGTCCGACTAGGTTCCACAGAGCCTGTTTTCAGCGGAGGCCCGGGGAGAAATGCTCCATATATATACTATATATGGTAATACTCAATTTCATACAATTAGGAAATCCTTTAGTGATAGGAAAGACTTGGACATACCGATCAAACACAGATTAGACAAGCTAAGATGTATATTAACATATAATAAAAACACACCCACTGTTAAAAGAATAATCTCTAGACATTGCCATATTCTGTGGGACATACTGGAACTAAACAATATTATAAGTGAACAACCTCATTTTACATATAAGAAGCATAAGAATCTTAAAAATATCTTATGCTATAAGCAGCAGCCTAAAATAATGTTCAACAATAAACAAATTAAGAAGGGCACATATAAGTATGGAAATTGTACATTTTGCAAGTATATTAATATAGATAAATCCATTCATCTAGCCAATAATAAAGACATCACATTGAAAGCATATGGAAACGGTCATACTAAGAACCTTGTCTATGTTACAACTTATGTAATATCTGGCTCATATTACATAGGGAAAACAAACCAGAAACTAAAAGAATGTATGTGCAGTCATGTCTCAGAAATAAATACTAAGAAGGGCAAGGATGCTTTATATAAACATATATGATAGCCATATGTTTAAATTTGCCATACTGGAAATGTATTGCAGAAATACAAGGTTGGGATGTTATATTGAAAACTGAGCTAACAGAAATGAGATGGATAGTTAGGCTATAAGCTCATATATCACCAGGTTTGAATGACATTGTTCCTTTAAAATCTCATAGGCTCATAGGTAGGTACTAGGCTACTGGCCCTAGGGTCTATACAAGCCTAGCCAAAAAGATACCCTGGCTTTCGCCACCCAAGAAAATTATTTTCCTGTGCTCCTGTCGAGCAGAGCCACAGAGGTGATCTCAGGGGTGAATTTCCTATTTCCCATCCAGTCATCAATATTTTTCTTGAAGAGTGCTAATGAGGAGCTTTGTTTGATATAGATAGGTAGTTTGTTCCAGAGTATGGGAAGTCTCTGGGACAGGAATCTATCCCTCCAGCATGTTCTGTTTATTGTAGTGACAAGGTTTAGCTCCCTAGAGAGTGTAGCTCAGAGGGATCGGGATTTCTTTAAGTGGAGCATGTCTAACAGCTCTGGGTTTGACATAGCTTTGTATGTTAGGCAGAGATTGCCTCTGAGTAGGCGATATGTGACGGAATAAAGCTGGAGTTTTTTGAGACGGTCTGCATAGGGCATCTGTTTGAGGCAGGTAATTCTCTTTGTGAGATATTTCTGTGGCCTTTCCAGTTGTTGTTGATGTCTTGTGAGGTACATACAAAAAGGGGTGTTGTACTCTATAATGGGTCTAATGAGTGACGAGTAGAGGGGAACAATGACCTCTTTTTCCCTGGATGAGAAACCTTTTGTGAAGAGGTGTGTCACGTAGAAGGATTTCCTGACTACTGTGGTGATGTGATTATCAAAGGAGACACTATTGTCCACCTGTGTCGCAAGGTCTCTTATCACACTTTCAGTGTTAAGTAGACTGCCACCTATGTAGTAGCTCATGGATACAGAGTTTTTACCAAAGGGGATGACAATGCACTTTTTGGCATTGAGCTTGAGGCTATGGCTTTGACAGCAGGCATTTGTCTCCATGAGGCCCTTTTGTAGGATGTCCACTTCGCTAGGAGTTTTGATTATGGCTCCTAGTTTGCAGTTATCTGCAAACATTATTAGCCAAAGACCTTCTGTGTTAGCCTGTACTTCAGAAAAGTAGATACCAAACAGGAGAGGACCCAGGACTGAACCCTGTGGTACTCCACTTGTCACTGGTCTGAAGTCGGATTTGGAGTTTGCTACTTTCACAGTGTGGGTTCTGTCAGTGAGCCAGTTGGCAATCCATCTTGTGACATAGGGATTTATACCAAGTTTAGTGAGTTTATCTATAATTCCAGAGTGGGGGATAGTGTCATAAGCCTTGGTGAGATCTAGATAGGCTGTGTGAACAACCTTACCCTTGTCTATGGCTTTAGTGACTGCTTCAAAGAAGTATATCAAGTTTAGGAGACATGATCTGCCTTTTACAAACCCGAACTGGGTGGGGTCCAGAGTTTGGAGATTACCACTGTCTTTGTGTATAAGGTCCATGATGATACATTCCATGGCCTTGCAGACCAGGCTTGTTAGGCTAATGGGGCGGTAGTTCCCGGGGTCCATGATGGCTCCCCCTATGAGGAGTCAGATAACTGTTGCTGTGCACCATTCAGTGGACGCAAAGCCTGAGGTGAGGCTATGATTGAACATGGTGCTTAGATGGGGTACCAGTTCATTCTGTAGTTCATGTAGAACGCAGCCTGGTATGTTGTCAGGTCCCATGGATGCTGTGTTCTTGGCTTTGGAGAGTGTGGTTTTTACCTGTGCAGCTGTGATTACAGGAACTTTGCATTCTTGCAGTATAGAGATGGGCCCTTTAGGGGGTGAGATTGGGTAAAGTTAGCACTGAACCTATCTGCCAGGATGCTGGCAATATCAGTTGGTTCTGTATATTTATTGCCATTGTGCTGTAACTCAGAGCAGATATGAGTGTTGCCATTGAGATTCTTGACATAGCTATAGAATGCTTTGTGCTTGTCTTTAGAATCAGTGGCAATTTTGTTTTCATAACTAGCTTTGGAGGATTTTATGAGGGATCTCAACTTCTTACTGAGGCTGACCAGGGAGTTCCTCCAATCATGGGATTTTACTCTTTTTTGCAACAGTTTCTTTCTTCTGTTGTAGAGTTTGTTTATGGCAGGAGATCACCAGATTGGCTTCCTTTTTTTGGAGGATAGCATCTTGGTTCTGTTAGGGATTGCATGATCCATGCACTTGTGTAAGTGCTTATAAAGTGCATTTGTGTTAGGATTCAGCAGTCGTACCTCCATTGTCCATCTGCATGGGTGTCATGAAGCTTGCCACTTCTGTCATAAGAAGAGTGAAGTTCACTTTGGAGAAATTTCTTATGGTGGTTTCCCTAATGAGGGGTGGGAGCATGATGTGGATATCTAGGGTGATTACCTTGTGGTCGGATCTGACCAATGAGGAATTGACCTCTGGTGTGGAACACCAGTCACCCATGCTGGTAATGACCAAGTCTAGGATATTGCTGACCCTGGTAGGGGTGTGGATAAGTTGATCCAAGGCATTGGAATTTATGAATTCCAGAAAACGTTGAGCAAAAGAGTTGGTATATGAGTAGTTTTCCCAGTTAATGGTGGGGTACTTGAAATCACCCATTATTAGGGTGTTGGGTTGTGCCCTAATATTTCCCAGTGTATTAGGAAATGAGGAGTGGGAATCCTGGGGCATAGTGGGGGATCTGTTGCAAGTTACAATTTGGATTGTGGTCTTGCCCAGAGTTAGTTGCACTTGGATAACCTTGGATGCATTATGCTGAGCAACTAGCCTGGAAGTGTGGATATCCTTAATGAATATGGACACGCCTCTGCCTTCAGTGTTTTAGTCCAGGTTAGGTGGCCGAAAGGTGTGGTATGAATTATAGACTGGTAATGCAGGGGTGCTTTCTGGTGCCTTGAAACAGGTCTCTATCACTGCACAGATGTCGATGTTCTCCATTTTAAGGAGTGCCTCGAGTGAATTCATTTTGAGGTTTAGACTTCTAGCATTGAGCATCATTTTGATTGCTTGTACCTGTTAAGGTGGTGAATTTGTAATTTGAACCTTGCCTAAAAAGGCAATATAAAGGTGGCAAGAGCCTTAGCCAGTATCCGAAATCCCAAGGGCAACAGGTGCAGGCCATCTCTGGCAAAGCATCGTGGGCTGTCGATCGTGTCATCCCAGGCAGACAGATAGTGGATCCCCTTAGAATGACACCAGAAGCTTAGCCAATTGTTGAAGTCAATCATTTTGTCCTTGTACTGTGGTATCATTCTGGATGATGGCAGGATGCTACTCAAGGCTAGGGTCATACCTGCCTAGGCTACAAGATCACTCAAGAGAACTCCTCCATGTCTCTTTTCATGTAGTCCAGGGAGATACATCTCAGGGCATTCACACCAACATAGACAATGACAGAGTCATGTTTGTACTTGCTGTGGAGTGACCTGAGTGCGTGCATTATGTGGTGGATCCTATCATTCGACAGGCAGCTGACAGTAACTTTCTCCTTGTTTAGCCTGGTGAGTGGAACATCAGTGTGCCTGACTATAGACTCACCTATGACTATATTGCTGGGTACATTGTTATGCCTTATGGGGTGTGGTTGAGTGGCACACTGAATTTGTGGGCTATGTATCATTTGGGTTGTGTTCGGGAGGTGAAGGTTGCTTGCATTTCTGCTTTGGAGGTCTCTGTTGCTTGAACAGATTTTTTATAGAGAGCCTCCATGAATCTAGGTGTATGTTTCATGTTTCTATATGTGTGTTGTTGTGGTGTAGGTTTTGAGGGGCTATGTGATGAGTGTGGTGTGGTGCAAGTGTTTACCTTCTCCTCTTGACTGTCTAGTCCAGTCTTGGGTGAAGAGAGCTTTGCTTCCAGTTTGGCTATATAAGTGCATCTCTCACAGGTTGTAGTGTTGGGTGGTAGGAGGAGAGGGTTGACTGTGTACATGAGGCAATTGCTGCATTGGCCTACGATGCCCAGATTCACGAGATAGACAGGAGAAAACACCAGGAGCTGACCCTTAGACATGCCTGGCTAGGTGCTTATTTATTAAGTGCTAAAAACTGTTTTCCTCTAGACAAGTGAGGAAAGTTGAGTGCTGTAGTAATTTGTAACTTATTTAGTGCTTACAACGAGTTCTGAACAAGAGCTTAGCTCAAAGAAACAGATTTGAGTGCTAAAACTAAAAAACTGGCTCGTTCTAAGGGAAAATTTGAAAAGTAGACTTTATGGCCCCGGGAATAGTTTAACCCTGGCTAAACAGCAATGCATAAAGTGTATATATATATATATATATATATATATATATATATATATATATATATATATATATATATATATATATATATTTATAACAGTAGCAAATGAGCAAACTGATTTAAGCAAATTAACCAATTAACCAATAAAAAGCTAAAAACTGAGCCCCGTTCCAGCAGTCTTCGATCAGACAAATTCTAACTGCACACTCCTGCCACTAGGGTGCAGGGAACCCTCTGCAAAAAAGGATGGTCTGGATTAGTGCTCAAGTTATACAAACAAAGCTAGATTCTGCAGGTCTGAATTTAGTCTATGCTACAGCAAACAAGGCGTACCAATTTCAGAAAGAAACAGTTCAAATAAGCAGGCACAATAAGCCTTTAACCAGAAGCTCCCAGCTCAGAAGGGCAGAATCTACCCTCGCCTCCCACAAGAGTGCAGACCACACCTTCTTAATGTAAAATAACTGGCCCAAAGCCCAAGTGCTTAAACCAGAACCAATACACTTTTAGAATAACATACACTAAGCTTTCAATCAGCAACTCCCAACTTAGAAGGATGTAGGCTACCTGTCCTGCCACAACAGTGCAGACCACAAACCTTCTTAATGTAAAACAACTGGTCTGAAGCCCAAGTGCTTAAACTAAAGGCTTAGAATAACAGTTACAATTTAATCAGGTTACTAACAAGCAGTAATAAATGCAGCAGAATAAATGCAATTAAGTACTTTTAAGAACAAGCAGCAAAAGCAAAATAAAGTAAACACAAATACAGTAAAAGCAGACAAATAAAGTACAATTTTATTTTATATAACAAAAGAAAATGAGCAAACTGATTTAAACAAATTACCCAATTAACCAGTAAAAAAGCTCAAAACTGAGCCCTGTTCCAGCAGTCTTCAATCAGACAAGTTCTAACTGCACACTCCTGCCACTAGGGTGCAGGGGAACCTTCTCCAAAAGAGATGGTCTAGATTAGTGCTCAAGTTATACAAACAAAACTAGATTCAGGATGCCTGAATCTAGTCTATCCTACAGCAACCAAGACACACCGATTTCAGAAAGAAACAGTTCAAATAAGCAAGCACAATAAGCCTTTAACCAGAAATTCCTAGCTCAGAAGGGCAGAATCTAGCCTCTCCTCCCACAAGAGTGCAGACCACAAACCTTCTTAATGAAAAATAACTGGCCTGAAGCCCAAGTGCTTTAACCAGAACTAATACACTTTTAGAATAACAGACACTGAACCTTCAGTCAGCAATTCCCAACTTAAAAGGATGTAAGTTACCTGTCCTGCCACAACAGTGCAGACCACAAACCTTCTTAATGTAAGACAACTGATGTGGAGCCCAAGCGCGTAAATCAAAAGGCTTAGAGTAACAGTTACAATTTAATCAGGCTACTACCTAGCAGTAATACGTGGAGCAGAATAAATACAATTGAGTACTTTTAAGATGAGGCAAAAGCAAAATAAAGTGCTGAAATACAAGCACAATTGTGTCTAATGTACATAATTAATATGTAATGTGACTGTTTGTTAGATATATATGTTACCTTTATCCTGTTTTTAGTGTTTAACATCTGAGAAAGCCTCAAGGGCAAAAGTTTTTAAACCTGCATTTGCAGTCGATTTACAGCTTGCACTTGCATTGGATTTACAATGTAAATAAAAATTTGTTGTTGGTCCAGTGACTTTAGTTTTTTGTTCTATTTCCTCAATATGCAGGGATCAAAGTGTATGTCTGTCTGATGTTGATAGTGTCAGGAATTAAACTTCATTTTTTGGTGAATGGTGTGGCTCAGTGGGCTAGGTACATTAGCATGGTTGATGGTGTTCATGGTTCGAAGCTGGCTGTACCTACAATTTTGCATGTGAGGTACTCCTATGTTAGGAGTCCCACATGCTGGCAGTATGTCACTATTTGTTACTGCAAGAAAGCTTGACAAAGCCAGAGTCAGTGGAGGGACAAGGCATCACAACTATGGACATTGTACATGCTTTGAGTAATCTAGAAGGTGGCTAGCATAACAGCAGGTTGTAACAAGTCAGAGTAGCAGCAGGATGTAAAGGCCATCACATAACTGCGTCAGTACCTACAACTAGTCAGTGGACACCCTGTAGTAGTATATTACCCAAAAAACACAAACTGTCTGAGGAGCAGAGCAGACATATGGGGCAGAATGCTGGACATCCTGCTAAACATGTACAGTCAGAGGTGTGGTCTGTAACCCTGTGTGTGGTGTTACATCATGCACCCTAGTCACAGCAAGCCTACAACTACTTAGAGCCAGAAATATGGACAAAGCCATGAACAGGAGTGGAAAAAGACCCACATCTAAGCAGAAAAAATAACTAGTGGCCAAACGAATGTAGAATGTGCAGAGAATAACAGGTTGTGCAGTAGCATGGGTTCCCTGATGCGTATGCAGTCAGTACCTCAAATGTCTCTCATCAGTTCCTAATGTCAGTCTATAATGATTTTCCAGTGATGTATCAGAAAATCACAATGCTATGTAAAATGTACCAGACATATGATGCAAAACCCTGTACAGTCTATGACAATCTGAACATACCCTAGGTATAACTCAGATATTATGTGCAGCTCACAAGTGGGGAATCCCTTGGACATAATGTCATTGAGGTACTGGACTGCTGAATCAGGGGCAGCAGCCAATTGGCTGTAGCACACAAAATCCTGGGCTGGAGTACATGTAGATCTAGCCTGGAGTCACCTTGGAAGTACTGATGGTCACACTGGGCATAGTCCTACACTTATAACTCAAATAATGTTTATTATTAAAATAATAATTGATGTTCTTTTGTCTAAAGATTATTCTCTTCAAAAACTTAGAGCTTCTATTTTTAGAAAAAATACATACTGCAATTCATTGCTACACTTTTCCAGTTGTCATCCACTGCACCAAAAACGGGCTATAATTAAGGGTCAACTTGTCCGGGCCGCTCGTATTATACTTTAGACCATGATTTCAATACTGAGTGTTTGTATATTAGAGGGATGTTTGTCCATCGTGGGTATCCTGAATATATGGTTGACGAAATCATTGATGAAGTTTCAGTTAAACGTCAGAGCCATTTTTATTAACCTATTTTGAATCATTCATTTAACACTTCTAACAGGGTGGCCACCTTCCCGTTAATGCCTCTTGATGTACCTGTTAACTCTTTGAAAAGAAGTATGATGGTTTCTTCTTTTGTCACAACTTATAATCTTAATAGTAGAGATTGTTTCCAGATTTTGTTAAAAAATTGGGAAATCTTTAAGAATGACAAGAGTGTGTACTCAAGTGTAGGTGAACGTCCTACCGTGACTTATAAAAGAGGTAAAAACCTCAAAGCCTATTATGAACATCATGTAAGAACTCCTGTTAGAACAGTTGGTATGTATAAATGTCAGGCTTGCAATTACTGTTCATATGTCTCCGAATCTAACAGATTCTGTATTCATAATTTCCAATATTATTTGAAGCAGAGAGTTAACTGCAATTCGAAAATGGTTGTCTATTTAGCTTAATGCCAGTCATGTTTGGCCTACTATGTTGGTAAAACAGAAAGAAGGCTTCGTGACCGTATGTATGAGCATTTGTATGCCATTAAAAAGCATAAACTTGAAAATGCACTAGCTAAACATATAGTTCAATGTCCCAATCATAGTTTTAAATTTATTGTAATAGACCAAGTTTCTTATAATCCTCGGGGTGGTCCTGATTCACTTAGACTAGAAGAACTTGAGCTTACATGGCAGATTAGGTTGAATGCGTACAACTCCCCCGGTTTGAATGAGGGTTGTTCTATCAGTAGTATTTTGAAAATCAAAAGTTTAATAAGATGATTTGTACTTGGTATTTCATGTTTGCTTTTTTTGTATGAATGATTTCATTACATATTTATATTTACATATATTTACAAGTTCTCTATATATTCTTATTATTATATATATTTTTTTCATTTTTAAGTTTTCTTGTTTATATTTTAGTTTATTATGAATTATTAATAATTAATTGTATGGTGTTATAATAATTTGTAGTACAGTTTTGGTTTTATTGTGCGTTATATATATTTTTATATTGTTATATGTATATTTTAAATAGTGAGAGTGGAGTCTTTGTTTAGGTGCTTATCCCTTTAATATGGTCTTTTTAACTGTTAAATGCAGCTCATTTACTATGTGTACTTGATGAATTGATTGGTTAATTATCTCTATATATGTGACTGATTTCAAGATTTTCAATATGTCTGATGAAGTTTGTTTTATCTACAAACGAAAAGCGCTTAACATATTAAATTTTACTATTAATTATCTTGTGCCGTCTGAAGTCTCTTATCAGTGGTTTCTTTCTAGTTATAGTCCTACACTTAGCTAATTTCAACCCATGTCTGTTGCCTCATCTGCCTAAAGAACTGAGATGTGTGTGTGTATATGTATATATATATATATATATATATATATATATATATATATATATATATATATATATCGCTGTGCATACAGACAGCTATGTATATGTACCTGTCTCTCCCTATCCCCCTCAGACATAATTACCCTTATTTAGCAGTATGTGGCATGTATATATATATATATATATATATATATATATATATATATATATATATATATATAAAATCACATAAAGGTGTAGCATGATGTAGTGCTGCAGCCATTTGTACACCAAATGTAATCAGTGGTACATGCAACTAGCACTGTGAGCTATAGTGTGTAATAGTAGGCAGCAGCCACCTTGTGTATGCATCTGTAACTATTTCCCATACAGCAGTACAGACATGTCCATCAGGACAATGTTTGTGCAATAGTCAATCATTTAGTGGCCCTGTAACTAGTGTCCTCCACAACAGTGGCCTCCCTGTCAACAGCTGCTGATGTCATCCACATTAACAGCACTGGCAAACACTCGCAAACCACATAATCTCTGTGGCGCATGCAATAAGTACTTAGTATTACAGTATATACCACTAGGTAGATAGGAGTTCTTGTCTCAGAAGGGGTGACTCGGTGAGTATGTGTATCCCCTTGCAGTGATGTGCCTGTCTTGCCTATCTGTGTGCAATGGCTAAACATTTTAAGGCCCTGTGCCTACCTGTCAACCCCCCAGCCTTCTTTACAGGGCCTACTGATGTCATCAACCTTAACAGTACTGGCATACACTTTCAGAACACATAAGCTCTGTAGCACATGCGATAAGTACTTAGCGCTATAGTATATGCTACTAGATAGTTAGGGGTTCTAATAGGTTCATAGGTTGGTACTAGGCTTTCAGCCCTAGGGCCTATACAAGCCTAGCCATAACAATTCCCTGGCTATTTCTTCCAACAATATTTACTTCCCTGGACCCTTGTCTAGCAGGGTGACTGATGTGATCCCTGGGGTGAATTTCCTATCTCCCATCCATTTATCAAGGTTCCTTTTGAAGAGAGCCAAAGAGGTGCTCTGCTTCACATGTATGGGCAGTCTATTCCAGAGTCTGGGGTGTCTCTGGGTTGCAGGAACTTATTCCTCCAGAATGTTTTGTTCATTGTGATGACAAGGTTGAGATCCCTGCAGTGTGTGGCTCTGAGGGATTGGGGTTTCTTTAAGTGTAGCATGTCCAACAGCTCGGGGATTGACATGGTCTTGTATGTTAAACAGAGATTGCCACTGATTAGACAATATCTGACAGAGTATAGCTGGAGTTTTTTTAGACAGTCAGCATAGGGTATCTGCTTTAGGCCTGTGATTCTTTTAGTGAGGTATTTCTGCGTCCTTTTCAGTTGTTGCAGATGTCTTGAGAGGTACATACCAAATGGGGCATTGTATTCTATAATGGGTCTAATGAGGGAAGAGTACAGTGGGACAATGATCGCCTAATCTAATCTCAGAAAGGGCAACTCTGTGAGAGTGTGTGTGTGTGTAAATATGTCCCATTGCAGCAGTGTTCCCATCTATATGCAATGGTTATATATTTTAAGGCCCTGTCACTAGCTGCTGGCCCTAGATAGCCCACATGTCCATAGGCAAACATGCTATCCACCAACACTTACATTTGTGAGTACAGTACACCCGGGTGACATGCATCAAGGGTAGCATGCCTTGGCACGGGGTATGCATGCAGGATTATTCTGTCTGTCCCCATTGTCCCTGATACACTGTTCTGTGCATATGCATCTAGGTAACCATGCACATATACAGCCGTACCTTGCTGATGTCATATTTCTGCTTTGCTACCATGCCATCCTCTGCCACTGTATTGCCACCAAGTCTCCACAGAATAGCCATGCAGACCCCTGGAGCAGAAACATACAAAGTTCTGAGAGACATCTGTCAGTCTGAAACACTACCGCCAATCTAACATAATGCAACAAACATACAAACACTTTGATTTGTACTCATGACACATGCCAGCATACAGCACCTGCTATAGCATAACACTGCCGCACTACAAAATGTCATGAAATGTACTATAGTCACCCTGTGCATCAGACACATATGTGCATGCCCCTGCATCGATGGTATGGATGGCAGGGATGTGGCACAGATATCATCACATGCACAGGGTGTGGTGTGGGGGTGCCAGAGGCGTAGGCTGTGCCAAACAGTTAACATTGTGTGTGTGAGTCAGGAAGGGGTGCTGGTCAGCTGGGCCATGAAGAAATGCCTTGTGTGTATTTTGATGACCTGCATGTGGGAGTGATGTTTGAATGTGTGCGCATACAGTTAATCCATGTGCTAGCCCTACACTTAGGTATGTTGGACAGCAGTGGACTGTAAATGGCAGAATGGACAGTTCACCATCTCTGGCCATGAACAAAGGAACTGGCTCTGCCAGGAGTGACACTGACACCATCATTCCCAGGGTCAGATGTGGTACTAGTTGCTGATGGTGACAGGTGTCTGCTGTGCCCATGTCCCTCATGTGACTGCCCAGGACCATCTGCCCATAACCTGCTACATCATGGTGTGGACAGTACCCTCCCTTCTGGAGTGCTGGAGGTACTGCCATTATGGGAGCGTGAGTATGCACGGCCACGTGGACTCTCAGAGAATGTTGTTGCTGACCTACGGCCACATGTCCAACACCCTACTCCCACCACATGTTCTAGCACAGACAATGTGTGGAAAAGGATTGACAATGTCTCACCTGACTGTCTGTCCATTACATCAGTAAAATAATGCATGGCATCACCAATATGGTAAAGGGAGTCATGGAAGTCAGACAGTGATGCATCCATGATCCTGAGCATCCATCTAGTGTTGTGTTCGGAATGTGCCTGTGCCTCCATGATGAACTAAAACATGTGTCGAGTGATTTGTGATGTGCCACTTGTGACAGGTGGTGGATGGGCAGCAGTCCTCCTTCGAGCACCCCTGTCAATATGCCTGTGTGGGATCTCACCATCTTTCTGGCTATGGCTAATTTCTACACTCAGTGATGCCATAGTTGCCACACTCTTCTGTTCGATGCCACCACACTCTGACTGTCTGATATCTGTGGCCACAAGGGAATGGGTATGTGTGGGCATACTGACTGTGTGCAGGGCCAGTGGGGGAGGAAGTGGGATGTCAATGGGACAGATTCAGCCCCCAAAAACCCCACCTGTGCCTCTATGGCTAGCATCATTATTAGAGTCTGATGAGACACTGACAACAGCTTTTAAGGGGGACACACTCCAACCCCCACGGTCACCTGTGAGGAGGAAGACAACATAAGTGCATTAATACCTGCACTATTATGTCTGGTGATCCACACACACACACACACACACACACACACACACACACACACACACACACACACACACACACACACACACACACACATGAGCTGCCACAACAGCATTACACATACCACATCGTATTTCTGATCCCATGCACAACACACAAGCAGACTACAACATACACAAACAAGATGGGCTCTTTATAACATGCACTGCAGCTATGCCCAGTTAATGTTGCCACTACTATACACCTGTGAGATGTGATATGTCAGTGTTTGTGATAGACCTACACCTAAAACACAATGCACCCGTCATGACCATGCTATTGCCCCCTGTATAGCAGACTGTATAGACCTTCACAAACTAAGTGCACATATGTTACAGCTCCTGCAAATACACTACTGTGATTACTGATTCAATGCACTTCAGTTAACCCCTCCAAAACTGAAGATACACGTAAGCATATCAGTTGTGTCTACAGCAAAATGGCAGCCGTTAACATTCTTAGGGTATATATATATATAATCCATTCAAAAACAGTTTCACATTCACTGGCTACTCTGGCCACACCTGACATACCTATGGAAATGTGAGGGAGAGGTATTATCAGCAAAAACAAATGTGGCATTGTTACAGGATAGTATGTGCATATATCAACATGTACAGTAGGAACTGTGATACTGCCCATACTGCTGACATTCTGAGTATGTGTGCACAAGTCTCCATTACAAACAAACCCCCCCAATGCAGATTGACCCGACATCCATGTACTGGTATGCAGAGGCTGCCACAATATACTAAAACATAAGCAAACCACTTAATAAAATAGCCAATGAAATGAGCAAACAATTTAAATTAGCAATTTAGTATATAAGATAGTATGTTTGATTGTGATTTTAGATCTGATGAAGCATTTATTTTGAACGCAAAAGTGTTTATCTGTTTTATTAAACTCTCATGCTCATGTGGTGGTCTTGCTGCTTTTATTTATCATTATATGTACAAGCAGTGTGTCATTGGTACTCAGGATATGTTTATGGAAACACGTGCTTCACCTTAGAGCTGAGTGGCCTAGTGGGCTAATGCACTATACTGTAGTTGACAAGGTCCTGGGTTTGAGAGTTGGCAGGGGGTGCTTATTTTGCAAATGTGCCTAACAGTGTCAAAAACTAAGAAGGTCATTAAGGCAGTTTTAAGCAGTATTAAGTGGGTTTATACGGGTTTGTGTGGTGCACTGTGCCATGATGCTTAGCTCCACTTAAACCTGCACCGATTTTAAAAAAAAAGAAAGAAAAAAGGGTGATAGGAAATCAGTGAAATGGGGAATGGGGACAAGCAGGGGGAAAAACATACTGAAAGGTAGGTAGGGATGTGCAGGACAAGTGTAGGAAAGGACCAAAGCTCTCCATTTCTTGTACAGCAACAGCTGTGCAGGTTGTAGAGAATTTGGAATTTGGAGCGTCACACCCCAGAGAGAGGGATGAGGGCAACATAACTGTGTGCATTAATTATTACAATAATTGATTGTGTCCAGTGGATGTGGGTGTGAAATGGAGAGTTGTGTATGGGGCAATATTTTTTTTGTGGGACAGATGCCCTTTTTTAAGGGGAGAGTAGAATGTTGGGGAAGAGATATAGGTACATGTGGGGAGGTAAGATGGGTAGGAGAGGTTGCATTTGCAAACAGACAAGACAGCATACAGGGGCGGTGTGTGACACATGAGGGGGATAAACACCTTGGATGGGGAGGGTGTTGTGGAATCAGAGAGCCATGTGCCCCCAGACGGCAGCAGTGAGACTGAGCTCTCCACCCATGGGCAGTCAACACTGCTCCTTCATTGCCCCAAAGATGGCTGTGCTGGGGGCTGAGCACCAGGGCCACCTTGCCCCTCCAGGTTGGTGAGTCTGCCTTCAATCCATGCAAGCAATCCTGGTAGCCAAGATGGATGATCCTGAGCACCATCAGCGGTAGCTGTTCCTGGGTGACAACCCCCCCTCCATGCCCACTCCCGGGGGGAGACAGGCCCTGTCCCCTGAGGCAGTTCCACCCATAGGTGGTGCACAGCCAGCAGAGGTGTCTATATCATGTTGTCAAAAGACTAAAATGTCGAACGGCAATATGATTGTAAATGCCATACATCTAAATTGTTCTTGTGAGGGGGCTGCACCCTCCACACCCCCACTAATTATATATACCAACTCCGAGATCGCACTACAGTGAGGAAAGGGCACATTTCCTGATCTTCACTGTACCACAATCCTGCAACAACACTCTCGATGTACGGCATTTACGATATTATTGCCATTCCACATTTTCAAAATTCAATAATGTGAAGTAGACCCGCGGAGTGGGCACCACCGGCTTGGGTCCCAGATGTGCTGGAATCCAGTGCCATGGCCAGCTGAGGTGGGGTAGGTGGATCACCAGTAACCAGCCTATCCAGTCAAGCTATGGTGTTGAGCTATTTCAAAGTCTATAGGTTAGCAATGAACAGAACATTTAGTTAGTTATAATAGTTTGCCAGAACATTGCAAATAATCCAGTAACATAACATTGCATAGCATATCGGACACAACTATAAGTGAGATAACAGTCATTATAGTAACAGCATGCCAATAACTATAACAGCATAAGGCCATCAACATAGGTAATTCAACAAGGTATGTTAGCATGCAACCATTGTAATACATAACAATAATAAAACATAAGGCCCAACATAATGTTTTGAGAACAACATATGTTAATAGTAAACCATAACCGATATATAACAATAATAAATTATGATGCAGATAAGAGAAGGGAGGAGAGAGAAATACAGTCCATTAATACCAGAATAGGCTATATTGTTTGCAGCAATACTCTTATATGCTGTACAGGTCTGCCCTTACTTTATGTATACAAGTGCCCTATAGCTTCTGTAACATGTACATATCTCTCGAGCTATCCGCATGGGACAGTATGGGCCAAGCTGTAACATCTACAGATACACAACTACAGGGGACTATTACATGTCTGGGGGACATATATGACTACCAATTTGTACTGTGGACTGATGTAGTGTGACTGTGCTATTGACATAAATCATGTCAATGATAGATCTGTGACTGAGGGATTAGGCAAAAGTGATCACAGTCTGTAACAGACCCTTGAGAGACATGTATCGTGCAGTGTACAGAGAGTTTATGACTATCATGCCATCCTTGTCAGGCATGGGGTTAGACTATCAGCAGACATTCACAGACACACCAGGCATACAGCCATACCAATATTACAGATTTTATTTATTGTATTAACTTTTATTAGTATTGTACTTGTTGCCTTTATTTTCTGATGTCTTATCACATTGCTGAGCAATGCTATTAACACTCTGGTACATCTGAACACACAAATTATTAACCCATTCTAATGGTTACTACAGCCATTTATATACCTGTAATTCCTGTGGGGAGAAAGTCTGTTAACAA
Source organism: Protopterus annectens (assembly GCF_019279795.1). Lineage (NCBI taxonomy): Eukaryota > Metazoa > Chordata > Ceratodontiformes > Protopteridae > Protopterus > Protopterus annectens. The sequence goes on from NC_056731.1 coordinate 1,855,998,653, forward strand.
TACATAACTGATTCAATAATATTAATAGAACTTGCCACTGGATTTAAACCCTGGTCTGTGTGTGACAAAATGTACATCACACCTAGCATTTATCAAACTGAGCTAATGAGCCACTGCTGCATAATGATTGACTGATATGTGCCTAGACCTCACTTGGTAAGAAAATATGACCTGGTAATAGAGACACAGTGTTATATAAGACTGCAGTGTCACTTGAAAACACATGGATGAGATTCATGCATGACAGAGATAGTAGGTGAACTGTGCATTAATACATGGAATGCAGATGTAGACAGTATACCCCTAGTGGGTGGAACTATCTGTGATGTGTACAAATCATATTGGAGTGCTGGGTTGGCTACCTGGCCCATATACAGTTGCAGATGGTATATTTGCAGTCTACAGCTATTACAGTTCCATACTTACCTGCAGCAGCATACTTAAGAACAGGAATACATATAGCTGAAATGCAATGGCAGAAGGCAATCCTGATATACACACTATACATTAGGCATTCCTATTATTGCTTCAGATCTTAGTGCAGAACAAATATCATAATACCTTATATGTTGTAGTACAGCTACACATCTACAGTTTAGCAGAACACTCTTTATTAGTTAACCTTCAGTCACGTAGTGGTATTCTTTGTGTTTTTAGTTCACAGCAGATGTAATACTCGATTTCACTCCAACAGCCCAACATACACAATATTGCACAACACAGCTTTATTAGGGGTGACTTCATGCAGTGATTTGTATACTTTTCCAGTCATTATTGAAGAATAGTGCATATAATGCAGGTGTTGCAATACAGCTGTAATTCCACAATAAATGCAGTAGAAACTTTATTTCCTTATCATTATCAGGTTTCATGCTTTCATCTTTATTGAACTGTATGTGGCATTACTCACTTATTTCAGTCCAGGTCTATGACCACATTCATTACAGTACAATCAAAACTCTTATATACCTTCTTCTTCTTCTTCTTCTTTCAGCTTTTTCCCAGTTAGGGGTCGCCACAGCGGATCACCATCCGCTCATGATTGGCAGTGGAGTTTTACAGTGTCGAGTTGCCAGCCTGGTGCCCAACTTTCCACAGAAGGCACACACATGCACACACTCACACCTAGGGCCAATTTAGTGTGTCCAATCCACGTACAGCATGTCTTTGGGATGTGGGAGGAAACCGGAGTACCCGGAGAAAATCCACTCGACCACAGGGAGGACATGCAGATTCAGCACAGAAGGCACCCCAGCCGAGGATCACACCAGAGAACCTCTTGCTGTGAGGTGGCAACGCTAACCACTGCAGCACCGTGGCCACCCAAAACTCTTATATACTTAATAACAGTTAATACATTACTCTTTCTTGCTTATATGACTATAGATTGCAAGATACATCTGTACGCACCACACTCATGGTAGAACCTGGCCTGGTGTCCTGCATGGGCTTCTAGGTTGCATAGAAAGAGAAGCACACCATTATGCATACCTGTCTATCACACTTTCAGATTAGGTATTGGTAAAACAATGCATACAGTAGTTACAAAAGTCACGTGTGGGGCATTCCCATCCCGAGCATCTTGGACCCAGGTGGCCAACAGAATCCCCTTCTGATGCTTCAGGTCATCATAATGATGATGCACCTGCTCACCTGTGTGGGGGATACCAGTTGCACTGGTTTGATCACGTGCCAGCTGGTCCCAGGCCTCCGACTTGTACTCCGATCCCTGGTACTGACCCTGCAGCAGCTGGACATCATTGTATTTAACAAGGAGTCCAATCATGACCCTGGACTCCAGAATGCCCCAACACCGAGCCCAGAAGATTGCATCCTCTCCAACACCTGCCATAGTTCCTGCTGTATTCCCACCTGTTGTACTTTAATAAGCCTCTTTTCTCATCCTTTGCTGCTATTGGGCAATTTTTAAAAATGTGGTGCATTGCTTAGCACTGTGCAAACTTGCTGAGCTTAGCTGAGCAGTACTTAAACTGGCAATGCTCAGCAATGCTTAAATGGGCATTGCTAGCAATGTGCAAACCAGCTAAGCAAAGCTAAAACATTCCTTGTTTAAGCAGTGCTTGGCAAGGCTTAGCTGTACTTAGCAGAGCTTAGATGAGCACAGCAAAGCAGGATATAAAAATGCATCTCATAAGTGTGTATTTGCACATAAATGCTTAATAACATGTCTGTGCATGCATACATAATGCAATCAAGGGTTTAAACATACTTCTCATAATGTGCATTTGCAATATAAATGATTAATAATCTGTGCATTCATACAAAATTCAATCAAGGTTTAATAGTACTTCTCATAAATGTGTATTTGCAAAATAAATTTATTAACCTGTCTGTGTAATCATACAAAATGTAATTGGGATTTAACATTATTCTCATAATGTGTATTTACAAAATACCATAAATCTGTACTCAAACCCTGCACCTACTGCACTTAAGGCTGTCACTCTAACCATTTAGCTATGTGGCCATGTTGACGTCTGCTGTGCTTTTACATATATCTCTCTACTATGTTTAAGTACCGCTGAGCACCACAGCACAGAGAGCAAACCCGGTCAGCTATGCTTAAACTTAACATTTGCTTTCATAATTAAATGTATCCGTTTTCTATTTTTAGATGTCTGGCACATGTCTATTGCTGCATGCTGCGCCGCACAAACACACACAAAAAACTTTTATTACATATGCATAGACTGATATCCGCCACTTTGACAGTGCAGGGGGTATGTTACTCATCTCCAGACACAGTAACCACTCCCTACACTGATTCAATAACCATGCTACACAGCTCCCCCTCAGTAACATGCCTTCATTAATATGCATGATGCGTTACTGAGAGGGTACCACATACATGGCCACAGTACCTTCCATGTAGGCTTTACACTATGCCTACACAGATTTTATTAATTCCTCAGGATTAGTCCCATTAAGTCAACTGCTTATCAGTGAGGTGATTCATATAATGTGATCATTATGATTATTCATACGTAGATATAATAATATATATATATATATATATATATATATATATATATATATATATATATATATAAAATAATTATATATAACATACATTATATATATATATATATATATATATATATATATATATATATATATATATATATATATATATATATATATATACGGTGCAGTGGTGCAGCGGTAGCATTGTCGCTTCATAGCAAGAGGTTCTCCAGTTCAATTCTTGGCTGGGGTGCCTTCTGTGTGGAATCTGAATGTCCTCTCTGCATTTTCTTCTGGGTGCTCCGATTTCTTCCCACATTAGAAAGACATGTATCTGGAGCATTTCTCCCCAGGCCACCACTAAAAATTGGCTTCATTCCAAGTCAGACTTTCCCGGTTAACAAATGTTAAATAAATAAATGTATATTATTCATTGGACAGCACAGTGGTGCAGCAGTTTGCATTGTCGCCTTACAGCAAGAGATTCTCCGGTTTGATTCTTGGCTGTGATGCCTTCTGTGCAGAGTCTGCATGACCTCTCTGCATTCATGTGGGTTTCATCTAGGTGCTCTGGTTTCCTCCCACATTACAAAGACATGCATCTGGAGCATTTCTTCTTGGGCCTCTGTTGAAAATTGTCTCATTCCAGTCAGACTTTCCTGGTAAACAACTAATAAATAAATTCACCCTTTATGGTAGGAAAAATTAGCAAGTTTTTTTGTTATTAGATGTTAATATTATAGTTTGATATTAGAAATATCTGTGAAGATGTGTGGTTTTTATATTTGGTTTTATTGAATATAGTTATTATTAATAATTTTTAAAAGAAAAGATTCAAGAATATGCTGTAAGATGATGCAGTTCATAGAATGTTTGATAACATTATTATAGGAGTTAAAGATTGATGCATTTTATGGGAGTGGAATGGGTGATGGAAAAGTATGGTAAATTGATAAACAGATGATAATTAAGTAATGCAGAGATTTTTTTTTCAAACTGAAAGATCTAAAGGCTATCTTTGCACGTTTTAGCTATTTGAGTTTGACTGATTTTCAAATGAGGTGGTTTACAATTACTATGAACTTAAACCATCTGGCCATTATTAGGTTCTGAGTTAAATGTATGGAAAGCTGTGATGGATTTGTGGATTTGTCCATGCATCAGTGACAATTTCCTTTTGATTATTCTGATGGATGAAATGTGCTATTTTATGGACAGATGCAGTGGCATGATATGGCCTGACAGGATGGATAGCTACAGTCCTGTCTGTGATTTGAGTTTATTTATTTATTTATTTTATTCTTCATTGACTAAATTAGTCCCATTGTGCCAGCATCTTCTTTTCCAGGGAGATCCAAGGTGGTACTTTTATGAACTAGGTTAAATTTGGTCAGGGCACAGATCTATATTAGGTTATTGAAAAGACGTTATATCAAACGGCTTTTCTTCAACCTGTAAAAGTCGAACTGTTATAATAGTGAACACCCAAATTAGAGAATTCTTTCCCTGGGAAAGAAACCGCTTGACCATCCTTTTGAGTTTGCCCTTTCCCCCACTGTAGTGCGATCTCAGAGTTGGTATATATAGTAAGGGGGATGTGGGGGCGAAGCCCCCCCAGTTTGTTATGTTTAAAGTAGTGTGTAGTTTGTGGTAGGGCTAGCGATTTCTTTCCCAAGGAAATAATTTGCTAATTTGGGTTTTCGCTATTATAAAAGTTTGAGTTTTACGGGTTGATGAAAAGCCGTTCAATATAATTTGTTTTTTGATAATATAATATAGACCCCAGGGCACTGGGAACTTCCCATGCTGTTTGGAGGAGAAGACATGAAGCACCTTCTGGAGCTGCTAGGTGGTACTAGAGGGTTGCTACTGCAGTTCTGGGAATTCCAAAATGGGTGATAGTGCAGCAGAGCTGGAGAATCAGGAAAAAAACTTACTGAATGAAGGAAAATGGGGTGAAATTAATGTTACAAAATTAGAAAATGGAGGACTGGAGACACAAATGCTAATAAATTTAATGAACCAGGCACAACCCAAGGAAGGAGAGGAAGCAGAATGGAGTGACATGGTGGAGAGAGTATTACAGGAGGAAGAAACTGACAAATTGGAAACAACAGCTGTTGGGGGAAGAATGGAGGTATTCTTGGCTTGTGGAATTGCCATGTTTCAGGGTTTACCTATTGATCATGTTTTTTGTTCCAAGAAAGAAGTTAGGCAGATGCAGCAAGCAAGGAAGACTGGAAAGAACTGAGAGGGGACAAACATTTGCAGTTTTTCAACAGCCACAGAGAAGACAACCAATAGTAAGAATAAAAACTAAAAGTGATGGCAGTGTGAACAGGTATGAAATTATAGATATTATCTATTTTGCAACTAGGATTTAACATTGAAGATATAAACGTATTAATTCATGTGGGAGTTGAAACTTTTTGTGAAATGGTATTTGAAAGCTTTAACTTGCTGGACAATGTATGACTGAGACTGAAAAAAAAGAAGTACAGTAGCACCTTAGAAAGACTATTCATTTCAGAGTGTGGGACTACAACTAAAAAAGAAAATAAATATGCCATTTAAGACTTCAGATATGGATTAGCATGAGTTGAAACTGTATTTTTTTTCTTTTACTACTTTGTAAACTACATGAAGTTAAAAAATATGTGAATGAAAGAAAGATATGGACTGGGGGTTGGGAAGTGCGGGTAGCAATGGATGTTAAGGATGGGAAAATTCAACATATTTTAAATATAATAATGGTAAATAGCAAGGAATGATTTGTACAGTACTGGGGTCAGCCCAAAGCATGTTATTTCTGTACAGATGAAAATCATTTAGTACAAAACTCTAACAAATAAAGGTATGTCCAATTTGAGGTAATGTGCACACAGCAAAAACTGTAAGCCCTTTTGTAGAAAATGTAATGAATTTGGAGATTTCTAGTTTGTCTTGTCTGTATTAGAAAAGGAAACATTAGCTGAAGATTAAAGCTCAGAAGAAATACAAACAATAGAAAGTATTACTGCAGAAGATGTTGAAAGGGTAGGTGGGATAGGGAAGGGGGCACTGAAGAAAGGTTAAACAATGAAGATGTAGTTAGAGAAGAAATAGTTCAAACCAGAGTTATTAATATATAGGAAGATAAATTTGCAAGTTTAGAAAGTGAAGAGGAAGAAGGGGGTTGAGACAGGAGACAAACAAGAACAAGAGAGTAAAAAAATCAATTGGTGGGAGACTTAGGGAAGAAGGAAAAGAGAAATGGGATCTAGAAGTAAAGTACTTACAAAAAAGGAAAATTAATTTTAACAATAAATGTGAACAGTATTAAAAAATGATATAAGATAATTTGTGGTGGTGGATTGGTATAAAAATGTATGTTTTTTGCTTGCTAGATACCAGTTGGGAAAAAGAAGAAAAAAAGAAAAATAATAGATTCAATATGGAAGGGGATCAAATTGTTTGACTGGTAAAAAATGGGACATGTTCCAGAATAGGAATTTTTATAAAAAATAAAGAAATAATTTTTGATGCAACAATAGTGACACCAGGAAGAGAAGTAATATATGATATGAGAGAAATGTGTATAAGATTAATAGTGATTTATGCATATACTAATATGACAGAGAGAAAACAGTTGTTTAAAGAAATAAAAAAAATAGCGTTAGTAAATATGTCAGTAGTAATGGCAGGAGATTTTAACTGTATCCTGAGGAAAGAAAATGGAAAAATAACACATATCACAATGTTAAGGGTACTAATAAAATGTGGAGACTTAAAAGTAGGAAAGAATAAAGAATTGATATATATAAAAGGGGATTTTTTAAGACTGAAATTGATTATATACTTTACTTAAAGATATTAAAAGAATAATGGGGGAGTACAGATGGTAGAATTTTCAGATCATAGACAGCATGGACTAAAATGGGGGAATAGCAAAATAAAGAAATGAAAAGGGATAAAAAATTAACTGCAGTGTTTTAAAAAGGAGGAAGAAACAATAAGAGATAAAGAAATATGGAACGATCATATGACAATGAGACAATTTTATTGGGCACAGTGTTAGGTAATGTATAAGCAGATGTATAAAAACATATATTTATAAGTGGAAAGAAGAATAAAAAAGAAATAAGATGAAACATAAAGAAATTTTACAGAAGTATGAGAAAGAGATAGAACAAGGAAGTGACAAGATAAGTTGCTAGTGTCCTCTCCTGCTCAGCTGGTGAACCTGGGAATATTGAGGCAATGTTACAATTGCCTCATGTACACAGACAACCCTCTCCTCCTCCCACAAAACACAAATACATGCGAGAGATGCAACTATACGGCCAAACTGGAGGCTGAGCTCTCTCAACATAGGACTGGCAAGACCAGTCAGGAGGAGAAGGTTACCACACACACTATAGACCCAGTCTCACATAGTACCATCACAACCTCAAATCATACACATAAACACACAAAGACATACTCGGCGGCTCTGATCAAAAATCTACCAAAACAGCAGAGGCCACCAAAGCAGACACCCAAACAACCACCACCTCAGAACACAACACCTGCAACACATAGACCTCACAGTCAGAGTGTCAAACAGTCACAGCCCTTAAGGCCAAACACAATGCCAGACACACTAGTCATTGGTGACTCCATAGTCAGACACACTGATGTCCCGCTCACCAGACTGAGTAAGGAGAAGGTCACAGTAAGCTGCCTGTCGGGCGCTAGAATCCGCCACATAACGCAAGCACTCAGGTCTCTCAACAGCAGGTACAAATATGACTCAGTCATTGTCCACGCTGGTGTAAACGACCTGAGACGTACCTCCTTGGACTACATGAAAAGAGACATTGAGGAGCTCTCTGATTATGTAGCCCAGGCAGGTATGACCCTGACCTTGAGCAGCATCCTACCTTCACCAAGAATGATGCCACAATACAGAGATAAGATGATCAGCTTTAACAATTGGCTTAAACTCTGGTGTCATTCAAAGGGGATCCAATGTCTGTCTGCCTGGGATGACATGCTGGACAAGCCATGCTGCTTCAAGGGACGGCTTGCACCTGTCACCCTGGGATTCCGGACATTGGCAAAGGCTCTTGCCACCCCATAGTGCCTTTTTAGGCAAGGCTCAAATTCTAAACCTACCACCCTAGAACACAAAAAGGAAAAAACTAAGGGTAATGCTGCTCAATGCCAGAAGTCTAAATCTCAAAATGCACGCACAAGCCCTTCTCAGTATGGAGAACATCGATGTCTGTGCAGTGACAGAAACCTGGTTCAAGGCTCCTGAGAGCACCCCAGCACTATCAGGTTTTACCTCTTATCATGCCCGCCCCAAAATCCGGACAATACCAAGAAAGGAGGGGGTATCCATATTCATCAAAGACACCCACACCTCAAGACTGGTGGCAACGCACGATGCATCGGAGACCATCCAGGTGCAATTAACCATAGGCAAGACTGCTCTGCAAATTGTAGCATGTTACAGGCCACCCTCACAAACTCAGGAACCTCACATGGCCTTCCTGAAAACACTAGAGGGATAAATGTATCACCAAACACCATCATACTAGGTGACTTCAATTACCCTAATATAGACTGGGAACACTACTCAAGCCCAAACACCCTAGCCCAAAAGTTCCTGGAATTCATAAACTCAAATGCCATGGAACAACTAGTCACCATCCCCACAAGAGGAGAAAACATACTTGATCTCATCATCACGAACATGGGAGCACAATGTTCAACACCGAAGTATACCCCTCACTGGTGAGATCAGATCACAAACTAATCTCGCTGGAGGTCCTCATCCCACCCCCACCTGAAATAAAAAGACCACAGTAAAGAACTTCTCAAAGCCGACTTCACACTTCTAAAGACTAGTGTGGTCTCCTTTAAGGCCCCGAGCGGAAAACAGTACTCAAGCCGCTGAATCACTTACAAATGCCTTCTACCAGCACCTGCAGGACTGCATGGATAAGGCAATCCCAAGCAAAACAAAGACTCTTTGTACCAAAGGCAAGCGTCCACTCTGGTGGACCCCAGCCATAAACAAACTCTACAACAAAAGGAGGAAGCTACTACAAGATAGAGCAAAATCCTTAAAAGGTAAGACACCCTTGATCACTATAAGTAAAAACTAAGAGCTCTCATAAAATCATCCAAAGCAAATTTTGAGAGAAAAATAGCTAAAGACTCAAAAGACAATCATAAGGCCTTCTTTAGCTATGTTAGAAACCTGGGAGGAAACTCCCAGATATGCTCAGAACTAGTTCAAAATGATGTGAAGATTACTGATCCTACAGACATTGCCAACATACTGGCTGACAGGTTCAGTGCAAACTTCTCCCCTCCCCCAAAAGGAGAGATATCTATACCAAGCGATTGCAGCCCCCAAACATCTCCAACGCCCAAGTGAGAACTGCTCTCTCCAAAGCAAAAACACAGCATCCATGGGACCTGATGGTGTCCCCGGCTGTGTGCTCCACGAACTCAACGAGGAATTAAACCCACAGCTAGGACAGCTGTTTAATCATAGTCTTACCTCTGGATACTCAGGAGTGGCGCACTGCAACTGTGGTCCCACTTCACAAAGGCGGTGCCTCCACCGACCCTGGAAATTACCGCCCATTAGCTTGACAAGCCTTATCTGCAAAGCCATGGAGAGGATCATAATGGACCTCATAAATAAAGACATAGGGAATTTGCAGACTTTGGATCCATCCCACTTTGGCTTTGTCAAAGGCAGATCATGCCTTCTAAACTTGGTTGACTTTTTCGAAACAGTCACCAAAGCCATTGATGAGGGAAAGGCAGTCAATACAGCCTACCTCGATCTGGCGAAGGCCTTTGATACAATACCCCACTCGGGTATCATTGAAAAACTCATCAGCTTAAATGTTAACCCATACATCACAAGATGGGTTGCAAACTGGCTGAGTGACAGAACCCACAGGGTCAGAGTTGCTGGCGCCATGTCAGACTCAAAGCCTGTCACAAGTGGTGTACCACAGGGCTCAGTCCTGGGCCCACTCTTGTTTGGCATCTACTTTTCCGAAGTACAAGCAAACACAGGAGGGTTATGGCTGACAAAGTTTGCAGATGACTGCAAACTGGGCGCCATAGTAGAAAACACATCTGACACAGATATCCTTCAGAAGGGTCTCACAGAAACGGATAACTGGTGCCAGAGCCATGGCCTAAAGTTAAATGCCAAAAAATGCATAGTCATACCCTTCGGGAAAAACAAGGTTACCCCTAGTTACCAAATAGGTGGCAATCCACTGAGTACAGAAGAAGTTATCAGGGACCTGGGGACCCAGGTTGATAGTAGTCTGTCATTCGACACCCATGTTGCTAAAGTAGTTAGGAAGACCTTCTACATTGCCCACCTTATCATGAAGGGATTCTCATCTAGATCAAGGGAGGTCATAGTCTCTCTATACTCATCACTGATCACACCAATGATTGAATACAATTTCCCATTCGGAATGTATCTGACCCGACTCTTGCAGCAGCTGGAGAGGCCACAAAGTTCCTCACCAAAAGGATAAAGGGTCTCAAACATCTGTCCTATGCTGCCCGACTGAAAGAACTCCAGCTCTATTCAGTCACTTACCGCTTGCTCAGAGGTGACCTTTGCCTAACATACAAGGCCATGTCAAACCCAGATTTGATGAATATGCTTCACCTCAAAAAGTCTAGATCCATCAGAGCCACAAGGGCAGGAGACTTAAACCTCGACACGGCTATTAATAGGACGTGCTGGAGGGATAGATTCATCACCCAAAGACTCCCTATGCTGTGGAATAAAATCCCGGTATATGTGAGGCAGAGCACCTCGCTGGCCTTGTTCAAGAGAAATCTTGACCAATGGATGGGAGATTGCAGATATACCCCAGGGATTACCTCAGTGTCACTGCTCAACAGAGGCACAGCAAAATAATGGGTATAGTTCCCCATACTAAAGGGGTGGCGTAAGCCACAAAACTATGGGCTAGGCTTGTAAATGCCCTCGGGCAGATAGCCTAGTATGAACCTATGAACCTATGAACCTATAAGGGAAATAGAAAAATAGATTTATGAAAACAATAGAGAAAATGTAGAAATGATGTTATTCAGGCAACTATTTTTCTAAAAGGAAGGAAAGAGGAGGTTTCCCTTATTTAGGAAAAGAAGTAAAAATGTGAGACTGAAAAATGGATGCTATCCTAAATGATAAAGGGGACATAGATACAAACAAAATGATATTGTAAATGTGGTCGAAGGTATGAAAAAGAGGAAATGGATGGGCAAATGAATGAAAAGTGAAAAAATATCCGAAAAAGTAAGGATTTTTTTCAAGAATGATATAACAATAGGTGAAACAGAGAATATGATAAGACGGTAAGAAATCAACATCAGAATTTGATGGTATAAGTTATGAGTATTACATGGAAATAAAGATTTTTTTAAATATTAAATAGATGAAGGAGGATATGATGTAAGAAGACAGATGTGGTGGAGTCATATTTATATGGAAAAAGGATGAAAGAAAAGATATAAAAATGGAGGCCTATAACTTTAGAGAATACTGCCTAAAATGTATTTATGAAAATATTACAAAAAGGATGGAGAAAGTATTGGATGAGGTAGTAGATGAAGGGATTTACAATACAAAAGGAAGAGCAATGAAAGAAATGTTAATTACAGTGAAAGAAATACTATGACAATGAAAGAAAATAAAGAATCATGTGACATAGTTAAAGCTTTTGATAAAGTGAGCCATGAAACAATGTGGCAGATTTGAGAGGCATATGGCATAGGAGATTAATGTAAGAAAGAAATGTTTTGAAAATTCAAGAGTGCAATCGATGATAAATGGAGGGATGGAAAAAAAAACAAGTATTAAGATAGGATTAAAACTGAGATGTCCAATGAGTGTGTACTTATTTGTATTAGTGATGAATGCAGCAGTACAAACATGTTCGTATGGAATAAGGGAAGCAAGATGTAAGATGGAATGAAATGTTATATTATCAATATGTATGACATATGCAGATGATCTGGTTCTAATAACAAAAACAAGGGATAGATAACTGAGATTGTAATATAGATTGAAAAAACTGTTTAAAAAGCTGGTCTGCAATTAACCAAAATGAAATGAAGTGTAAAGGATTTGGTGAGATAAAACATGAATGGAATATACTTCACAAGAAAGGAAATAAAATTTTGGGAGATACATTTGGTGAATATGAAAGTGTAAGAAGTCAACTGAGAGAGATACTGGAAAAAATAAAAAATGTTAGCTTGGTGGAAATGTTTTAATTTATAATTTCTGAAAAGACATGTAAACCTAAATACTTTTGTATCAAGAAAAATAACATATTTAGGGAGAATATGTATGTTTCCCACTCAAGTTGAAAAAGAGTTATTAGGGATTTTTGTTTTGCACCTGTTCATTTGGTGCTTAAGACTGAACCTGGTGAGATAATTTATAATAAAAAAGAAGGACATGATTTAAATTTAAAAAATCCAGCAATACCTTTAGCATCTACACATTTATTGTGGGTGTGAAAAGTAAAAGAAAGACAAAAAGATGTTGTAGGTAAGATACTACATAAAACATAAAAATGCATGGGAAAAAAGAAACAAAAAGAAAAAGGGCAAGATGGAAGAAAAAGAATGTGATAATAAAAATCAAGTTAAAAGTAAATGAAATTGATGGGAAAAGCAAAGAGGGCTATAATATGATTTTATAAAAAGAATAACTTTTAGTATAACCATGGAAGGAATTAAAATAAAATGAAAAAAAGCAATATAAAATGGAAGAAAAAGGTTTGAAAACCTTTATGAAGTGGAAGATTTTTTGTGAGAATTTTATTATAGAAGTTACCGGTGATAGGGAATATGAAATATATGGTGATGGAGGAAAGGCAATAGACTGAATGTCACAAAGAAGAACGACAAGTCATTTTTTGTTGCAAAAGGAATTAGTATAGGGAAGGATTTAAATATATAAATATGAATATATTATATGGGAAGTATAAGAAAGTAAAGAAATGTGATATTGATAAATGGGATAAAGCGATGTTTGTGATAACATGGGTGTGCAGAAAAAGATGTGAGAATTTGTTATATAACAAGAAAATGGAAGACTATGATACATTAGTTGAAATGAGAAGATGGTTGTAGATGAAACGATTGGGGACAGAGGGTAAATATAAAATGAAAAAGAATGAAAGAAATATAATTGTTTAGTTAAGTTATGGTGTGTTGATAACTTCTGAATAATTGTAAGTATGAATATAAAAAAAGAGTATGCAAATAATTGATTTAAACATTTCATATAAAATAAAATGTTTGTAAATGTTAATAATACACCCTTACTTATCATTAGCTTTGAGGTCACTAGGTGGCGCCAGAGGTCTGCGGCCTCAGCTCTAAAGGTTCTAAGATGGAGGACAGCACATGAAAAGAAGCTACATGTGTTTTAGACAAGAGTAGGGTTACCAACTGTCCCACTTTGCGAGGGACAGTCCCTCTTTGGCCTGTTGTGTCCTGCGAAAAAATTGAAAAAAATGGCAAATAACCTGAGATTTTAGGACAAAAATGTTTCCTATGTTTTCTTTAATCATTGCATAAAGCAGTTATTTTGAATCTGAAATATCTAAATGTTACATGAATTAGCACAAGCAACTCAAATGCTACAAGAATACGCTTTTATTTTGGCTAAAAAGTGAAACTCTGTTCTTTGTACTGGTCATGGGTATGATTTGTCCTGCAAAATCAGACATTTCTACAAAAAATGTCCCACTTTGGGCATTTGAAAAGGTGGCAATCCTAGACAAGGGAGACTGTGAAACTGAGTAGAATTTCAAAATTATGTTGATGAAATAAGAATGAGGGCTTTCAAAACAGAAATTCATGCAAATGATGGATAAGAGTGAGCTAGACAATGGAGCAAACACTAGTTGGATTAATGTAGTGGTCCGTGTTACAGTGGTGGAAGAAGCTGAGATAAGAGATAAGATGGTTTAACAGATGTGTGTTGTAGACAACAAAATAGAAAATACTGGTGTATGTTTAGGTAATGGTGTGACTAGTTCTCAGTGCATACAGTAGCAACAGAGTACCGGAAAATCTTATGCCGATGCTGTGAAAATGGAAAAGAAGAGCAACATAACAAAAGGCAAAATTTTTAACTAAAAGGCTTGTGCTATGAATAAAAACAAGAAGAAGTTCCTGTTTAAATGGATATGACATTATGGACAATATAATTGTGTCATTAGAATTTAGTATCATGGATGTAAGAGCTTTAATACATTTAGGAAATGAGGATGTCTGTGTAGTGACTTCTGAAACTTGGGTTATTAAAAAGGTTCATGACTGAGGTTGAAACGAAACAAAAAACAATGCCATGTACAGACTATATTTTTATTAATTCTGACCTGCAACCTAAAAAGAAATTGAATGTGCAGTTCAGACCTACTGATATAGATGTTAAAATATTTTTCTTATCTGTCTGTAAACATATCTATTGCATAAAAAGTATATGACAAAATAAAAGTTTGAACTGTGTATGGAAAGTGTTGGAGGCTTTAAATAACATCAAGGGGAAGATGAAGTATGTTCAGAATGTAATAAATGTGAACAAAAAGAGAGGAATGTAAGATATTAGGCCAGCCAAAGACCTTGTTTTTCTGTGCAGATGAAATGCATTTAGTACAGAATTTTGATAAATGTAGAAGCAGGTAATGTGGAAAGAAGGGGCATACAGCTAGAAATTGTACACCTATGGGTAGGAAGATAATGCCATAGGACATTTCTGGTTTGAAGGTTGTATGATACAAAATGAAAAGGTAAATGAGGAAATAGTGGAAAACGACAGTAAAGAATGTGAGATAGAGAGGGCTATGAGGGAGAATATGGAGGAAGAACAGTTAATACGCCATAAGGAAGCTGAGCTAAGTATTTAGGAAAATGCTGATATTATCCAATAAGAGAACAGGTTTGAAGTTCTAGGAAGTGATGAATAAGAAGGGGAAGATTTTGAAAGAGGAGAAAAACAAGATGAAAATAATGAAAAATCATTTGGAGGAAGGGTGATAAAAAGAAAAAAGAAAAACTGCAAAGATAGCAAAAAGGAAAAAGGTATAATGTACATGTATTAAGCATTAATGTGAATGGCTTAGGAGATCTTTGATCACTGAATATCAAGAGAAGGTTAAAGTAGATATTTATTTGTTAGAAGGAAGAAACATCATCTGGTGTATTAGAAATGATGTATGTTCTGGTATAGGAGTTTTGATTAGGAAGGAAGATATTAAAATGTTAGACACTACCAAACAAGGACCAGGTATGATGGTGATGTAGAAAAGGGGAAAGCTGCATGACAGATAAAAAAAACGTTTTTTGAGTTTTTAAAAAGTTGTGTTGGTTAGTATGTGTATAATTATGGTAGGAAACTAATTGTAATTTAAGGAAAAAGTAAGGAAAAATAAGAGTAAGGAAAAATAACACATGAAGTGTAATTATTAAGACAAATATTAAACTGTGGAGGATTGTGGATAAGAAAAAAAAGAGAGTGGACTTATCAAAGAGGGATATTTAGAACAGAAATAGATTATGTAATATGTTTAAATGAAATGGAGGAAACAGAAGGTTGGAGTAGAATTGCTGAATTTTCAGAATATATAGTTGTATGTATAATAATACATGAGAATAAGGAAATAATGAAAGAAGAGAAATGAAAAATGGTTAATGGGGAAGTTAGCAAGACAGAAGAAATGAAACATTGAAAGTAAGAAATTATTGGAAGAGCATATGACAATAAATAAGCTTTTTATGAAAATTGCTATGTATGGTATGCGTTTATATCACATTATCGAAAGATGAAAATAGCAAACGCTATTTCATCGAACCTAAAATATCTAAACCACATAATATCGAACATTCAGAACAGCACATTTTTTTCCTTGGGAAAAAATTCGCTATTCCGAAACACATAAACACACAACACAAGCACACCTAAAAAACATCAATCCACACACATACACTTATAATCCTACAACTAACCCTACACTAAACTATACATACACTAATATCTATCCACTTACCTTAACCCAAACCCTAACCCTAAGGTCTGTCACTATCGCACACTCACCTAACCAGCTCCCTAACCCTAACTCACCTAACCCAAGCCCTAATGCTAACCACACAATTGCACACTTACTTGAACCTGACCCATAAATTTCAACCACAGTGCTGAAAATAGTGAAGCCACAGAACTGGCCAACCAACCGAATTCTTTCCCTAGGAAAGAATTCAATGTTCTGCAGCTTTGCTATTTTTAGTGTTCACTCAAAACGGGTCGATATTAAAACATTCAAAGTTTTAAAACTTTGATGTTCTGATATAGACCTGTATGGTATAGTATACAAAGAAAATTATTAGAATTTTTTTCCGATGGGAGAAAATAGAACATAAAAAGAAGAACGAGTATAAAGAAATATGGGAAGAGCTTCAAGTAGTAACTGAGAAAAGGGGGACTTGGGTAACAGCACTAGAAATATATATTCCACTGAAAAGGAGCATTTGCCCATTTGGACTAACCCAGTCAAAAAATGTCAAATAACTAATGTATATGTATATATATATATATATGTGTGTGTGTGTGTGTGTGTGTGTGTGTGTGTGGGTGTGTGTGTGTGTGTATATGTGTGTGTGTGTGTGTGTGTGTGTGTGTGTGTGTGTGTGTGTGTGTGTGTGTGTATGTGTGTGTGTGTGCTCGAAATTCATATCGTCGAGATGATATGATCAAGTTTCCAAAAACCCAAACTTCAGAAAGCAACAAAAATCTTTTTTCTACATTTTTGCATGGGGGCTCTGCCCCCCCATACCTCCTGCATAATATATATACCAACTCCGAGACCACACTACAATGGGGAAAAGGGTAAATTCCCTGATCTTCACTGTGTCCCAAACTCCATTCACATGCCTTGATTTTTTTGGAAAATTGATCATATGGTCTTGACCATATCAATTTTGAGTTTATATATATATATATATATATATATATATATATATATATATATATATATATATATATATCGAAAGAGAGCTATAAAGATATGTATAGATATAGGTAAATATATAGATATAGCTAGATATATAGATATATAAATATATAAGTAGATATAGATATATAGATATATTAGATACATAAAGGAAGTTAAAATTTTGTTATAAGGGCAACAAATCTTGTTAGAGAAAGTATTGACCTGCTTAGGAAAACTGGAAAAATAAAAGATGGATGGAGTATATAATGAGGAAGGGGACGTAATATATAAACAAAAAATATATAATGGAAAGATATTAAAGATATGTGGAAAATATGTATGAGACAGAAAATGTAGGAACAAGGGTGTAATGTGAAAAAAATATAAAAAGTACAAATGAAGATTTAGATAAAGAGGATACTATGGAGGAAATGTTAGAAGTGCTAAAGAAAGTGAGAAATTAGCCAGCATCTGCATTACCCAGATAAAGTTATAAATGCTATAAATTCTATAAAAGGATGGATATGAGAGAATGTTTTGGAAGTTAAAGGTATTTTAATGAAGAAATAAGCAATGGAGTGATACAATTTACATGAAAAAAGAGGAAAGGAAAGTTATTAGAAATTGGAGACCAGTAACTTTAGGAATTGTTAATCATAAAATGTTTATGATATTAATATGAAAAAGAATACAAAATATGTTGGATGAAGTAATAGGGGAGTGAGATGTTTAGGTTTAAAGGAAAAAAGTAAGGGAAATGTTAATAATAGTGAAGGAAATAATAAGCACAGAATATATAATAATAATAATAATAATAATAATAATAATAATAATAATAATAATAATAATAGTAATAATAATAATAATAGTAATAATAGTAATAATAATAATAGTAATAATAATAATAATAATAATAATAATAATAATAATAATAAGCATAATTTGGTGGAAGATAATGAGGTAAGGTTGGTGATGTGTGATGTAGGGAAGACTGTGGGGAATTTTGGAAGCATATGGAATAGGTAGAAAACAGTTGAAACAATAAAACTTTGTTATAAAAATTCAAGTGTGAAAGTAATGGTGACTGGATGGATGGGTAAAGAAATTTGTACAGGAAGGGGAGTTGACCAGGGGTGTCCCATATGTGTGCATATATTTGTTTTAGTGATGAATGCAGTTATACAGACTTTTATGTCAGAAATGTATGAAGTACATTGTGAGGTAGAACAAGGTACTGAGATAAAGATATGTTTGTCCTATGCATATAACTTGGTCAGTGTCCCTAAAAATAGGAAATGATGAATGAAAATGTGATAAGAATTGAACATTTATTTAAAAAGGTAGGTTTAAAGGTAAACAGAGGAAATCGTAAGGAGTTTGGGGAAACTCAGAAGACAAATTTTTATATTATAATAACAAAAATTTTAGGGTAAAGTTTGGAGAGTATCAAAATATAAGGTCTCAATGCAAAGTGAAACTGGAAGAAAAAAGTTATTGGTATGGTATAAATATTTTAATCTGTCTTTCAGTAAAAAGGTGTGTATACTAAAGGTGTATCCATCCTTAACCCCTTTTCCCATTTTGCACATAGGGTTGGGGTGTCACTTCAACAGTGACAATCATCTTGAGTCAAGGTTTATACTGCCAGGTGGCTAGCCCTGCAGTGGTTGCTCATCTGTACCACTCACACGCACATGCACCTATGGTCAATTTTAGAGTGTCCAATCCATCTACATGTCTTTGGAATATAGGAGGAAACTAGAGCACCCAGAGGAAACCCACAAGACCACAGGGAGGACATGCAGACTCTACACAGAAGGCACAGCAGCTGAGAATCGAACTGGAGAACTTCTTACTGTAAGGTGACAATACTAACTGCTGCACCACTGTGGCCACCCCTGGTTAAATTAGCTTATACGGGAATATTTATATGTTTTCAGGAAGAATGAAAAAAAGAGTTGCTAGAATTTTTTCCTAGGTCCTATAAAAAATGAGGATCAGGTCAAAACATCCTGGTGTTTAGCATCAGTGCAATTTTGGGGGATATAAAAATATGAAAGACAGAGGTAAGAAAATGATGGAAAATTGTTATATACGAGGAATGTGGAAATCTGGAACAAGTCAAAGGAAAAATGTGCAGTGATAAAGGAATACTGGAAAGGTAAGAGTATGTAAATAAAGGTAAGATATGGAAGTCAAAAACTGATGAAAGTGATGTGAAAAGAAATGAGTGGTATGAAAAAAATCATGGAATAATTTTACTTGGCATACCCATGGAGGGATTTAACAAACAAGATCAGAAATACAATTAAACAAAGACGAAGAAAGGTTTGAAGTTTTTTGAAGGTGGGGATTTTTTATGGAGAATTATGTGAAATAAGTTACCTGTTAAGAGGAATATGAGATTTATAGTTAGAGACGAAAGAATGTGTTATATATTTAAGGTAGAAGAAACTGAAAAAAAGATTGTTTTTTTTTAAGAATATAAAATGAATAGAAGTTTTGGGGAGAAGTTTAAAATAGTATAAGTGAGAATGTTTCAAGATGGAAATGATGTCTATACGTGATGTCATCAAGTCCAGTTGGCATATTTTGACAGCTGATGATTGTATTAAACAGTTAGATGGTGAGAGACCATGTATTAGATATAAAAATAAGAAATCCCTTAAATTGGCAGTTATGTTATAAGACCAACTTTTTACCCCAAGGAAATTCCTATCATCTATTGTACACGGCGCTGTCATAGATGTAGCTTTTGTATATATATTGACACTGCCAATGTTTTTGTTTAGCTGACGTCTGGTGTGACTTTCTCTTTTAACGTTGTTGCTGACTGCTGGACTCCTCATATAGTTTATTTGGCAGTTTGTGAATCATATAATTGCTTCTATGTGTGCAAGACTAACTGCCCATTTTTTGAAAGAATAAGAGGACATCTTTATAACATTTGTAAGGGTGATGTTAGGAGTGCCCTAGCCAAACATTTTACTGAGTCTAATTGTTCACATAGTTTTAATGTTATTGCTATTGAAGAGGTCAAATTAGGTTTGCGTACGAGTGATTTTAAGAAGTATACTGAGAACAGGGAGTTGAGCTAGACCATCAGGCTTCAAGCTAATAAATTGCCTGGCCTTAATGGTAAGGTTTCTTTAAAACCAGCATTGAAGTCTAGGGACTTGTTCAGATGATACACTTAATTACTATTGTCTGATGATTTTTTTTGTTTTATCAGGCAAATATTGTCATTGTCATCACTAGGTATCATACAGGTTGCTCAGAGGTGATCTGTGTCTTACCTACAAGGCAATCTCGGACCTGCCCTACTAGAGATGCTCCATATCCATAAGTCTAACTCCTCATGCATTACCCACTTGAAAGGCCTGAATCTAATATGCAACATCAACAAAACCTGCTGGAGAGACAGGTTTGTCTCCCAAAGGCTGCCCCGTCTCTGGAATAGACTTCCCATACATGTCAAACAAAGTACCTCACTGACCCTCTTCAAGTGCAACCTTGATGAGTGGATGGGAAACCACAAATTTGTCCCAGGGGTTTCACCTGTGACCCTCATTGACAGGGGTGACAAGTTCTGACTGAGGTTTCTTTTTGGGGATAAACTCTTGACTAGGCTTGTAAGGCCCCCAGGGCCATTAGCCTAGTAATCTCCTATGATCCTATGATCATATGATTAGTTGGAATGGTTTTCTGCTACCTTTATATTTGTTTTATTTGCTATGTAGTAGTATTAATATGGTCTGATGAAGCACCTTATGGTATGAAAGCACTCACTCTCTGTTGTTATTTTGTTTTATTTTCGTCATTAAAGAGCTGTTCTGTATTGCTTGTGTCTGTAACCGATATTTTTTTCACATTTTATGCCAGTTTTTGATATTCAGCTCAGTTAATTCCTTGTGGGGAATTCTTTTTATCCTCTATATTTTTCATAAACAGCTTATTAGATTATTACAAGATAATGATTTAACTAATGTTTTATACAACAAAAGAAAGAAATCTTATTAGGGTATGACAACAAATTTACTCCAATTTTAAGAGGGGGTGTATCTCCAAAAGGGGTACCACTAAATGGTTTGGAAATAATATTATATTAATACACAGTTCTAACATGGGTCTTATTGTGATGCCCACCACTGCTACCAATATGTGTCGTTCCCATGCTAGGCCAGTAATCAAGGAGCCTGAATCCGCAACACTGACACTGGAGAAGGATGTGCACATTGAATACAAATAGATGCACTTAGTATTTCCAGATGCAGACCTCTCTGACACACACACACACACACACACACACACACACACACACACACACACACACACACACACGTGAAAAAGGCTGGCACAGGTTTACTAGCTATGCCCCCTTCTGCCCATACTATAAGGTAGTTGTCATCACTACCAGACACTCCACAATCAACTACTCTAAGACCCTTAACAAAGGGTGTCCAAATATACTGTGTAATATTAATACTAATACAAATGGTACTAGTTCACCAAGATGACTAGGCCTTCTGGAGTAGCCCACACAGTGTCATCAAATAAATATAAGTACTCTCAAAGGTTAGATACTTTCTACAAGGACTAGCCACAATAAAAGTTTTAAATATATTTAATAATAAATAATAAAAAAATTAAAATATTGAATATATATTTACAGTAAACCACAGAGTTCAGATCACAGGAGATATTGAAAACAACATTGATGGACAGGTTCAGACAAATAAAGAAAAAATATCTAAACTAAGCAGCACTATATTCCTGACTAATCTAAAATAATTACTGTTGCCTAGTTAAGTTATTTACTACTGCAAGGCAGGATGCTGTAGGTGAGGGTCTTTCTAGTCATGTTCTCCAAAACAGAATACTCAGTACTCTGAGATTTCTCTTTGTAATATCTAAAATATAATTTCCAAGAGGGCTGGCAGAATGACTTCATCTGGTCACCTGACTCTAGGTTCTCACAGTATTCTCCTTTGAAACTGAGACAGGAATTTAGCACAGACGACCATAATACACAACCAAACATTCATGGCAGTGCCTGGGGACTCCCCTGTTTTCACTGAGCTAATGGACAAAAGATCTTTCCAAGACCCAGCATCCCTGGTCCAATTCAGCACTGTGGGGTGCCTTTTAATGGTTTAACAGCTCATTTGCATTTCTCTTATTTTTCTTAAAGTTAAGCTTTGCTGTCCCTGTGTCCTTTATTAAAATGTATACATTTAATTCAGTTGCAATAATACACATACATTTCTTTTCATTTCAGCAGGGTACACTGTTGATAAAGTTTAGCACAAGCAAACCTCACAAATATATTTTCAGCACAAGCAACTGTAAAAAGTCAGTTTGATATACAAATGATGTACAGTTCTAATGCATTTGTAACACAAGCATCTTGTTTAAATCAGTTCAGTATCCACATGACATATCATTCTTTACAAAACTCCAGCTGGCTGTGCTGGCACTTGCCCATATCCTCACACTTATCAAAAAAAAAGTTTTTGAGAAACATTGGAGTACCATCACAAATGTTGACCATATTAAAGACACAGTAGGCACACAACCCCATTATATCTTTAGGAAGAATTATAATATTAAGTTTGAAATATGACATCAGTTTCCATGTTAAAATATGGCTACTATAGTAAATGTAAATATATTAATTGTGACAACTTTGGATAGGTTTTAGATGTGATTAACAAAATGGTTTCCACTTGCAAAGGCCAATTGTGGCACTAAGGACTTGGTTTACATAGAAGTATGTCAACCATGTGATGCATTCAATATAGGTAAAATAGAACACACACTTTGGAGTGAATATACAGACATGACTGTGCAATTAGAGTTAACAACAACAAGAATGCTTTTACAAGACATAGCTTGAACAGTGTGTGTTTCAATAAATTTGTGTTCACTGTAATAGAAAAAATATATATTGACTTGTTCCCTGTTATGTGGGAAAACCAGTTAGAGTGCAGGGAACATTAGTGCAAATTAACCTGTTAGCCTGTGAGTTCCCCATCCTCAGTGATGCAGTTAACATTTGTTAATTGTTGAAGAGAACAGTGGATTTTCTTTAATAAGTCTTTGGATATTGTCTTGAGTTTTTAAGGTGATGAACTATGTTATAATAGCTGTCAATTCTTATTATATTCCTTGGTTACAAATGCTTTACCAAGGTTATGGATATTATTTTAAAACAATTCTATACTGTGTCTTTTTTGTTTTACCATCAATTGAATGTCATGTGTTTGACAACATTGTTTAAATGGTGACATGTGGTTGTTACATTCTGATTCTAAGGAAGCCTGACAGTTTTCAGATGAAAGTGCTAAATCCTTATTGCACTTCTAACTCCTGTGTATAGAGTCCTGCTTAACTACACTCATACTATGTACTAGATATTGATATAAGAAACACTTTGAGAATGTCAGTGTAACTTAAATGGGATTCCTGTTTCCCCCTCTGGTTTGTATTCTAGCTCCCTGTTCCTCCATTCAAGATATTTTAATACAATAAAGTTGTTCTGAAGCTTTAAAAGTTCTTTGTCTCGTAATACTGATGCAGACCAATGCTATATTACCATTATTTCAATTCAATGTAGGGCATTTAATTCCATTAGCTGGAATTGTTAAATATTTTTGAGCTGATTAATGTTTTGACTGTAGCTACAAAAACGAGATAAGATACTGCCCCCCACCTTTAACACACTATCCTTAGCTTTTTTCAAACTAACACTAGAATAACCCCTTTGCAACAAGTTCTGTTCCACCTTCATGAACTCTTCTTTCACCAAATTATTATCAGAAGTATTCTCATAAATCCTTTTAAATTCACCCATAGGCAATGCTTCCATAAGATGTGATGGGTGCATGCTACTGGCCTGTAAAAAAATATTAACTGTAGTAGGCTTCACATGGGACTTATGTTCTACCTTCAAATCTTCCTTAACATAAAATTCCACATCCAGAAATTGTATAGTCATTCTATCCACAGTAAAAGTAAACTGCAACCCCAGTTCATTCTGGTTTAACTGATCAATAAATACAGAAAACTCATCCAAATTCCCCTACATATAAAAATTAAATCATCAATGTAACGCTTAAACAAAATAACATTCTTTGCAAAAAATTCTGTAGAATAAATAAATCTGTTCTCAATAAAGGCCATAAAATAATAGCATAGATGAAGGCAAAAGAAGCCCCCATTGCTGTGCCTTCTTTTTGCAAAAAAATAATCACTCCCCAAATAAAAATAATTATGCATTAAACAATATTCCAATACTTCCACCAGAAAGGCTGTACGTAGTCCCTCCCCTGACATCCAAATAACTTATTCTATTCCCCACCTTATTTTAATATTGGTGTATAAAGCTTTAATATCTATTGTAGCCCAGTAAAAATATTTACACCACTGAATTTTCTTCACTTATTGACAGATATCAGCAGTACCCTTAATATGGGAAGAATTTTAGAAAGAAAGTTCTTTAAATGGAAATAAAAAAAAACAATATTTTGCATGAATGACCCCACACCCACCACAATTGGTCTACGATGGGGGGGTCATTTAGATTCTTGTGCACTTTAGGAATGGCATAAAAAATAGGGTATTTGGGATGTTTAACACGCAACTTACTTACATCCTTCTCTGTGCAAAAACAAGTCTTTACCCTTTATCCAAAATTTCTCTTAACTGACTGTTGTAATGTTTCCTGGGGTTGTTTGCCATTTTTTCATATTCTGGATCAGCTAACAAATCAAACACCATTTTATCATACTTCTCCTTGGGAAACAACACCCAGTTACCCCCCTTGTCAGCCTGACAAAATTTAACATTACATTCTGAACTTCTACATAACTTCAAAGTGTCACATTCAACCCTAGATAAGTTATACACTTTTCTAGATCTAACAAACTTATGGCATTGAAGTTGCACTTTTTTACATAATACCCTTTCAAAACTTTGAACAATGTTAGAACATTTAGGGGGAAGGAAAGTACTAGAATAGGAAAAATGAGGCACCTTTAATTTCCCATAACCAGTAAAATAACCTACTTTTCCTTCACCTTAATTTTCAGAAAAAATATCTACCAATTCATTTTCATGTATAGACATGTCAAGCAATGAATCTTCAGTATCAAACATTTCAACATTATCAGTTTTAACAAGTGCTTGTTTTTCTTCAAAATAAACTCATAAATACAACTTTCAACAAAACTTTTTAATATTCAAAATAACATCTGCCAAAGATGGAAAACAAGTAGGAACAAACTTGCTTCCCTTTAGCAGCAAAATTTCAAGGTTTTTAGTAATGGTGGCATTTAACAATTTATAATATGCAGCTGACCAGGCATACATACCCTGTTTTCTTCATTTTTACTACAAAAATGAACACCAGTCACAATTTGTTTATCAAAGTGCTTACTATATGCCACCCAGCATATGTCCACAGAAGCTTCTTCACTAAACCACCAAAAACTTCATTTTCACTATTTCCTCCTGCCCCCATGAATTTTATGACTCTGGCCTCTCTCCTTGGACTGAAAATCCTTCTGCAGTGATTGTCCCATCTCATTTAGTTGCCTAATGTCCACAAATTAAATATTCTTCTTCCCAGGCTGCATTTCAGATCCAGATGAGACTGAAGAGACACAAGATGTTAACAACCTATCCCCAGCAACTCTGGTGATAGTCCACCTTCTTCTTCCTGGTTTTCGTTGCCATAGGAATATTTGATTTTACCAAAGTCTGTTATATCATGCCTGAGTTTCTTTTTCTTCCGATCCACAACCTCTTTCTCAACCAAACCAAATGGACTTTAATGCCCTTCATGCAATCAATAAAGGGCTGTTCAGCTGTTTCCTTGGCTAACACCTCCTATAACTCATCGATGTTACTACAAACCTTCTCATACTGTCTCTGGCTCCTTTTGACCAAAATTTTCAGCCAACTAAGAGTTCAGTGAGTAGAAACTTGCTTCCACTCCTTCAGTAAATCAGCTTCATCATCAGTAAAGTCGTAGGCAGGTAGTTTATCTACAAGGGGACCCCTAGGGGTAATATTCAATCCAAGATACTTGTCCAACAACATAGTATCATAGAATAAAGTCAGTTCCTTCACCATATATTTTTCTAACTGTTCAAAATGACTGTGAAAATCCCCTAGATTTAAACCAGTCCAGGGATCCATACCTGCCAGTTTGTTTTTCATTTCCTTTAAACAGTCCTGGAAAAGTACCTTGTTGCCAGCAGGTCCATATTAGTATCCATTAAAAGTTCCAATCTGCAGGAAAGTCTGCAGGAATAGATGGTATTTTGCTGGAAGTATGGAAGCTAGGATGGAAGAATATGGTAAAGATCTGGAAAGTTTTATTTAACAGTATTTTAAAAGGAAGGGAGGCGCCAACATACTAGAAAAAAAGCTGTGGTGGATGCAATACCTAAAGATGGTAAAATCCCAGCTGATCCAGCTTCACATAGGCCCATTTCAATTTTAAACCATGATCATAGAATATTTATGTCTATAATGGCTAAAAGAATGACAAAGATGATGCCAACATTGATAGGTAAGGACCAGTGTGGTTTGTGGAGGAGAGACAAACATCTGACAACATTAATAGAACAATAATGATCCAGAGGCAAGCAGAATGCAAACAAATACCATTGTTTTTGGTGAGTCTTGATCAGAGAAAGCATTCGATGGAGTAAGCTGGGGTTTTATGAGTAGAGTAATGGAAGCTTTTGTATTTCCTAATACAATAATAAGGTTAATTAGAAGGATATATAAAGGATTGGAGGCATAAATCAAAATGGGATGGTTCTTCTCTGATAAGTTGTGCCTAAACAGAGGAACCAGATAGGGGTGTTCTCTTTCCCCTTTGTTATATGCGTTATATTTGGAACCATTGGCAAAGAAAATAAGGGACTCAGAAATTCAAGGATAAAATCAATATGGTGTTCATGAAAAGTTGGCTTTATTTGCAGTTGATACTATTTTGTACCTGATAGAACCAGAAAAGGACATCCTAGTTTTATGGAACATTCTAAGATAGTTCCATTTTTTCAGTATATAAAATCAATACAGATAAAACAAAGGCTATAGCTCTAAACTAAGTATCCACACGTGTATTGGTTCAGCAATGCACATAGTTATGGAGACATGATAAAAGAAGTATTGGAGTATGAATTAAAGAGGATTCTGTTATGGCAGCTAAGGATATGTGGGAAGAGACAAATAAAAGATAATGCAAAAACTGAGAAACTGGAACCTCTTGCCTATGCATATAGATGGGAAGATACAAGCCATAAAAATGTTTTAGTCCCTTCAATTTTTTTAAACAGGTCAGGCATATTTTTATCAACCAGAGTAGAGGTTTTGGGTATTAATTAATAAAGAATTGAATGATTTTATTTGGGGAGGGGAAGAAAGAAAATAGTCAAGTGGGACAAGGTGATCTTCCCAATAGAACAAGGAGGTAAAGGGTTATCTAATTTGAAGGGATGTTTAGAGCTACACGGTAAAGGCTCTTATATATAACACAAGCAGAAAGCTACAAGTCAAAGTGGAAAGGAAAAAGTGATGGAATGGGAAGAGGCCAAGAAGACATTTGGACTGCATGCTAGTGACTGCCTTCCATATTAAGGATTGATATCAGAGTATAAACAAAAAGAAGGGGATGTGGGAATCCTAAATAAAAGTTCTGCACCTGTTGAGTTTTTAATTGAATCTAGAACAGCAGCTGCTGCTAAGAAGGGATAATTAGCAGGAACTATAAAAGGATAATTAGTAGGAAATATAAAAGGATAATTAGTAAGGCATATAAAAGCATAATTAGTAAGGTATATAAAAGGCTAATTAGTAAGGCATATAAAATATTGCACAATACCTATAAGAATCAATCAGAAGAGGTCAGAAAAGATTGGGAAGAGAGATTAGATATGCAATTCACAAAGAAACAAACAATGGGAGGACATATGCATAGCTCCCAAATATGCAACAAAATCTAGAAGATTTAGGATTTTTGGCATGAACTTGCTTGCATAGATACTGTTATACCCAAAGCAGACTCCAAAGAATTTTTACTCAGATAGATGGCAAATGTTAGTGGTGTAATGGGAAAGAAACAGATACCTGGAACAATATGTTCTCGGAGTGTAATGAGCTGGCAGACTTTAAAATGTACCTACAGAGTACTCTGTCAGGAATACTGGGCGAGCAATTGAGTGTAACTAAGGAAATGATTTTTTTGAGCTTGGATATAGGATCTGAATTGCCTAGACATAGTAAGGTTTTGTTAAGTTTAATTCTGGGGGCTGCCAAAAAGCAATTACTAGAAAATGGAAATCAAAATCTCAACCAACTATACTTGAGATAGTAAATATTATAACAGAGATAAAAGAACAGGAAGCTGGATCTTTAGAAAATTATAGGAGTAAATTACATAGAAAAATAGAAATTATGGAAGCAATACCTGCAGAAAAATGTTTTGGAGGAGGAATGAGGGTTAGGATAAGGCAGGACTTGGATAATTTATGTAATGTTGCTTTGACTTTATGACATATAACAATATATGTGATGTTTAACGTTTACCAATCACCACCAAAGTTCAATAAAATGTTACTTGCCACCAACATAATCAAAAAACTCATAAAGTAACGTTTGTAGTCCCGGTGACCCCTCCAAGTATAAACATGATCAGTCCAAAGCTGTAAAAATGTAGAAAAACTTCATTACATAAAAACATATAGTAGATTAAGCGCTTTTGTCCCTGTAATTGGACTTCATCAGAATTTGAGTTTTTCTTCAGTTTTACAACTTTGAACTTATTGTTTTTATACTTGGAGGGGTTGCCAGGACTGCAAGTGTTACTTTATGAGTTTTTTGTAAACATTTATGATTACTTTTATATAAATGTAAGTTTGTCCAGGTCACAAGTGATATTTCAATAAAGGTGTTTTAAAAGAGATAATAAGAATCAATTTTCTCTATTGGTGACAACAACGGAGTAGGGCTGTAAGCTGCAGAAAGCATGATATATTGCTGTTATAACACAGATGTTATTTATTTTTAGGTCCTACACCACCAAAGTTTTTATTGTATATAATTTTGTTTTCACTTCTTATTGTGTTCTATAGCAAAGTTTTATTCTCAATTAGTTATGAATGATTTTATGAGAAGAAACATGAAATTATTCTAGAGGTATTAATCCACTGCCTGATTCTCTACATATTTTGAAGGATACTGAGGAAGATCTGAATCTTTGCTTCCCTCGGTAAATGAAGACATAACAGACATATACACACACACATCCCTATATGAACATTCACTTATTTACACACACACACACACACACACACACACACACACACACACACACACACACACACACACACACACGCACACACACACACACACACACACACACACACACACACACACACACACATGCGCACACACGTGCACACGCGCACACACACACTCATACCTCTCAACTGTACAGATTTCTGCAGAATGTTCAGATTTTTGCCTCATATTTTTGGTTCATTTTTCATAAAATTGTGGTTTTCTGGAAAATTAGTGGCAAATAATTAAAGACTGATGTTAAAAAATAATGGCAGGCATTTGAGTTTCAAACTTCATACCCTACAGAAAATTCATGCTAATGCACAACCTGTTATTCTATCAACTAAGAACAATGTTTAAAAATTGTCTCTATATTTGGGCCTTTGACCCACTTTTATTTATGGTTTTCTTCAGATTTCTTGATCTAAGAGGTTGAGAGGTATGATACACACACACACTTGCACAAATCAATCTTTATTTAAAAAAATCACAGTAGCTGAGTGCAGTAAGAAATGTGATATACCAGCTACTTTTCTGGCTGTAACACTATCATTGTATTGCCTTTTTTGTAAATGTTTGTTGGCATGTAGGCTTGACTAGTCCGAACAAATTACACATTTTTACTATGTACTGTATGCTTCTGTAAATTATAGACAGTATATTTAATTAAGGTTTATTTTGAGAATTTGCCTATAGATAAAAACTGCAAACAAGAAAGCCGCTCGTGTACTCCTCTTTTAAAATAAATCACCGTAAGCTTTAATGAACACAAACCACATCCACATTAAGCACTTTTCGTTTGGCTGGTAGCTCTAAAGTCCAACCATATCATTCCTTAAAATTTGTAGCAGCTAAGGCTGAATGCTTGTCAGAGCCCAGGCCTTAATGAAACCTATTCTATTACCTGCATTTTGAAACTGAAGAGTTTACTGAGATAATATATGGTAGCAGTCAACTATATTACATTATATATTTTTTTAGTTTTGTTACAGACTTTAAACATTATATAGGTTATGTGTGCATATATATTTTTTAACCATCTATTAGTTTACAAATGTTAAGCAATGATATGGTTGGACTTTAGAGCCACCTTCAGTTTTTTATGTGAAAATATATTAGTATAATATGTTAGTAGGTGTGTTCTTTAAGAAGCAAATAATTAATGAGTGTTAATTAAGACTGCTCACATGACTGTTATATAAACACTAGGGACACAAGTGAATTGTATCTGATGAATTTTAGCTACCAGCTAAACGAAAAGTGCTTAATGTGGATGTGGTTTGTGTTCATTAAAGCTTACGGTGATTTATTTTAAAAGGGTAGTACACAAGCGGCTTTCTTGTTTGTAGTTTTTTTGACTGACATTTGCCCATAGATGTTCACTACACAGCAGTGCTGAGCAGTGCCCTGTACAGCAGCAAACACCTAGAAAACAAATTTTCCCTGTAGAATGGTCCATAAAACCATACCATGTAAATCATTAAATATAGAGAAAAATATCTTGTGCCGACAAGCTTAGAGCAGGTAATTGGGTATTCAGTGGCAATACCTGTAGATGTGGTAGAATTCAATATTGTGTAAACAATAAAGTTAGTAGAACTGAGTACTGTTTAGCATAATCTGACCCAGTAAAGAACCCTTATTAGTCTTCATCAACAAAACACCCTTAATAGCCTTCTAATCCCAAAACACCCCGTCTTGTAGCTCACCAATCAAAGGACTGGGCAACATGGATATGCAATTTCTGTAACCAGCTTGGTAGATATGGACATCATAGACTGACATATGCTGAGACACTTAAAAGCAATCTTACTAAACAGCAAGATCACCTAGACTGCCTTTGTGCAAAGCTATGCCTCAGCAAGCCCAAAGGCTATCAGAAAAAACAACACCTAACACCACACATACAGTCACTGTCAATGGAGTCCCAAATGCTAAGCCCCTAAGGTTAGCAAACTTACTTCACAGGATTATCGTCATAGGGGACTTCATTGTAAGACATACTGATACCCCTCTAACCAGGCTAAACAAGGAAAAGATGAATGGTTAGTTGCTAACTGGAACCAGGAACCACCAAATCATGCATGCACTCAAGTCATTGCACCACAGGTACAAGTATGATTCCACTGAGGTCCATGTAGGTGTAAATGACTTGAGATCTACCTCCCTGGACCATACGAAGAGAGACATTATGGAGCTTTCAGAATATGTGTCTCAGGCTGGTATGAGCCTAGCATTGAGCAATATATTATAGTCACTGAGGATGATGCCACAATATAAGCAAAAGATGATTGATTTTAACAATTTGCTTTCTTTCTGGTGCCATTCTAAGGGGACCCAATATTTCTCAGCTTCAGAGGGTATAGTTAACACACAGTGCTGGTTTGCCAAAAATGATCTGCTTCTTTTCTCAATAGGCTTTCAAATACTGGCTAAACTTTATTCCCTATAGTGCTTTTTTTAGGCAATGCCAAATTGACAAACCTACCAACATAAAAAAATCAACTCAGCTGAACCTCAAGGTATTACTGCTCAATGACATGAGCCTAAATAAAAAAACTACTCTCCCTCCAAGCTCTTCTGACACTTGAGAATATAGACATCTGTGCAGTTACCCAGATTGTACCCTGGCAGTGCAAGGTTTCAGTGCCTTCCACACTTTTAGACCAGTAGCTGCACAGGCAAGGTCTAAAGGAGGAGGTGTCTCAATGTACATCAATAACAAGCACACCTTTACAGTGGTCAGGCAGGATGATGCTCTGGAGTTCCTCCATGTGGAGATCACCGTAGAAAAAATCCTGTACCTTACCCTAGCCAGCTATAGGTCATCCTTCATGTCCCAAGAAACTTATGGGCCTCCTGGAGGTACTTAGTATGCAACCTAGCCCCCTACTCATGGGTGATTTTAATTACCCCTCTACAGACCAAATAGTGAATATGCTTACTAGAGACTCCAACATACTGGACCTCATACTTACAAATATGGGAAAACGCTGCAATCCTTCAGTGTCTTGCCCTCCCTGGTAAGGTCTGACCATAAAGATGTTTCCTTCAAAGTCAAAATCAACTGTGTAACCCAAGTAAAACCAGTAACAGAAACTATTCCAAGGCAAACTGCCTTTAATTAGGTGTTTTGTCAAAATTCAATGTTCCCCAAATCCCAAGAACACAGGAGTTTACATTGAATTCTTCTCAGAAAGTCTGTACAGTCATGTCAATGGCTGTATAGAGGCTGCTGCCGTTACCAGAATTAAGCCCTGAAATAGCCCCAGAAACAAACCGCCCTGGCAGCATCCCAAATCAAACAGGATATACAACAAAAGAAAAAAAATGGAAAACAATCAGGAAGGGTAATTTCTATAAAGATAGAAAAGTCCATCATCAAAATAAATAGGCAACTAAGAGACCTAATTATGTCAAACAAAGCCAACTTTGAGATTTCAGTAGCCTTCCAGGTGATAGATAACCATAAGGCCTCCTTCAGCTATGTCAGAAACCACAGGAAGGTCTAACACAGACAAACACTGCCAAACCCATGACTTAAAACTCAATACCAAGAAATGCATGATAGTACCCTTTGGTAAGGTAGCTACCTCTGGTAACTCCATCATCATTAAAACACCACCAAAAGTAGATTCACAAGTCAGGGATCTCAATACAATACCCCTAAAAGTTGATGCACTGTTGAGGGATCTGGGAACTCATGTAGATTGCAACCTAGCCTTCAACCAACAAGTGATCGAGGTAGTAAGAAAATCCTTATATTTTGCTGAACTTATAAGTAAGGGCATGGCATCTAGGACCAGCGATGTTATCGTACCACTGTACTTGACCCTCATCAGACCTATCATAGTGTACAATGCCCCCTTTGGTATGTACCTGACTAGATACATGCATCATCTTGAATGTCCACAAATGTTCCTTACAGCAGGAATACTGGGAGTGACAACAATGGCCTAAGATGATTGACTCAAAGCCCTGTCTCTTTTCTTGGTATCATACAGACTACTCCTGGAGATGATCTTTCCTTGACATACAAGGCATCTGTGGACCCTGTTTTGATGAACCTTTTGCACATCCACAAAACAAACAGCATCAGAACTTCTAGATCAAAAGGCCTAAATTTTACTTGTGATATAAATAGGACATGTTGGACAGACAGATGTGTTTCTCAGAGAATTTCCATTCTCTGTAACAGGCTCCCCATCCATGTGAAGCAGAGTTCCTCCCTAACCCTATTTAAGTGCAACTTGGACCAATGGATGGGTACTTAGAAATTCATCGCTGGTCTGGCACCTAGGTCTTTGATGGAAGGAGGCAGCAAATAAATCACCCCTATATAAATCAAATTTGTGAGTCACATTTGGATTGCATGGCAAGACTTATAAGGGCCCTAGTGGTCATTTGTCTTGTATGGACCTACAGTCTGAGCAATACTGTTCTAAACATTTTTTTGCTTAGCTAGCTGCAGAGGCAAAGAGGGATAAAGCCCATACTGTGGGCCAGGTCACTTGAGTTCAATTAGTGACTTAGGTGCCTGACAGAACTGGTCAGGGAGGATGGGTGTAAACAGTTAATGCCAGCTCACTCATCCTCAGGAGGCGGGTAGGGTGGCTGTGGCATGCCACTAGGGTGACACCTATCAGGATTGCATTGAGCATGAGTCTGTGAGGATGTGATAGCACTGTGCATTTAACTGTAACTGAGGGAGTATGTGGAGTTATACCCCGTAGTGTAAGGCAGCAGGGGCAGAGTGTGGAAGTACTTCTGTCAGAGCTGCAGTACTCCACAAGGTAGGGGAAGTAGCTCCACAGGACCATCAAGCTGGATCACATGAATCTTGTTTTTAGGTGAATGAATGATACAGAACACATGGGCCAATTGGATACAGGTAGAAGAGCAATCAGGCTGATTATGTGGAGTAAAAAAATATTTTTCTAGGAAAAAAGAGACAGACATTTTCTATAGGCAATATTTAGATATCACTGCCTTTAAGATATAGAAATGGTAAAATACTACAGCATACCAGCTCTTTTCTGTCTTTACTGATATTAGTTTGTGTAACTACAAATCTAGGTAAACCAAAGCAGTATAACACATTCAGCATTTTTTAAAATCACTGAACCTCTGATATTTGAATGCTGGTTAGCAAAGAAATTGCAAATGAAAGCCATTTGTCTAGACAAGGATGGGAGGAAACCTACAAAAATAGAAAAACACAATCACAAGATTTATGTACATGTCACAATTGCTTCTTCCTCACCTGGTGCTAAAAGCTTTTTTTTTTTTTTGCAAATTAATCTAGGCTGTGGCATGCACACAGATTTCTCAGCTCACTAACACCCTCATCACCACCACCATTCTTCCACTCCCACTGCGAATGCATCTCTCTCCCTACTGTCTGTATCACTTTGGCACCTACCTCACTTCAGGAAAGTATGGTAAAGGCTAAGACTTTGCTGCCTCTGTCCTCTCTTTTCTAAACCAAGGTTTTACTTCATACATTGTCAACATCTGGCTTTTACTCACCTAGTCTCTCCACTCTAGTCCCAAGCAAGAAAAGTGCAGCCAAACAAAATAAAATTAATCAAAACAAAAATAAATTAAAAAGTAAACAACAGTTACATTCTTCCACAGATATTGAGTTTTTGCACAAAGTTTGGCAAAAGACTCACATTTGCATGTAATATTGATACTGGTACTTTTTTTCTCTTCTGCATCTGGCCAAACTACTGACTGTTTCAGCCTGCTCCATTCCACCCTCACTCTGCTTGGCCTCTACTCTGCTCCCCTACCCTACCCCCATTCTCACCCACCCCCATTTCAATTACATTTATACATCCCCAGCCACACCCACTCTCCACAAACTAATAGAAATACACCATCCATCAAATAGGATATACACACAGTCTCCACTCTAATTACATCAACCATTCACCTCCCAGTAATCAGATACCTGATTATAACACCCAACCCATCTAATTGGCAACCTTCACTTACATTATCTAATTGCACCCTACAGACTAGCAATCTATATTCCAACTCCCCACCTAACCACTAACTACCTTATCAGCACCCCTACCCACATACAATAGCTATTTTTCAATCAGCATTTAAAGATTTACCAAAATACAGCTAAACCATATACAATAAAAAGACATTTCCACTAAAAATGAAGCATCCTAATAAAAAGAACCTCAATTTAGCATTTTTACTCCTCATCTCTACTGCCCTGTCATCTCTCTTGTCCCTGCTAACAGCTCTAAAGTATCCACCAGCCTCCACTGATAACCATTCATATCAAACCTCCTCTGTATCTCCCCCTGATAGCACAGTTAGCCACACCATAGCCCCAGAACTTATCCACTCCAACCCTCTAGACTACCAACCATATAGATGCCTATCTACTATAAATAAATCACATACCTATTATAAGCACACTAAAATACAATACAAGTTTATAAAACTCCTATTACACCTTTCAAAGGAGCTAAACCACTCTGGAGACATACACCCCAATCCTGCCCCCCCCCATCAGATACATTATCCAACCCAACCCCTGGGAACATCAGACTAACACACAAAAAAGATAAATCTTCCATACTGTTTCTCAATATGAATGTCAGAAGTATTGTGAATAAAGTACATGACCTGCATGCTTTACTCTCCCTCTATACTCCTGACATTGCCTTATTAACCGAAACGTGGTTAAAATCCAGCATCTGCAATAATGAAATTGTAGCCCCAGGATACAATATAGTATGCAAGGATAGGTCAAACAAAAAAGGGGGGTGTTGCAATTTTGTTTAAAGAACACCTAGCACTAGACTATCTGGAAAATAACAGCCCTGACTTCAGAAACGCAGAACTTATTTCTACTAAATTAAAAATCAACCCAAAAA
This sequence comes from Protopterus annectens, assembly GCF_019279795.1. Classification (NCBI taxonomy): domain Eukaryota; kingdom Metazoa; phylum Chordata; order Ceratodontiformes; family Protopteridae; genus Protopterus; species Protopterus annectens. The sequence goes on from NC_056731.1 coordinate 1,856,034,924, forward strand.
AGTTCATTAACATCATAGGCGGGTATATCCCACCAGGAAATAATATCCACACACACTAGAAAACATACTTCACTGGGCCTCTAATACATACCCACAAGAAACAGTCCTGCTGGGTGATTTTAATATTGACTGGCAAGACTGTTCTCCTCTGAACCCATCATCTCACATTAACCTTCGTGGATTTACACAACTTATCACATCCCGTACAAGAAATGACAAAACTACCAAATGCCAGTCTTTGACTGGATTTTGGTTAACAATCCTTCACTAACATCTCAGGCAGGTTGTCTTCCAGATGGCCTAAGCGACCACTTGCCTACCTTTCTCATGTGTGGCTGCACCTTCCAAACTAACCACACCTCTTACCGTACAATCAGAAACAAAAACTCCTTCAACCCACAAAAGTTCATATCAGCACTAAAAAGCTGTAAATGGGAATCTCTAAAACAGCTACCCCTAGATGAAGCAGTCAACTCATTTAATAAAACTTTTTTTAGAGATTCTAGATTGCTATGCTCCCTCCAGAACCATTAGAGTTAGAGGCAATTATGCACCCTGCTTTTGCAAGGAATGCCATTCCCTTCTCAAAACTAGGGATAAAGCCCGGGAACAGTACCAGAAACACAAAACCCAATCCACAAAACTAACATTTCTAGAACTATGTAACAAAGTTAAAAAACTCATCAAACAGCACAAAATCAATTATTACCACAATATTCAAGAAAAATACCATAATAACCCACAAAAATTATGGGCTGCAGTTAACAACATACTATCTCCAGGCAAAACCTACACACCCACTCCAACCTCAACCACTAACCCTGAAAACATACCAACACAATTTAATACTTATTTTACAGAAACAATACTAGCCCTAGCCAATGCAAACAACTCCAATAGCCATGCCCTAATAACTCCCCATCTCAGTAAACCCTCTCAAAACAACCTCAGTCTAATTACACTACAACCAGTAACAGTAAATACTGTAAAAAAGCTACTGCTCAAACTAAATCAACTACCTCAGACGCAGACAAACTACCAGTCGAATTTCTGAAAGTAGCTGCTGATGGAATAGCTTACCCAGTAGCAATACTCATAAACAGATTTATGTCAGAGTGCATAGTACTTGCTATATGGAAAAAATCCCATATAATACCCCTTCACAAAGGAGGCAACTTAACTGATTTTAGCAACTACCGCCCAGTCGCTATTCTATCACCTCTATCCAAAATCCTAGAGAGGATGCTCCATACTCAACTCATGAACTACCTTAACACCCACAATCTATTATCAATCACACAACAAGGATTTCGCCCCCATCATAGTACAACTACAGCCCTCATGTCCTTTACTAATACAGTCAACCAACTTAGTAATTCAGGGCAATTCATATCTGTCATATTTCTAGACCTGTCCAAAGTAATATGGTAAACCACAGCAAACTGATCAAAGTCCTCTCCACCCTAAACCTTAGTGCTTCCATTGTTGCCTGGTTCCAAAATTATCTATCAGACTGACAACAGGCTGTACTGTGGCAACATCACCTGTCCACTCTCCTCCCAGTCACCCTAGGTGTCCCACAAGACCCGATCTTAGGACCATTATTGTTCTCCTTCTTTACCAACCAACTCCACACCTCCACTCACCAAGCATCTGTGATACAACATGCAGATGACTACCCTCATATGCTCTGCCCCCATCATATTTGACCTCCACACCATAACCCAGAACTCATTTCTATCAATAGAATCCTGGCTTACCAATTCTCAAGTCATTCTAAACCCAAATAAAACCAAATTCCTCTTCTACCCCTCAAGAACACCTACAACACTCCCAGTTTTCACCCTAGAGTACAAAAACAAAACTATTATCACCCCTCTGACACATACCAAACTACTAGGGGTCGAAATTGACAACAGTCTAAAATTTGATATCCACATAGCTCAAACTATCAAAAAAGTTCATAAATAAATTAGGCCTCCTTTACAGAAACAAGACATTTTTAACCAGATCTACAAAAGCTACCATTGCCCAGACATACCTCCTGTTGGGTCTATATTTTATACTCGAATAGACTTTTCTTTGAACATATAATCATCGACACCTAAAGAACAAATGCTCTAAAGCACGAATGGCCATGTCTGCAAATCTTTTCCTTGGGGAAAAAATTCACTGGGCCGTACACAAAAAAACACAAACTTCAAAACCCTAATCAAGTGGGGGGCTTCAGCCACCACACCCCCTGACATGGGGGGCTGTGTCTCCCACACACACCTCTAACTAAATATACCAATTCCAAGATCACTCTACATTGGGGAAAAGGGTAAAGTACAGATCTAAAGAAAGTCAGAGGGTATGTATAAAAAATGGAGACTATAGAGTTAGGTGGGTAGCAAGAGCAAAGCCAGGCCTTTTCTAAGTGAATAAATAGAAGTTTTTTAATTGTACTAAAGTGCAGATGGAAGTGATGGCAATAATTACCAACTGAATTTTTTCCCTGAGGAAAAAATTTGCGGATGTGGCCATTCGTGCTTTAGAGTGTTCGCTCTTTAGGTGTTGATGATAATATGTTCGAAGAAAAGTCTTTTTGAGAATATAAAATAGACCCCCACCTGTCACCCCTAATCTATGCCTCCCCTATACTAACTAACATATACAACTCAGACCTTACTAAACTAGACTCATGTTACAATAAAACAGCCAAATTCGCTACAAAATCCCCCTACAAAACACACCATTGCACAGCCATTAGACAACTAAACTGGCTAGAACTTCTTTAGCTCCTCCAATGCAAGCAACTAACCTTCACACATAAAATACTACATGAACCAGATAAAACTGCAATCCTTCAAGGTCTCATACAACCATACACAACCACTAGAACACTCTGTTCCAGTGACAAACTCCTAGTTAAATTCACCAAAGCTAACAACTCAGCTGGAGAATCCTAATTCTCTAACATCATTCCTAAGATATGGAGTAAATTACCCACTTTCATCACTTTCATCTGCACTATAGTACAATTTAAAAAACTTCTATTTACTCACTTAGAAAAGTCCTAGCTTTGCTCTTCCTACCCACCTAACTCTATAGTCTCCATTTTTTCTACATACCCTCTGACTTTCTTTAGATCTGTACTTTACAGAACTATCCTATTATGTCTTCTTCCTTCCCTATATATACTCTATTACCTCAAATCATTTCAAGTCTTACTCCAAAATATCATACTGTGCTTTTTAATATATATGCTAGTCTAGTTTGTATAATACCGTATACTCTTTGATGTACAAATTTTGTTAAAATTGCTAACGTGTCATCTCTTTCGGTTATTTATATTTTGCAGTGTGTAGTTTCATTGTTGACCTGTACTCTGTAATTTTCTTGTGGTATAATGTTTGTTTGTTTTTGATATTGTTGGAGCTTTTCTCCCCGGGCCTCCACTGAAAATGGACATGTGTCCATTCGGACTTTCCCGGTAAACAAATGTTAAATAAATAAATTGTATTGCTAAACAACAACGATTTTCTTCTTCCAGTGAGTGGCTAAGGGATTTTACTCATGATGAAGAAGTGGTTTCCGTTAATGAGGTTACGTTTTATGACTTTACCATCATATAACACAAATCAAGGATTAAGAACATTCGCACATCCGTTAACTCCATCAAACAACCTTCTTATTTGATGCTCCAGAAGGCATAGGTTTTGCAGTTGGGTTCCTTAAGTGAAAGCATGTTATTTTCATAACCTCCAGTACTTATCTGATTATTACTAACAAGCTCAGTTCCCATTTGAAACTATCCATAGGTAACTTTCAGGGCTTCAGCTCTCTTCAGTACTGTTCACCCACATGGCTGATTCACTCTCTTAGGGCTACAATATGGGCTCCTTAAACATGTATTGTTTTCTGCTTACAGAATGCCTCTGTCCAATTACACATGGACAATTGAGCAATAGGTCAAATAAGAAGACGATCTGGAGGCTGCCTACATAGGGCTGCAAGCACCATATTGGTGTTTGAAGATAACTATTCTTTATTTCAGTGAAATAAAAACTGGTCTAACTCTCAATGTCTTGATGGCTCCTCACCTCAGGAATACTTTGAGCATTTTATCACATCTACAATGAATGTAGTTATAAAGATAAATCACAGTCACCTGTACTCCACAGTGTGTAGCCATGGAAATACCTAGGCAAAGATTAGCTATTTGTATTTGGCCACAATGCAGCAATTAAAATGCTGATTCTTATGTGTCTAGTACATTTTTCATGCATATTCTGATTTAGCCTATATGGGTATGAATAAATAAAGTACAGCAAAAGCGACTTCAGTTAGTTTTGGCAAATGTCAAGCCTCAGATTTATTATTATTTTTTTTTATTTTTATTCTCTTTCCCCCCTTCTACATGTCCTCCATAGAGCTGCTCCTTTAGCTCAGTTTATTACTTAGTGTTCATTGTTCTACACCCCAGGACTAAGTCTGTACCAGTGGCAGTTTTGCGAAAGGGAAGGTAACTGGAGTATAGCAGCTAGAAGAATCATACGCACTCTTCTCCATATGGGTTTTTTTTTTTTGTATGCCCTAAATGGGAGAAGCTACTGCAACACCAGTTAGCTCATGCGTTCCTTTAGTGTCAAAAATGCTAACAACAATCTGTTGTTTAATTATGGCCCCATCTACATTAAAAAAGATGTATCTGATCATGGACTAAAACCACTTCCTCCTGAAATAGGTGAGCTGGCAAAAAGCCATACCTTACTACCCTCACCCATCTCCTCCAGTGCATGAGCTTCTAGCCAATCAAATTTCAGATTTGTCTTCATAACATAACTCTAAAAGAAGAGGCAATGAGACCAGAAGCTTTGTAATGTAAAGTTACATGGACTTACAGCTGCCATTTCTATGCTTGCTATGACAATGGTGTCTACAGCATATACTCTCAAGTATCAGTGGAGCCTGTCAAGCTATAGACTAGAACTTTACTTGAGTCTGTGTCTTTGAAATCATCTTTAGCTTTGTACTCAGGTGGACTGATTCTATATGAGCCAGGCAAGAACTTCAGAAGATCATCGGGAATACCTTTTAGTTAACATTTTTAACTCCATCTTTTCAAAGCCTCAAACTCACTCACACTTAAGAACTTTGCCATAAGCTGATAAATAGAGATCTAGGCCCATATGTTCTCAGGACATCTAGTTTCTAATAGCTTGATGCTTCTAATGCATGATAAATTTAACATTAAATACCCCCACCTGCATTTGTCTTGGCTAGAATTTCACCATTCATGTGGGACTCTACAACATACAAATAAAAATGCAGAGTTAGTTACACATGAGGATCCATAATATTTTCTGATGTAACTTCTATAACTTACTAAACATCATTAATAGTATCTGTGACCCAACAGGCAGCATAATCACCTTTGGTGCAGAAGGCTGCAGGTTCTATTCCTGTTGCCAGTAGATCAATTACTGACAGTGCAGTATAAAGGGAGTACAGCATTTCTGATTGCGTTACTCTTCAGATGAGATGTTAAACTGAGGTCCCATCTGCATGAGTAGGTAGTAGCTCAGGTGGATGGAAATGATCCTATGGCACCCACTGATAAGAATAGGGGTCCTTTATTTAGAACAAAATAGCTATTATTTACAAAATATTTACAAATTTACAAACATTAACATATCTACAAATATGTAAATATAAAAATCTGTTAACACATATTCAGAATCTCATTTACAGTCATGCTAAATTTTCATCCCCATTAGAACTCCACTACTTTTTTTCCATAGCCATCATCTGAGTTTACTTAATATTGTTGCTAAAATCTATTTACCATTAAACATAATTTCATTTATTCATTCATTCCATATAACCCAGATTACATAAAATAACTTTTTATCTATTCTTTTAACATATTCATTACTTCTATTCTTATAATATCCATATTTAGTTATATCCATGTTTATTTATCCACCTCGTTTATATTGTCAAAAAAAACTTCTTTACTTAGTTTTCCCTATAAATTGCTTACTCTTTTACATTTCAAAAATACATCTTCCATAGTTTCTTCTTCTTGACAATGTAAACATTCTATTACTTCTATTTTTATATGGCATATTTCCTTTTACTGGCAATTTATCTATTACCAGTCTCCACTAAAAAATCTTGACATTCTTTCTGATTGCACCATTTGCTTGTTCTTTTTATAGCTTTAATTTTTAATATGTAAGATTTTTCCAATGGTTTTACACAGTAACGCTTTATTATTACATTCTTATACCATACTTTTCAGTATCATCAATTTTTATTTTCCACAAAAATATTTTTTCTTGGTAACATTTTATTTCTTCATTTATACACTCTTTTTCTTTTTACTTTGGCGGATGCTATATCTTTTAAATTTTGTTAGGCAGTATATCATACATTTTTTTAAAATCTGTTCTGATTTTTTGGAGTTGCAGTGTTATACTTTACATGTTGTTTTTTCAGATCATAACAGTATTGTTTGTACTTTCACTCATGGGACAGGAACTTTAATTTTAGGAGGGGTATTCCTAAGTTAACCAACAGGTTCTACAACATGACTGGTTCATACCAAGGTGAATGGCTTGGGACATGCTCATTTACAGATTCCAAATTTGTATTCAACATGGAATAGCTAGTGGACTGATTGGAAAAGGATGCTTCAATTTTTTTTACGTTTCCTGTAAATGGTTAAGGGAGGAGAGAAAGAATGAGTACCTGGAACTTTAGAAATGCTAAATTCTGCATCTGTTCCCAATTTTTTGGAGATGATGTAAAGCTGAGAAGGCATTATACTGTACAAAGTTTTTAAAAATGATAGATTTTTTTTATGGCAACAGCAGTGTATGGGTCAGGTTAGGCAGGAAGTAGTTTATCCTTACTTAAGCAGTGTGGTTAATAGGTTTATAGGATTAAAACTTATTATGTTTTAAATGGCTAGATTTGTAGCCTACCCTATAAAAATGTCACTACCTTCTGTCCCTTTTCATGAGGGATAGAGGGTCAGTCTGATGTGAATTCTTGGTTAACCATTCACTCATCTAGGTTGTATTTGAAGACGGTTGGAAGTCTCTCTCTATTCTAAAGCAGGTGCTATTTCTTTTTGATATTTTGAGTGGTATTTCTGCAAATGTGTAGAAGGTCACACAGGACAGGGTCATTTGAGGCCTTGTATGCAAGGCAGATGTCCCCCTTTAGACTCAGTATGAGACAGAGAAGAGAGATAATATTTCAAGATGGTCTGTGTAGCTCATACAACTCATGACATTGACTCTCTTGGTAAGGCAGTGAGGATGCACTGTTTTTTCAAGCTGGCCATGTGTTTGGACAGATACATAGGGATCCTTATATTCCAGTATGGGTCTAATGAGGCAAGAATAAAGAGGAAGTCCTACATTATTGTAACCTATAAGGTATTCCTTTGATGATCAGCTCAGCTGGGTAGAACAACTTTCTAAACCCCACCCCTTCAAATATATGTTGTCAAAGGAGAGTGTATTGACTGCAGAATATCCAAGTCCTTGAAGACTGTGTCACTTTTGAGGGAGGGTGTTATGTATGTGGTATGTATATGGGTGCTCATGTTTTAAAGTGAATAATACTACACTATTTAACATTCAGTTTTAGGCTGTAGTCCTGGCGTCACAGGGTTATACATATTAGGCCCCTTGGACGATTTGGATGTCATCTGGAGAGTTGATGACAGCATTATGTTTGCAACTATCTGCAAACCTGACCAGGAAATGACCCTTAACCTAAGCATTCAACTCATAAGTAAATACCAGATAGAAGCATCCCTGGGAGACTCCACAATTAAAATCATTTTACACAACTGCATGCCCTTAATCACGATTGATTGGGTTCTATCAGAGAAACAGTTTTCTATCTGTCAGATCACATATGAGTTTATATTTAGTTTGCTTAGTTTTTTTGCCAGAATGTGGAATGGTACTGAAATCTTTGCCAGTTCTATGTAAGTGGTGTGTACTAGTTAACCCCCTTCCCATCCAATGCTTCATCCACTTTTTCAAAGATGTCTGCTTTGTTTAGTAGCCAAGGTTTTTCTTTTACAAAACAAAACTAGTTTGGGTCCAGGGATTGTAAGCTGCAAATATATTTGTTTATGAGGTTCTTAATAACTACTCTGTTACTTTACAAATAAGGCCGGTAATGCTTGCTGGTCTGCATTTGCCAGTATAAGATGTGGGTTCACCATTGTGGAGGAGGGTGACCACAGCTGCTCTCCATTCCTCTGGCACAAGGACAGCTTCAAGGCCAAGGCTGAAGAGCTTAATAATGAGTTGATGAGGCTGTGCTTTATGATGCCAAGAAACGAGGCGGCCACGTTATCTGGATATATATAGAACTAGTGGTCCTGGCTTTGGACAGTCTCCCTAGAACTTGATCTGAGGTGAACTTTAGGGAGAATAGAGACATGATTTCATGTGTGGTGCAATTTGGAGGGGCAGGGGGATAATGTTTTGCTAGTATGTTTGCAGTGCCCTCAGGGGCTGAGTAGGTATTGGTTTTATGTATCAGTTTAGTGCAGTGCAGGGTATCATTCATAAGTTTTCTAACGTATCTGACAAAGGCATTATGGGTATCCTTTAAAGATGTGGCAACTTTCATTTAATTCTTGATTTGATTTTGCATTTAGATTATTTATTTGACATCTAAAGTTTGTATTTATTTCTCAGGACAAGGAGTCTTCTCCTTTTGTTATACAGTTTGTTTATATTAGGGTTTCACCTTAGGAGGTTGTTCCTAAATTTAGCATTGAATTTGTGTTTTATAGGGTGTGAAGTGTCTATGCATGCATTAAGGTGTGAATAGAAAATGTCTGAAGATGCAGCACTGTTTGCTACTGGTTCCTGAATGGATGGGGGTGGGGTTCTTTAAAAGCATATTAGGCCATCAGCTTGTTTAGCTGTAATAGATTCACCTTTCAAAGGTCTCTGAAGACCACAGGGTTTGCAGGCGACTTGGCTTTGACCTGCAAGTCAAGTACTGATGAACAGTGGTCAGATCTGACCCATGATGGGGTAATTATTTGTGTAGGGTATAGTGGGGCTAAGTTTGTGAGAACTAGGTGGAGCATTTTTGAGCCCCTAGTTGGGGAGTGCACTGCCTGATCTGGTGAGTTTACTTTGATGAAATCTAGGAAGAGTTGTGCATATTTATTTGTAGTACTCTAAGTTTCCCACTTAAGATGAATATTTATTTCTCAGTTTATGGATGGATAGTTGAAGTCCCACAAAAGAATAATGTTAAGTTTGATGGAGCATGACTCCTGTTTGTTTAAGTACCCCCTGTGGCCAGTGGGTGTCACATAGAGTGCTCTGTAGCTGGTTAGGATATGATAAGAGATCTTATTAATGATAAGTAGGTTATGGAGGAGCTCAAGGTCATACGTTTTAAAATGATGGAATTTATTAAGCATATGGACATGCCACCACCACCACCTGTGGCACAGATATGTCATCACCACCTGTGCCACAGACATTCCCATAGCTAAGTCTGAATGAGTGGTGGACACACTACCACCACGTGTGCCATAGACATTCCCATAACTAGGTTCTTGATAGTTTTGCTATATTGTTTTACATTTGAATTTCATAAATATCTTTGAATAATTTTTATTTTTTATTTTCTATTTTAGTGCTGCTGTTGCTATTAGTCATTATGTTATTAGTAAGAATATAAATAACAGAAAATGATTTTAATTATTAGTTTTAAACATTGTGTCTTTAAATTTTAAAGGTTTAGAGATCAGCTGACTTGATTCAGCCTTATTTAAAGTTGTTTGACATGGATTTCATTATCTGACAAAGTTCAACTACATGTTTTGGATGAAAAGCGCTTCATTAAAATTGTGGATTGTGATTCTAGTCGTGTCGCCAGTTGTCTTTTTAATAGTTTTGGTCATATAATTTTCTGAGTTAGCATGTTATCACTGTACTAGAACCTCATGTGAGCGATGATGCAGATATTTATATTTCCTACATCAGGATGGCTTGTAAGGAGATCAATTCTTACTTAGGATTTTAGCAGTACCTTTATACATTCCTGATTTTATCTGACTAGATAGTTAGAGGGAGGAGACTGACATTGTTTAAATTGGTACTATGAGGATGAGGAAAATGTTGGCCAATATGCAAAAGCCCCAAGGAGACACAGAGATGTAGGCCACCCCTTTCATAAAAACAAGTAAGACTGTCAATCATCGCCTTCCAGGGTGGCACACACTGCACCACCCCCTCCTCCCAAATGACACCAATAATTAAGCCAATTAAGTTAATTATCTTTTGCCTGTATTATTGCAGCTATGGCTGCTGCCCAAGACTAGTTCCATATTAGCCTCAGACATATTTAGAAAGCTCCATCATATCTTGCCTTATGTAATTCAGTGATGTGTATCTCAAATCAGTTAATCCCTCATACACATCAACCATGTCATATGTGCATTGGGGTGAAGGGACTCGAGTGCACTTGTGACCTGTCAAATCCTGACAACTGATAAGCAATTCACCATCATCCTTTCTTTTCTCAGCCATTGAATGGTGCATCTGTGTGTTTCAATATGGAATCACCCATGACTAAGCCATTACCTTGTGTGGTGACATATTCTGATAGCCTCAAAGGTTTTGGCCCACAAGTGGAGTCACCCTTAGTTCAGTGCAAGTACTGGATGGTGTTGTATGTGCAGCTGGTATGTAATTGTGATGCTGAGGGGTTTGTTATCTCAGCACAGGAAGGTTTTTATGTTGATGATTGATATGTTGGTATGAAGTGGTTCTTGGTACTGACAAGCTGGTGGGAGTGGACAATAAGTTACGATGAAAGGCTGGTACCCAGATTTTGTAAGAGTTTACAAATCTTGCAAGAAGATTCAGTTTGTGGTAGGAATAACTGGCTGTCAGCTAGCATGTGGCAGCTAGTACACTGCCTCAGGGTGTCTAGTGCCAACAGTTTGGATGTAAGTACTCTCTACTATCTCAAGGTTTCCAGAATCAGGGATGCAATGGTGAGTAGATTTCTGTACTAATGTAGGAGTTACAGGATTTGAACCTAGCACCTTAATGATGTTGCCATCAAGTATTACAAGTGCAGGTAGTATTAGCAGAGGTATACCAACTGTGATGAGCTATAGTGAGCAGTGAAGTGAATCAGGAAACTAGCCTGGATGCTCTAACAGAAGGAGTGAATGGGATAGCAAATTGGTTTGGATGCCATGACAGGAGCAGTGAAGGGATTAGCAAATTGGGCTGGATGGCAACACTAGCAGGGTAAACATGTACAGTGAAATGAAACAGAAAACTGGCTCAGATGCCATGTCAAGTGCAGTAAAATGCTCAGATCATCCACAACAGCAAGTTGTACAAAAATACAGTCAAGCTACGCAAAGTGGGTTTTGCAACACTGGCAATGTGTCCCTGGTGCCAACAGAAATTTATTTGTACAATGTGTGACTAATGAGTGGTCTTCCTAGAGTATGGAGCAAGAGTATGCAGCTATGTGTAACCTTACTCAACAGTACAAAACGTTGTATAACTGCACAGTAGTGCCAAGAGGGTTCATATTACATTAATGAATTGTTAAAAGTTCGAACGTGATATGGTCGAAGCTATATGATCGAACTTTTAATAATTCAAAAACCTAAAAATAAAAGGAACAACACAAAAACCTACCTGACCGCTTAAAGCAGGGGGGCAAGCCACCCTACATCACCCATGTGGGGGAGCGGCACCTCCTACATCCCCCACTCTAAGTATACCAACTCCAAGATCGCACTACAGTGCAGGAAAGGGAAATCTTCCCACTCCGCACTGTACAGAGATCTCAGTTAAAACTTTCAAACTTTTAAAAGTTAGATCATATGGTGTCGACCATATAACGTTTGAACTTTTAAAAGTTCGACAACATAATGTATACCTGTGACAAGCGTCTATTACCCAACATGACAGAGAAGCAATCGGAAGTTAACCATGGGTGTTACTTGGGTGGACACTACCTCTAAGTTAAGCATGGGTGTTACTTGGGTGGACACTACCTCTAAGTTAAGTATGGATGTTACTTGGGTGGACACCACCTCTATGTTAAGTATGGGTGTTACTTGAGTGGGCACCACCTCTAAGTTAAGCATTGGTGTTACTTGGGTGGACACCACCTCCAAGTTATGTATGGGTATTACTTGGGTGGACACTACCTCTATGTTAAGTATGGGTATTACAACATGACAGAGAAGCAATCGGAAGTTAACCATGGGTGTTACTTGGGTGGACACTACCTCTAAGTTAAGCATGGGTGTTACTTGGGTGGACACTACCTCTAAGTTAAGTATGGATGTTACTTGGGTGGACACCACCTCTATGTTAAGTATGGGTGTTACTTGAGTGGGCACCACCTCTAAGTTAAGCATGGGTGTTACTTGGGTGGACACCACCTCCAAGTTATGTATGGGTATTACTTGGGTGGACACTACCTCTATGTTAAGTATGGGTATTACTTGGTTGGACACCACCTCTAAGTTAAGCATGGGTGTTACTTGGGTGGACACCACCTCCAAGTTAAATGTGGGTGTTACGTGGGTGGACACCACCTCCTACAGAGTTGTAGCAGCACTGGATGGTGTAAACAACTGATGATTTCAAAAATAGTTCTCAGGAGTGCACCCCCCCCCCCCCCAGCAAGGTGTAGTGCTTTTCAGTTGTTATGGGATTAGTTTTGAGGTAACCTCAGGCAGTTCAGTTCAGTTATGTTTGCCTAGTCACAGCCCAGCACAATAAAGTGGTAACATCTACAAAGACACCAAGTTTAAGCAAAGAATCAAGAGCACAAAGGACAATTAAAAACACACTGCTATGTGACCATTGACAGTTTTGCCAAGAATCATTAGTAGTAGCTCCTGCTGTTATGGGGAGGTAACCCTGTTACACCAGTTTCAAATGCAGAAAATCACTTTAACACAGAACAGGTATTTTAAAATCAGCACTAGCACATACCACATGGAGAAGATACAGGTAAAAATCACTACCCATGTGTAGTTGGCTTGGTTTTGAGGTCAAATCTTGAAGTTCATTTCAGACATGTTTGTCTAGTTGCAGCTTGGTAACATCCATGAACAACCAAGAGCACAGAGGACAATTTAAAAAAAAATAGTCAGTGAGCTCTTATAACATGATGCATCAGGGAAACTTAAGTCAGTCTTGTCAAGGTATTGGTTTGGACCCCTTTTTCTACAGTCTTGCCATATAGTCTATGCCAACTCTATTCTGTCCTCTAATGTAAGTGGACATATTGGGGGTGACGAAGCAATGTTCACAACATCTGGAAGGGTTGCCCTCTCATTGCACCCTCTTTACATTGGTATTACACTTTACTCTACAGGTGATTCATCAGCACCTTGACAGTGGCAGGTGGGGCTATCATGGGTCTATTCATTTATCTGCCTGCCTTTCTTACATAGGTGATGAGTTCATTGTCGTTAAAAATAATTGCTTTTATGCAGAAAGATATCCAGGTATAATAGGATGCTTTGAGTTTTATGGGTTTGAGTCTTGATAAAAATACAAAGCATTGGTTTCAGATATGAATATTCTATAGAGCATATAGAGGGCATCTCATTTGCTAGGTTGAATATTAGATTTTTAGTTATATTCATTAGGCCCAAAGGTATGTGAAAAAAAGTAGTGGTGTGAGAAATTGTCACAAGGCAAAGAAATGGCTAAGTCATGGAAAGTGTTCAAACTTTCTTTTAGAAGGAAGGTGTATCTTATTCGGGTCTATATTATAACATCGAATTTTATAAACATCGAATGTTAAAATATCGAACCCGTAATGTTGAACGCTGAAAACAGCGAAGGTGCAGGACAACCAAATTCTTTCCCAGGGAAAGAATTTGGTGGGCCGTTGCTGTGGCTTCGCTGTTTTCAGCGTTCGATATGTTGGAACGTTACCAGTCAGGTTCAGGTAAGTGTGCGATTGTGTGTAGGTTAGGGTTAGGGGACGGGTTAGGTGAGTTAGGGTTAGGGAGTGGGTCAGGTAAGTGTGCAGTTGTGTGGATGTTAGGGTTAGGGGGCGGGTTAGTTGAGTGTGCGATAGTGACGGACCTTAAGGTTAGGGTTGGGTTAAGGTAAGTGGATAGCTAGTAGTGTATGTAAAGTTTAGTTTAGGTTTAGGTGTAGGATTTTAAGTGTATGTGTGTGGATTGCTGTTTTTTGTGTGTGTTTGTGTTGTTTGTATGTTTCTCGGAATAGCGATTTTTTTCCCTGGGAAAAAAATTCGCTATTCTGACTGTTCGATTCAGATTTCGGTGTTTGGGGTTCGATATTATAACATTTGATGTTTACGAACTTCGATGTTATAATATAGACCCATCTTATTCATACTGCATACGGCTCTCTTGAACTTTTTTGTTTATTCATCAGGGTTGTTAGATTATCTATTTATTTATTTTAGAGTAATGTGTTGGCCTTAGTATGTTCTGGTAACTGCAGCTCCCATTTTAATCTGATCGTATGAGGGGTTCTGTACAATTCTTATGCAAACAATATCTTCATCTCCTTACCTTGTTGTACATTTTGCATCTCTTCATGTCTACCATTATCTTGCATATTGTCTCTGCTCAGACCGACTCATAATTGAAAGAACACAGCTGCAGGTGAATTATGCATTCTTTGGAACATAATTGCATGGAATAAAGCTAAAAACCAGCTTTCTCACCATTTATGAATATCACCACTGTTAAGGAATCGCTATTTCATCTTTACAGGTTTCTAGAAAAGAATAATATTCATCTACTATTATTCAGTCCTGTGGTTAAACACTGCTGTTTCTCAGCTGCCATTGAAGGGCTGAATGTTTTATGACATGTTCTGTTAGGTAAACTCACTGTGAAGGATTCTATGAAATTCAAATGCAATACTGAACATTTATTTCTTACCCTAAGTTGTGCACTGTCAGGAAGTCATAGATCATGTTTTGGGTTCAATAAAGCCTACACGGTCTGCAATAGTGCACCGTTTTGTATTCGATAAGTGGTTCTATACATCATGTTGAGCTGCACAAAAACGGTAAACGTCATGGCATGCTAATTACAGCACAAACAGCTGAATTTAATGCTAATCATCCAATCCAAGATAGAGGAGCTATTCAACACGCCATAGACTCAGTGTAGGTTTTCTCCTATGAATTCCAAAACCTGCTGGAATACAGCCAAAGAAACCACTCTACACAGAAACTATGTTAGGGGCTGCAGTTGCTCTTATTTATGTATATGTGCAAAAGGCCCAAGTCTATGGTGTTGCTGATGATGATGATAGACCTCAGCCAATAAGGAGAAGGGTGTTTAGACCCTGTTTAACTTTCCCATGGACTGCATGATGTGGAAATTGCAGAGCGCTATAGGGTTGATCGAGACACACTGCATGTTCTCTGCAACATCTGTTGTCCACAACTGAGAGCAAGGGCAAACCAAAGAGAACCAGTACCACCTGTGGAGACTAAGGTATGTATAGCAATTTGAATATTAGCTACAGAAACCGTTCAGAAGCCAACAGGGGATATGTTGGGGGTGTCATAGGCATCAGGATCCAGTATCCTACATCAATTCCTGAATGCTGTGCTACAACATGCCAGTGATTATATACAGTGTCCCTGTACACCTGAGGACAGAGCTGCAACTATGCAGGATTTCTACCCTGTAGCACACTTCCCTGAAGTCCTAGGTGCCATACACTGCATGCACATTGAAATCAAAGCACCATCTAGGGAGCAGGGAAGGGTGTACATAAACAAGAAAGGGCTTTCACTCCCTTAACTGCTAGGTCATGTGTAATGTTAAGGGAATCATCTTGAATGAGTGTGCTGGCAACCCAGGCAGCTATCACAACTCACATATCTGGCACAACTCTTAACTCTATCAGAGGTTTTCTTGGGGTGATAGGGATGCAGGGGATGCACTGGAGCCATGGTTGATGACAACCATCAGAAATGTACACCCACCCAGCAAAGAATGCTATAATGAGGCATATGCTCAAACAAGAAATTTCATAGATATGTGTTTGGCCTGCTAAAGTCACAGTTCCAGTGCCTAGATAGTTACATTAGGGGGAACCCTGCAGTACAATCCCCTGTACGTGTGCTGAAATTTTCACTGTCTGGGCCATCTTTCACAATATTATTCTGAGAAAACAGCTGCAGCAGGAACACCAAAGGGAAGGGGCACACAACCCCACTGGCAAAGTCACCACAGCAACATGCAGGTGAAGAGTCAGAGGGGGAACCACCAGCTGCTGTGGGTGTAAGTAGACATAGGCATGCACAATATGCCCCCACCTTGTCCAAATGGCAATGGATAGCACACACGCTCATCACCTAAGAGGTTAAAACCTACATCCTATGCACACAACACACACACACACACACACACACACACACACACACACACACACACACACACACACACACACACAGAATAACATTGATGCCAGGCAGCACTTACAACCATTACTTACCCATGTAATGGCTGTGTACTACTGGCATCACACAGACTCAGCTCTGAAGTAAAACATTTGTAACTGATAGACTATCAATATAAGTGCTGAACATGAAATATAACAGTAAATGTCTAAGAACACAAATTAATGGCAGATCCTTGCATAATTTTTTTAATAAAAAACATCTTTATTAAATTATCACATATGACATAGGCAATCTTAACTTTATATAAATGTAAGGGTGGTGCAGTGGTAGCGTTGTCACCTCACAGCAAGAGGGTCTCTGGTTTGATTTTTGGCTGGAGTGCCTTCTGTGCAGAGTCTGCATGTCCTCCCTGCATTTGTATTGGTTTTCTCTGGGTACTCTGGTTTCCTCTCATGTTACAAAAACATGCATCTGGAGCATTTCTCCCCAGGCCTCCACTGAAATTTGGCTTTGTTCCAACTCGGACTTTACCAGTAAACAAATGTTAAATAAAATAAAATAAATATAAATATAAATGAAAAACAAACATTGGCACCACTTTAGTTTCAAATATTATGCATCACAGGCATTACTGAAACAACTGTAGTTGCAAACATTATACATCAATTATAATATATGCGGTTATTGCATACTGTTACTTGCTAATGTAACTAAGCAGAAGGTGTGTGATTTAAGGTTTTTGTGTTTGCAACATATCACACACAAATCAATGTTTAGTCCAAAACAAGGAATTCCAATGGAGTACTGTATTGTTTACCACAGAAATACCAAGGTGACTGCACAATTGCAAGAGTAAAACTCCTGAAACACAACTTTTGCTATGGCAACTTACAAATAGTATTTGGCTCCCTAACCCCCAAAACAACAGGAAAATGACAGTTTATACAATCCAATGAATAACACATAATTCACTTGCAATAAATGTTTTCCACACGACCCTCACAAAATGTGTACACATTTACAACACAAAGGTCAACTGTATACAATTGATAGTCACCTCTCACTGTGTCCAGCACTTCCCTGGTGGTGTCTATGGGTCATCTTAGAAACATAACACCCCTGTGTCTTTGGTAAAATAGTACTTTACGTTTCATTTCCATGAAATAAGATAGAAGACTGTAAAATAACCAGTTTTAACAATAACGGTTGAAATGACTGTTAATAAGGCTGTCTATCTGTGAAAGTCAATGCATGCCAAAAATATTGCTTATATATATATATATATATATATATATATATATATACATATATATATACACACACATAAATCAAAACAAATATCAATCCTCTGTGTCCTACAAATGCACAAGTCTTCTCACCTTCAAGTTCCCTAGCTACGTGGTTACCTTCTTATGGTGTAGATTCAGGCCTCTAAGCACGGTGAAGATGCAAATGATGTGTGAATTCATTAGAATTGCTGAATCCCAAACTTTTGCTTTGTATAGCAGATGTAAACATAGCGTAGGCACTACCTCAGTGTTTGCTACTAATGGACTGCAACTGTGATTGATTAGTGGGATGGAGAAGGAATACACAATAACAATTCAGACTCTCTACCTGAATTGGGTGTCACCCAAGATACACTGTAGAAGTAATTGCAGCAAGCTTTGAAATGTAAGTGAACAGGACACATTTTTCAGTTTCTGTGTACTAATAGCCAAACTATCTTTCCTTTAAAGAAAACTGTATTTTACTGTCATGTAATACTGTCATACATTTTAAGGACAATGATACAAAATACGCTACGGACTTCATGTCGGAGAGCACAGAATACATAAGAGAAGAATGAACATAATATAAAGAGAAGACAGAGCTGCACTGGTGCAAACAATACTCATAAATGGTTGCATGATCATTTATTACACTAAATATGTAAGCAACACATGTATAAACAGCTGAGAATGTACAAGTCTTATATGTTTTTAAAATACTGTGGTGGAAATGGGACTTACTTATATGTGCAATGATTTTCATTCCTGTTGCAAAGCTGTTTCTGTGGCAAAAAGAGATAAGACACCCTTACTGTGTTTTGTAGGTTCAGTAGTCTGATAGTTAAAATTCACAGTTGTGTAAAATTATATCAGTTGTGTTAAAATATAGTTTTTAATGTTGTTTATATTTCCTTTTTTAACTTTTTAAAAATTATATTATTTGCTTGATGTGTGGCTTAGCACAAATATGATGAAGTAATCAAGCGTGTATGTTGCACATCTGTTAAATACAGCGAATTGCACAGCAGGTAGTATATGTAGATCAGGGTTCAAATCCCACTTCTATCTTTTAGTGATGAAACGTAGTAAACACTGTTTACAATAATAATGCATGTTGAGCTTTGCTAATCACATAGTGCATTGCTCACCTCTGCACAAACATGGTGTAATCACCCAGACAACAAGCAGACATTGTCAATTTCATAAAAGATTAATTGTTGCAACTTTTGCCTTCCATCACACAAACACGCTAAGCACTGTTGCATTGTGGTCAACAAGCTTCTGTAAAACCTGTAGGTTCAGAACAAGACAACAAGCAGATATTTGTCAATTTCAAAATGGATACATTGCATTATGTGTGGTCTTCCACCATGCAAGCACACTAAGTGGCATTGCACGGTGTTCAGCACACTTACGTAGTAATGAATGTAAAAATAGACAGCTGTTGCCTAGTTCTTCCTGTGGCAGCAGGTATACGAAAGTTAAGGGCTACAATGTAGATGAGCCTGGGTTCTAATCCAGCAAAATTGAAAGCTTTATTACTGCTGTTCCACTTTACTTTATATAAATATTTGCAATAGAAAAATAAGTACACATATAATAACTATGTATATGTGCATTGAGCATATACAGAATATCAAATATATATTTAATGTGTAACTGTTGGTATCAGTAGAATTATGATTCTTCACTTAAATATTTATTTTCTGATCTTCCATGTCACACACATGCATAGTTAAACACTCAACTCTGTAATTTATATGTGTAACTACTGGTCAGGTCTGACAAAGTCTCATTTGCAATAATCACTCTGTATAGTGATGACTGTAAAAAATACACTACGTGCCCAACCTACCTTGTGGCAACTTGCATAAGTTAATGTCCACATGGCAGATAGGTCAGGGTTCTAGTCTAGCATGCTTCACATTTTATTAATGCTTGTCAGCTCACTGTTTTAAACGAAAGCACAATCTAACGATAATTATAAATATTAGTAACTATTTATAGCACTGGAAATCATATGACTTTTATGTGTGACTGAGGGTATACTGACAATTATGTTTCTATGCTTAAGTCCCTTTTCTGGCCTGAGATGGACTTCATACTTCAATGATAGTCAGATACACATAAATGCATAAACCAGGACCTTGTCAGGTCACACACATACATGGTTAACCACTCACTCCTCATGTGACTATATAATTAATGAGCATGACCAATAAGCACTTCTTCTGTAGCAAGGATGAAAAAACACCCATGTGGGAAAATGTGCTCTGTCTATTGTACAGAGGTTTGGATCCCACATTGTACAAATTGCTTTTATCGATATGTAAAGCCACACACACAGAAAAAATGTTTCAGGCCATAAAATTTATAGTCCCAATACATGTATGAAAAGTTAAATCAACTAACAGGTACAGCACCATCCAAACCAAAAAACTAATACCAACTGTCACATTACTCTTCCTAGTTCATAAATTTACTTCCTGTCAGTTTGGCACTGTTGTTCTGCTCCTAACACTGTGCAAACGTGGTTGGCATGGTTGTTTAGGTTTGCACACTCACTGTAAAACTTGATAAAAGTTGAATTGGTAGGGAAACACTCTAACTGTTGCTATTTGATATGTATGGACATGGCAGGAGCTAGAAGGGAAAGTGCCCAATTTAGGGATCAAAGATGGGGTATAGAGGAGTACAGAATATTCATTGGACTCCTTGTAAAGTGCCACAGCCATAGGCTGTTGCAGATAGACTATACTGGCTCTCAATACAAATCCAGAGGCTTGGAATTGTCTCGCCAAGGCTGTGTCCAGTGTGACTGGCATTCCACGCACTGCAGAGCAATGCAGGCACTACTATAATGACCTGAAAAAGCACTGCAGGAACAACTCAGCCAGTGGCTGTGTGAGTTTAGGACTGCTGACATCTCACAGTTGTGTAAGTATTCAGATAAAGATACTTATATAGAACATTGCATATCGCCAAGACGGCTATGCATCATGCTCTATACTTTTTCTCCTCTTTCTCACTTACAGCCCCCCAGGAGATAGCAGTGAACAGAGATGCCCATGCTGAGCATTTGGAAAGACTGAGAGAGCAAGAGGTATGTATGCAGCACAAAAGAATATTATTTTATTAAACATATTGCCCACCATACATTAGTAGCAAATTAATCAAGCATATCTTAACTGTAAAATCAAGCATGCATGCTTCGGTGTGTAGCTCAAGCCACCTTTAGAAATCAATTGTAATAGTGTATTCAGATGTTGTTTGTTTAAATCCCACAGGTAACAAATATATTGTAAGTTAATTAAAAAATATTACGTAATAATTTCACCAAAATTGACATACATGACATGGTGTTAACTTGGTCTGTATTATTTTATACAGAATATGTGTGATATAGGCATATTGTAAGGATTACTTAGAGCAATTATCAGTTATAGTTTGTATTTATTAAAAAGTATCGTTAATGGTCACAGATTTATAGGTGTGTACTAGGCTAATGGCCCTGGAGCTTTTACAAGCCTAGCCCAAAAAAAATCACCTAGGCACCGTGCCACCCCAATGTTAGTTCACAGTGCCCATATCCAGTAGTTCAACTGGAATGATCCCTGGAGTGAACTTTCTGTTACCCATCCACTCGTCAAGATTTCTCTTGAAGAGGGCCAGTGAGGTACTCTGCATGACATGAATGGGATGTTTATTCCAGAGTATGGGTAGTCTTTGGGAGATGAACTTGTCCCTCCAGCACGTTCTGTTAATTGTGGTAATGAGGTTGTGATCTCTGGACCATGTGGCGTGAGGGGATTGGGATTTCTTTAGGTGTAGCATTTCAAGTAATCGGGAATGGCTTTGTAAGTCAAGCAGAGATCACCTCTAAGTAGACGATAAGAGACTGAGAACGGCTGAAGTTTCTTGAGTCTGTCCTGTAGAACATATGTTTAAGGCCTAGGATTCTTTTTGTGAGGTACTTTTGTGGCCTCTCCAGCTGTTGTAGGTGTCTAGTAAAAGTAAATTTAAATTATTTTTATCATACTAATTTATCGTATGTGACATATGATAGTTTTAATTTATCGTTTTTGTTTTTTCTATCTTCCCCACCCCTTATCTCTCTTTTTTAGTTTTATATGTGTGTTCACAATGTTCTGATGTCATCAATTTCTGACAACTGACAAAATGAGTTCCAGCACAAAGAGATAGGCCAAACAGTGCGGCTCAGCCTACCACCCCTCCAACCTTGCAGCACCGACGCCCACTACATCTAGGACCTAACCTGGCAGTACTGTCTCTGCAGCCCCTGCTCTATCTGGGCCAGCTAAATTAGGTAGCATTACCCTGGCAGCTGGTGCCATGGTACCATGTTGGTGTATTGGCAAAGGTGGTAATTTTGCCACCTGCCATAAGATGCCAGGCATGGTGAGTGAGGTCGTGGAAAGTACCATTATTG
This sequence comes from Protopterus annectens, assembly GCF_019279795.1. Taxonomy (NCBI): domain Eukaryota; kingdom Metazoa; phylum Chordata; order Ceratodontiformes; family Protopteridae; genus Protopterus; species Protopterus annectens. The sequence goes on from NC_056731.1 coordinate 1,856,057,088, forward strand.
CATGCCTCAGTTGGATAGAGATGATGCTTGCCAAAATGCTGGACAAAAGAAGACATCAAGCACTCCAACAGCAAGCTGAGGAAGGGGATAGTGATGACAGTTCTGATGGTGAGGACTAGATTGTCACTGTCTCTGTGCTTGACGGAGATGGGCATCCAATGTCCCCTCCCTATCCCCAATCATGGTGTTCTGCAACATGTTGTGTCCCTCACCATCTCTGTCTCTTGTCTTGTTTGCCCTGTTTGTCTCAGCCACTTCTTCACCTACCCTACTTACTTGACTATGACATACCTACTTCCTTTATCCAACATTCATCTCTTACTGAAGTAAAAACACAAAAATGGGTATCTGCTCCCCCCAAAAAATATTGTTCCACATATAACTCTCCACTTCACATGTATGTCTCATTGACAAACTTGATTTGGTCCAATTGGGTATACACCATTGCTGCATTGCTGTCACCCATTATTTTTGAGGTGACAGTCCAAATTCATCCAGTATTCTATCCATGTTCATTTTACACTGCTTAAGAAATGGATAGCTATGGCTCTGTCCTAATTCCCTCCTGCACATTACTATATGGCTTTCCCTTTGTTCTTCACCTTATTTGCCCCCCATTTCACAGCTTTCTTATCTACCCTATTTTCACACTTTTTAATCTGATCAAAAAATAGAATCACACACCACACATATAAATAAGAGATGCTCAATGAAATTCTTAACATTTTGTCCTGCATGTTTGCACTGCATTTGGCATCATGCACCAATACCTGATGATGGTGATGGCTTTTCATATCATATGGCATGGTATGGTTACCTCCATGCAGTGCTGCTTAAACCTACTGTGCTAGGGAACCATACAGTTAAAGAAGAATAAAGGCACTTGTATTAAAAATTACATATAAATATCCTTAGATTTTGAATGTATTAATATGCAAATCCATATGTGTACTGTTCATAGGTTCATAGGTAGGTACTAGGCTATCGGCCCAAGGCCCTGTGTAAGCCTAGCCAACAAGGTTCTCTGGCTTACGCCACCCAAGAAAGTTATTTTCCTGTGCCACTGTCGAGCAGAGACACAGAAGTGATCCCCGGGGTGTATTTCCTATTTCCCATCCACTCATCAAGATTTTTCTTGAAGAGTGCTAATGAAGAAGTTTCTTGACATAGATGGGTAGCCTATTCCAGAGTATGGGAAGTCTCTGGAACAGGAATCTATCCCTCCAGCATGTCCTGTTTATTGTGGTGACAAGGTTTAGGTCCCTAGAGCGTGTAGCTCAGAGGGATTGGGATTTCTTTAGGTGTAGCATGTCCAACAGCTCTGCGTTTGACATAGCTTTATATGTTAGGCAGAGATCAACTCAGAGTAGGTGATATGCTACAGAGTAAAGCTGGAGTTTTGTGAGACGGTCAGTGTAGGGAATTTGTTTGAGGCCAGTAATCCACTTTGTGAGGTACTTCTGTGGTCTTTCCAGCTGCTGCAGATGTCTTGTGAGGTACATTCCAAAAGGGGCATTGTACTCTATAATGGGTCTAATGAGTGTCGAGTAGAGGGGAACAATGACCTCTTTTTTCCTGGATGAGAACCCTTTTATGATGAGGTGTGCCACTTAGAAGGACTTCCTGACTACTGTGGCGATGTGATTATCAAAGGGGAGACTACTGGGTCCCAAGGTCTCTTATCACACATTCAGTGTTATGTAGATTGCTGCCTATGTGGTAGTTCATGGGTACAGAGTTTTTACCAAAGGGGATGACACTGCACTTTTTGGCATTGAGCTTGAGGCCATGGCTCTGACACCAGGCATCTGTCTCAGCGAGGTCCTTCTGTAGGATGTCTACATCATTTGGGGACTTGACTATGGCTCCTAATTTGCAGTCATCTGTGAACTTCGTTACCCAGAGGCCTTCTGTGTTAGCCTGTACTTTAGAGAAGTAGATACCAAACAGGAGAAGTCCCAGGATGGAACCCTGTGGTACTCCACTTGTCACTGGATTGAGGTCAGATTTGGAGTCTGCAACTTCTACAGTGTGGTTTCTGTCAGTGAGCCAGTTGGCAACCCATCTTGTGATGTAGGGATTTATACCTAGTTTAGTGAGTTTAGCTATAATTCCAGAATGGGGGATGGTGTCGAAAGCCTTGGCTAGGTCAAGATAGGCTGTGTGAACCACCTTACCCTCATCTACGGCTTTGCTGACTGCCTCAAAGAAGTCGATCAGGTTCAGGAGGCATGATCTACCTTTCACAAACCCGAACTGGGTGGGGAACAGTGTTTGGAGGTTGCCAATGTCTTTGTTTATGAGTTCCATGATGATATGTTCCATGTCCTTGCAGACCAGGCTCATCAGGCTAATAGGGCAATAGTTCCAGGGATCAGTGGTGGCTCCCCCTTTGTGGAGTGGGATAACTGTTGCTGTACACCATTCAGTGGGCACAAAGCCTGATGTGAGGCTATTATTGAACATGGTGCTTAGGTGGGGAGCCAGTTCATTCTGAAGTTCATGTAAAACGCAGCCTGGGATGTTGTCCAGTCCCACGGATGCTGTGTTTTTGGCTTTAGAGAGTGCAGCTTTTACCTGCATAGTTGTGATTACAGGGACTCTGCATTCTTCCTGTATAGATATGGGCCCTTTAGGGGGTGAGAGGGGGTAAAGTCAGCACTGAATTTATCTGCCAGGATGTTGGCAATATTAGTTGGTTCTGTAATTTTCATGCCATTGTGCTGTAACTCAGAGCAGATCTGGGTGTTGCCATTGAGATTCTTGACATAGCTATAGAATGCTTTGTGGTTGTCCTTAGAATTAGTGGCAATTTTGTTTTCGTAGCTAGCTTTGGAGGATCTTATAAGAGATCTCAGCTTCTTACTGAGGCTGACCAGAAGCTCCTCCACTCATGGGATTTTACTCTCTTTTGCAACAGTTTCTTCCTTCTATTGTACAGTTTGTTTATGGCACGGGACCACCAGACTGGCTTCCTTTTTTTGGAGGATAGCGTCTTAGTTCTGTTTGGGATAGCACGATCCATGCACTTGTGTAAGTGCTTATAGAGTGCATTTGTGTAGAATTCAGAAGTTGTAACTGTATTGTCCATCTGCATGGGTGTCATGAAGTTCACCACTTCTGTCTTAAATTTTTTACCGTGGTTTTCTTAATGGGGCTTGGGGGCGGGATGTGGATATCAAGGGTGATTAGCTTATGGTCGAATCGGACCAATGAGGAGTTGACTTCAGGTGTGGAACACCGGTCACTCATGTTGGTAATGACTAGGTCTAGGATATTGTTGCCCCTGCTGGGGGTGTAGATAAGTTGATCCAGGGCATTGGAGTTTATGAATTCCAGAAAGCGTTGAGCTAAGAAGTTGGTACAAGAGTAGTTTTCCCAGTTAATGGTGGGGTAGTTGAAGTCGCCCATTATTAGGGTGTTTGGTTGAACCCTAATATTTTCCAGTACATCAAGAATAGAGAAGGGGGAATCCTGGGGCATGGTGGGGGATCTGTAGAAAGCTACAATTTGGATTGCAGTTTTGCCCAGAGTTAGTTGCACTTGGATAACCTTGGATGCATTATGCTGAGCAACTAGCCTGGAGGTGTGGATATCCTTAATGAATATGGACACACCTTCGCCTTTGGTGTTTTGGTTCAGGTTACATGGCCGAAAAGTGTGGTATGAGTTGTAACCTGGTAGTGCAGGAGTGCTCTCTGGAACCTTGAACGAGTTCTCAGTCACTGCACAGATATCGATATTCTCCTTTTTAAGGAGTGCCTCGAGTGAGTGCATTTTGAGATTTAGACTTCTAACATTGAGTAGCATTACCCACAGTTTTTGCTTGCCTATTCCTGTCACAGTGGTGAATTTGTCATTTGAACCTTGCCTAAAAAAGGCACTATAGGGCCAGCAAGAGCAGTATCAGAAATCCCAGGGGCGACAGGTGCAGGCCATTTCTGGAAAAGCATCGTGGTCTGTCGACCATGTCATCCCATGCAGACAGATACTGGATCCCCTTAGAATGACACCAGAAGCTTAGCCAATTGCTGAAGTCAGTCATTTTGTCCTTGTACTGCGGTATCATTCTGGGCAATGGCAGAATGCTACTCAGGGCTAGGGTCATACCTGCTGGGCTACAAGATCGGAGAGCTCTTCCATGTCTTTTTTCATGTAGTCCAGGAAGGTACATCTCTGGTCATTCACACTAACATGGACAATGATAGAGTCATATTTGTACTTGTTGTGGAGTGACCTGAGTGCGTGGGTTATGTGGCGGATCCTGGCACCCGACAGGCAGCTGACAGTAACCCTCTCCTTATTTAGCCTGGTGAGTGGGACATCAGTGTGCCTGACTATAGAGTCACCTATGACTAGTGTGTTGGGTACATTGTTTTGCCTTACTGGCTGTGGTTGAGTGACACACTGAGTCTGTGGGCTATGTGTCATTTGGGTTGTGTTGGGGGGTGGAGGTTGCTTGCGTTTCTGCTTGTGTCTCTGTTGCTTAGACAGATTATTATTGAGAGCCTCCGTGAATGTTTTTGTGTTACTGTGTGTGGATTTTGGTGGTGTAGATTCAGTGAGACTATGTGATGAGTGTGGTATGGTGCAAATGTTTACCTTCTCCTCTTGACTGTCAAGTTCAGTCTTGGTTGTAGAGAGCTTTACCTCCAGTTTGGTTAGATAAGTGCATCTGTCACAGGTTGTAGTGTTGGGTGGTAGTAGGAGAGGGTTGTCTGTGTACATGAGGCAATTTCTGTGCTGCCTCAAGATGCTCAGATTCATCAGATAGACAGGAGAGAACACTGGTAGCTGACCCTTGGACATGCCTGAATAAAAAACTATTTTCCTCTAGGTAAGTGAGGAAAGTGAGTACAAGAGCTGTTTTTCTCTAAGTAAGTGAGAAAAGTAAGTACAGAAACTGTTTTCCTTGAGGTAATGAGGAAGGTTGAGTGCTATAGTAATGAGTAGCTTATTTAGTGCTTACAAGTTCTGAACAAGTGCTGAGCATGAATAAGCAAATTTTAGTGCTAAAACTAAGAATCTGTATCTGCACTAGATGAATTACAGGACAGAAACAAGTGCAAATGCAGGCTTACAAATCTGAAAGTTGAGAGAGATGGAAAAGATTGCCCAAATGGCCAATAACTACAATTTCTGGGCCAGAACCACTCCTTATGTGGTAGACAGGTTACCTAGTGCTTACCACTCCCATTGATAAGCTAGAAGGCTTCCCTCCAACACAGAAAGGCTTGAGGGGCTCAGAAGCTTACATACAATCCTGGATACAGCAAATATGTATCTGGACTACACTAGTATCTGGACTACACTAGTTACAGGAAAGGTAGGAAACAGGCTTACAGTACTTTTTACAGAAAAATAGCTAAAACAACTGTAAAAACAATTCACATGCAGTGCAAGCTAGCACACTTGAGTATGTAGCAATATTAGACCAAACACAGTTTAAAAAATGCAATTAAATTAAAAAGGACTAAAAGCAAGTGCAGAAGGAGTTTATTAGGTAGAATGTGGTAAAGAGATGGGACTGGGGGAGTGTCCCAGATCAAATCTACAGTGGGGCGGGCAACTGCAAAAGCCACCAAATTTAAACTACAAGCCAGAAATACGGAGGGTGGGTGGGACAAAACACTTTCAGCAGAGATCTGAAAAACTATAAGCAACAGTTAACAGTACAAACTCTAAAACCAAAAAAATATACTTAGCTCTGTATTTCCAGATAGACTGAAAAGCAGTCTCTCAGAACACAGGTTCCAGCAATGAAATGCAGGCTGTTACTAACAGGTCTAATTTTATGCAAGTGATCCTTGAGTTAGATAACAAACAAGCTGTAAAAACAGTTATATCAACGGAAGACACAGCAGAAAATAGGGGGAGGTGGGGAAAACACTTTCAGCAGAGATCTGAAAAACTATAAGCAACAATTAACAGTACAAACTCTAAAACCAAAAATATATACTTAGCTCTGTATATTTCCAGATAGATTGAAAAGCAGTCTCTCAGAACACAGGTTCCAGCAATGAAATGCAGGATGTTACTAACATAAATCAATTGGGTAGTGTTAATTGTTGCACAGTCCTTCACTGTAATCATACCTCTCACATGAGCAAAAATTATGGCATGTAATTATTTTATTATATCAGTACATATGTAAAAAATAGATTGAGTTGGATTTGAACCCTATATCATCTGTGCTCAAAATAGGAGCTCACTGCTGTTATAACTGCTACCACAAAGACAGCTAGGCAGGAGGTGTTTTTCTTCCACTCAGTACTATCCAAAGTGCTAACTGACATAGCTCTCCACTTAGCGTGTTTGCGCAATGGAAAGCAAACCAATAAAACTCTTATAATTTTCTCAATGAAGCTGAGACCCGCTTTTGCTCTTTGCTTAACTACTTACCAATGGGGTAAGCCATATAATTTGTTAATGTCCTAAAATGTATGACAAAAAAATTTCTGATATGAACTACTTATGAATACCATAGTATCTGTTAGCTACTTTTACAACAGCCAATATGACTAGGTACTTCTCAAGTTCAAGTATTAGTCATTAAATGTGTATCTTGAATGCAGTTTGCCATCGATCGCACAAACCAGGTGCACATTGGTGTGCTATGGAAAGTGCCTAGTAACATGTTTTACTTATTTGTATTGCCCAGTTAGTCTTCATCCCAGTAAAATCCATGTAAAAAGACATTTTACTGACTGAGCATATATCTGCACTGAGTCATGTGTGCCCTGCACCCATGCACTTGAAATTTGATATCTCAGTACTAGTTCCCAAATGTCACCTAATCTACAGGAATAAGTATCACAACTACAATGTTACATCATATGCATCTTTATACTGATAATAGACATTTAGATGGTCTTATACATATATTAACTCATTCCCTCCAGTACAGCTATTTTGAGGGTGTACTTTTAACTCCCAGTGGGTGTGAAATGAGCCTTTAAAGAATGAAGTTATCACCTTAGAGTTCTAACAAATACTCATTGACAGAGGTCAAATATCAATACAGTTGTGTTTACCATCATGTATGCTTCAAGATAAAATAATATTCTGATACCTTGTATGTAGCAAGGTTTTGGAATTATTAATGCAAATATGAACAAACAATATTTGATGCCTAAAGGCGCAGTAGGAGCTAACTGCAGAAATGCCTGGAGGTGCACTCCACAGTAATGAGTTAATGTGGACAGGAGATATTCACAAATACACATGCACATCTATGCTGATCACAAAAAAAATGAATGTGCCTGTATGTGACAATAAGTGTGTAAAATGTACAAAACCATAATGAGAAATAACTGCATATGTCTCAGTTTTGCTACATGCATTCCTGGCAGCTTTTTGCATCTGGTTTGAAAATCTATCTTTTTAACATAGATATGCTGTGACACCCCTGCACTGGCCCAGTAATCAAGGAGCCTCAATCCTCACCACCAGTAAGATACATGCACATTCTGAAGATGACAAGTACACACACAGTAAAGTACAATTTCCCTTAAGAGCACACAGAGATCACAGCCAGTCTGGGGCTGGATTCTCCCTCTTTCTCCAGATCCCCAATAAGACTCCACACTGGCACAGCTATAGGGTTAAGATCTCAGCCGAGTGGTCAAGCCAAAACCTCCAGCACCCTCTCTGTTCAACCAGTGCTTTGTGTCACTGCCCAAGTAGCTGACATACACACGCACACACGCACACGCACACGCGCACACGCACACACACACACACACACACACACACACACACACACACACACACACACACACACACACACACACACACACACACACACACACACACTTTGCGATTTGATTTATATACAAACATGTAGACACTCCTGGGGAAGGCTGGCACAGGTTTACTAGCTATGCCCCCTTCGGCCAAGACTATAAGGTAGTTATCACTGCCACCAACCACTACTTATCAGCTACTATAAAGGCCCTTACCAAAGGGTGCCCAATCATACTGTGTAATGTTGCTATTATCCAAATGGTAATTGTGACCAAAACTTGCAAGGCTATTTAAGAGTAGCCTGTACAGTGTCACCAAATACATATGCAAGTACTCTAAGAGCTTAAATATCTCTAAACAAACCAGCCACAATTAAAATGTTTAAATATATTTAATAATAAATAATAAAAGAACAAAACAATACTCAATAACTCAACACAGTGACTACATAGTTCAGAATCACAGAAATATTTTAAAACAACATTGCAGGACAGTCTCAAATAAATACAGAAAACATCTAAACTAATCTTAATCCTATCTATCTCTAAAAGAAATTACTTTTGCCTAGTTACTTACTATAGCAAGACAGAAGTGCTGAAGATGGATGTTTCCAGGTCCAAAGACAAATACAAAATGCAGTGTCTGAGAGATTTCCCAAATTAATATCAAAACATTATTGCTAGGTCAGCTGGGTGACATCACACTTTGTCACCTGCCTTCAGTTCCCAGACTCACAGAAACCAACATTTCTGTGTAAAAAATACTTATCTCTCAGATGTGCAGCTACTAAGACATAACAGAGCAATAAAAAATCTTTACATTTGAAACCTAGTAATTATTTCTGTTTCAAGACAATAGGAAAACCACTAGCTCTAGAGATTGTGTCTGCTTGCTGCATTGAAACTTTTATATAGCACATCACAAAACATGCTTAACTTTTTTTCTTGAGGGTTTGCAAGTTAACTCTGTATGTTCCAGCTTCTACAATGAAAACTCACATTTGCACAGGCACATAGTCCATATACATTTCTGTTCTTTTCCAGTAGGGCACACTGTGGTTACATTCTTAAAGCTCAGTACATAACATACAGTTCAACATACGCTTCTGCACCAGTAGTTTAATATACATATAACGTATAGTTCTCTTACATTTGTAAGACAAGCCTATGGATCATATTAATATTCACAAATGACATATGATTATTTATAACATTCCAGCTAGCTGGGCTGGCAGCATTTTGGTTTGTCACACATGCACATTGGAAACACAACAGGAAATACAAACTCCACACTTTGCACACCACTCTCATAACTGGATATGTTGCCTACATCCAAAGGCACCAGAACCATAGGGTGAGGGGGAGGGAGCACCCCCCCACACACTTTTACAGCTGTAAGACCATCTTGTCTTGTCTAACCTTGTCCAGCTAGGACCCCCCGTGGTAGCTTCAACAATTAAAAAAAAACTCCATGGTGGTGGCAGCGTCTTCTTTAAGACCCATGCATGTGTGTGTCGCTGCAGATTTAAAAACAGTCCTCACCAAACACAGTCCACATTTAGGCTCAGAATTTAACCCTCAATTGAGGAAGGTAAGTGCCTATCTGATCACACATTTTTATTGCACAAGGTACAACTATAAGGAGAGTGTGTTTCAGGCACAAATTTTCCCACACATACTTCCAGGTAAGGAGAGTTTTGTTGTTTTCTGCTCACATATGCTGCTGGGTTTGTGTTTTCTGATATGGTGTGTGTTTGTGTGTGTGTGTGTGTGTGTGTGTGTGTGTGTGTGTGTGTGTGTGTGTGTGTGTGTGTGTGTGCGTGTGTGCGTGTGTGTGTGTGTGTGTGTGTGTGTGTGTGTGTGTGTGTGTGTGTGTGTGTGTGTGTGTGTGTGTGTGTGTGTAAAATGCCCCAGTCAGATATACCTGGTGGCTAGTGTTACTCAGGCTCAAACCTGGTATAAGGAACAAGATCCTGAATTCTCTACCCATACCACCACTTGTGATGCAACTGTTCAAATTTTCGCAAAATATTTGGCTAATACATTTGGTCTCTTCCTCTTAAAATATGTGGTTTTCTGGCAAATCAGTGAGAACTGAATTCACTAAATAGTGATAGCCCTTTAAGTTTCAGTCTTCCTATCTTTCAGGAAACACATGATAACACAAAACACTTTATTATAGCAACTTTTTTAAGATTATACAACCAATGTTTAAAATGTATCCCTGGCTTAGGTCCTTTGTCACCCCCAAATAAATGTTGGCTTTTTCCATATTTCTTATGCTGTGAAGTTGAGAGATTTAGTTAAGTGTAAAGAGGATTTTACAGAGGAAGAGAAGTTTACTGCTGCTTATGCCAAGTTTGTTTGCATTGTCAGTAGCACAACAGGTAGTATGTTTACTTTTTCTGCAGAAGGCTGTGGGTTCTACTCCCACAGTATGCAGATGGATTGCTGATACTGTACTGTGTTGTACTTTAAAGGGAGTGGATACTGCAGTCCTGTTTATGTCCTCCTTTGGAGGAGTTACCTAGTAACTATGAACCTGTTATCAGTTTGCTATCCATTCCCTATTGCAATATTACTAGCTTATCATCTTTTTAATGTAACATGGGCAATTTATTCTTCAAGGGCAACAGGCACTTTATTTGTAGATGAAACAATGAAATATAAAGTTGTTTGCTAGCAGCAACCTCTTCGCTAGTTACAGAACCCTTTAATGTGGAATTATTTACATGACTTTACTTCTGCAGAGATTTTGCATATTTACTGATATTGGTGGATTGTAATGACAGAAGTCTGAATGGCCTTTTTATGGTTGAAATGTTCTGAAATGGGTAGTTTTGTCATTATTGGTTCATACATTTTGTTTCATTGCTTACTAAAAGACTGTTCAAAACTACAAATTTAAATCATATTCTAACAAGTGGTGCTGTATTATACAAACAATATAATTTAATACAATCAAGAAGGTGAATCAAAGAATGTATATATATATATATATATATATATATATATATATATATACATGGCCCTAAAAATGTGTAAGGAGCCTGTGGTTTGAAAACAGCCCAGAGGTAAGCTTAGTCCTCCACTGGCCAGATGTAAAATGAATGTGGGTTTTCATGCCTTTTCAATGAATGTGGGTTTCAAGGGCAAAGAAGTTTACTGCTCATGCTGTCTGTTTCCATTGCGAGACTGTATTGTTGGTTTAGCAAATGGCTCAGTGTTTGTGCTATTTTATTTCAGTTTCTGTAATCAATGTAGAAGTAAATAGGAAAACAGTATGCATGCTGACAGGTTTGAACAGTGCTTGTGGTAACTGAGGAGAAATAGCCAATTAATGGAACATTGGAGTACCTGGGGAGGGGGCTGCTGCTGGAGCGGTATGGGGTTGCTGCAGGAAGGGCTGCTCTGGGAGGGGCCCAATCTATTACCCTGCCTAGGGCCCCATTTAACCATGATCCAGCTCTGGCATTTTGCACATTTATTTGATTTATTATTGGATTTATTTACTATAACTGATCAGACATTGGAAATAAACAATGAAGTGTCACTTGTAAAAAAGTAAGCACTTTTGTTCTGTGTTTGACATTAAAGGAAAGAAAGTGCTTATTTTGTACAACTGGCACTTCGTTGTTTCATTCTGACTTCAGATAGTTTATGATTTTCACTGTTATTTAATAATTAATAACAGTCATGTTGTTGAACATGGCAGTTCAGTTCTTTGGATTGTGGACCTCAGCTAAAGTGGCAGCAGCCCACCCAGGTACATTGGGGCATTTATTTATGAAGTGACAACAGTAAAAATAAAGAAGATGATGACAATGATGATGATAAAATAAGACTTAATGCAGGCAAGATATTGGAATAACTCTGATGTGAATGTGTTTTCAGAAGTTAATACAGTTTCGTCCTTGCCATAACTCATTTTTTTCATTAATGCAAGTTGGCCCCAGTTTTGTTAGATTTTTAGTCATGACAGAAACATTAATTTATTTAAAAGAACAATAAAAATACTCTGTGATTTTTATTCTACTTATAAAAAAGTTAATAAAGCTCCTTGCCTGACTTTAAGCCTTCAGATAGATTATTTATTATTATTGTTATTTTCCAAGTTGACCAGTTTTTGTTGTACTTCTTTTATTTAATTGAACAAATAAGAAAATACAACCGGTTGAGCTTGAAAGTGGTAAACAGCTTTTGCTCAGAGTTCTTATTTAAACTTCAAAATCTCATAGCTCAAGGGATAAAGCCAAAAACGTAATGGGTCAGGATAAAGATCAAAGATCCAGAATCAGGGACAGATTTTTAAATATAACATTGTTCTTCTATGCTTTGTTGCTAGAATAACAGGTTTTGCATTAGCCTCAGATTCTGAAGGATATGAAGTCTAGATGTCTGAAACGCAAGTGTCTATCATTATTTAAGTTTTGCAGTTCTCTTAAATTTGCTGGAAAATCACACATGAGGAACAGACCAAAAATATGATACAATTTCAGGGACAGTCAAACATATGGTCTGATCTTTCAACCTCTTAGGCCAAGAATTGGGAGAAAGTGTGAAAGGCTCAAAATCATGGGCAAATTTTAAGCTTTACTGTTGTTACCAAAGCAATGGATGAAGGTAAAACAGTTCAGTCTACATTACCTTGACCTGGTCAAGCCTTTTGATAAAATCCCCTACTCAAGTGTAGTACAAAAAATGAATAATTTAGGAGCAAACAGTTGCAGCACTAGCTGTATTGTCAACTTGCTCACAGGATGCAGGAGATCAAAATTGGGGAAGTTACCTCTAGAAAGAGACCATTCACCTATGGTGTTCCCCGGGGTTCGGTGCTGAAACTTTTTCTGTTTCACATATACATCTCAAAAGTAAAAGGAAATATGAAAGGGTTTTGGCGGACTAAGTCTGAGATTACTGCAAGCTAGGAGCAGTTATTGAATCCCCAAATGAATTCACCATCATGCAGGAAGGTTTGTCTCAAACAATAATTGGTGCCAGAATTATGAATTGAAACTAAACATCCTTTGGGAAGTCATCTACTCCAGGGAACTGCCAAACTGACAATACCCCCTGAGAACTGACGCAGTTGTTTGGCATTTGGGAACTTGTGTGTACAGTGATCTAACGTTTGACCAACATGTGCCCAGAGTCATAAAATCTTTCTATATTGCACAGCTTATAAACAAATTGATAGTGACTAGATCTAGAGATGTTATTGCCCCCCCCCCCCTTTACAAAGCCCTCTTAGGTCAATCATTTTGTATAATGCCCACTTTGGCATGTATCTGTCCAGACCCATGCAACAATTGGAATACCCACAGAGACTCCTTACTAAAAGGATACAAGTCCTAAACAATAGGTCTTGCATGGACCACCTCAAAGATTTATCACTATACTCAGTATCCTACAGAGTACTTAGATGTGACCTGAGTCTGGCATATAAGGCATCCTCCGGCCTAATACTGATGGACCTACTGAACATCAGCAAGTTAAATGGTATCAGAAATACTCAGTCCAGGTATCTAAACTGAATGTTGTGGAGAAATGTATATATATCACAGAGATTACCACTGCTCCAGAACAGACTATCCATTCAAGTCAAACAAAGCTCATCCCTGTCCATATTCAAATGCAACTTGGATCTAAGGATGGGTAATAGAAAATGTACTCCAGGATTGTCCCTCATGCCACTAATGGATAGAAGCAGTTCCTAAATGCTGCATCCCTTATATGGGTCCTCTCAAATTATCTATGGCATGATCACAGTTATTCTCACTAGGCCTAATGTACAATTATCAGCCATGGGATAGGCAAGACCAATTAGGAAATGTTAATTTAAGCACCAAACGGAAAATTGGCTAAGCTTAAAATGTCCTCCAGGTGAACCTATATTATGGTAGTAAATAGATTTAAAAATTGCCCTTTTTAGATCACTAAGTGTCCCTCTCACCCTCCAGCCTCCCCTACCTTTCAACAACTTCTGGTGCCTCCGCCTAAATCATGTAATGATGATGTCATCTTATACAAAGACCAGTATGATAAGGCAAAAACATACTTCATGGATGGTGCAATCATTAACTACTGTGTTCTGCTGATGGGAACAAAATATTTACATACTTGTTAAATTAGCACATCAACCACATTATGTGTATGTATCTATGTATGTGTAAGTGTGTGTGCATATTCAGGAGAGCATTAGTTCATATCCTACTGTAATCAATCTAGTCTCAAGCAGAACTGATATTTTGATAGTAGTACATGCCTACCTAGCCATTTCATACAGGCCTCCCAACATCTTCTCTCATTCAATGATGATGTCATCCACTGTAAAATGTCCAGTGGCACTGTAAAAGTCAGACGTGTGCTCTGGTGCTTACATTGATTACTGAGTTGTCTAGTGGGTGTAACTAGTTAGGTAGGGGTTCTAATCTCACTGCAGTAAACATGTGTGTGTGTGTGTGTGTGTGTGTGTGTGTGTGTGTGTGTGTGTGTGTGTGTGTGTGTGTGTGTGTCTAGTTAGAACAGTGTAAGTGAGTATCCTACTGTCAGCAATCCAGACCTGTGGAGTGCAATTTTGATAGTCATACATGGCTAACCAGTAATTTCATACAGGCCTCCCAACATCTTCTCTCAAATATTCAGTGATGATGTTGTCCACTATAAATTGTCCAGCAGCAGTGCAAAAGGTCAGACTTGTCTGTGGTGTTTGCATTATGCTCTGTAAATAGTTAGGAAGGGGTTCTAATCTTGCTGCAGTCAACTGGTGTGCCTATGTGAGACACTCCTATCATCTTCTTCTTACCAGACACTGCTGATATCATTAGCTGTAAAGTGTTGGCTGACACTCTAAAAGTCAGACTTGTGATGTGGTGCTTCCATAAGTATCTGTACATAGGTAGGGGGTTCTGGTCTCACTGCAGCCAACTGGTTTTGGTGTGCATTTGGCAATCAGTATAGTGGCAATTTTAGAATGACATGTGAGTCCACAGCAATGTCAGACACTCCTCATAACATATTCTTGTAACAAATACTACTGTTGTCATTCTGTATAACATGCCCTCTGACAGTATGCAAGACAAACCTCTGATGTGGCAATAACATTAAGTACTGTATTCTCCAGCTACTTTACCTAGCTATGTAAGTGTTCTAATCTGACAGCAGGCAACTTGAGTGTGTATACATCCATGTGTTATTTTTGAGACAATTTTACACAAACATGTGCCTCCACACCTATATCAGACACTCCTCCCAACACATTCTCATCAGCATACACTGATGCTATCATACTCCATAAAGTGCAACATGACAGTGTTACAGTCAGATATATGTGGTTGTGCTAGCATTACATTGCATGGTATTCATCCTCTATACCTACAGAGGTATAATGTTCAAATCCAACCAGGTCTACTGCTGTGTGTGTGTGGTTGGTGATACATTATGGCCATTGTATGGTCTTTTGAATCACTCTCCATTTCACTACCATGTAGGAGAACCTTTAATGTAGCACCATGCATCCATCATCCCCTTTTTTCCTCTGGCCATATGACATTCTTCCAGCAAAGGCATTGAGCACGTCCTCATGTCAAATATGCATATACACATCATGAAGCAGGGTCCTTCTATGATCCTCTGCAAGCCATCTCCAAACCACTGCATGTGTGATTGCTAATTCTGTCATGATGTGGTGCACATGTCCCATATGGACAGTGGCAGTATGTAATGCAATCCAAGAAATACACTCATATGCACAATACTCTTGCTATCTTATATCATATGGATAAAGGGAGCTTGCTTTAAATGATGTGATAATGGTTAAGATTTTATGTGATGTTGGGCATTAGCTTGATAATGTCCTGTGACCCTATGAACATTGGACATGTCAATCTTGCTGTCAGTGACATGTATTATGTTGAGGTGTGGATGTAAAGTTTGCCTACAAGAGGTCACTACAATCTGTGATGTGAGCCAATGTATTGGTGGCCATTGCTGCCAGTTCATTACATGCTTCTTCTATAACAGCTGTAGTAATATGTCTCCTGAGACTTGCTGATAAGTAATGATAAATGTATATATATATATATATATATATATATATATATATATATATATATATATATATATATATACACAATTGGCTTATTGAGACATGTGTTTTTGTAGTAGGGCAGATCAACATTCTACACAGTTCTCATTCCCCCATCACAGAGAAACTTGCAGTATGGTGCAGTAGTGCATGTGTCTACCTACCATCATTAAATGCTCTGTGGCAGACATCAATATAAATTCATACTGATTACATGGGCACATACGTTTTATTTCATCCGCATGTAATATTGTGATATACATGGAAGTATCACATGTTTGGATTCAGTTGAAACCTTGTGGAATTCATTGTATGTGCAGTTGTGTTGCTATTCCCATAGATTATTGATGTGGTCAGCAGCACCATTGTGTGACCAGTAGCATTTGTGTCAGGAAATGTTCTGCAGGTGCCACAAGCAACTGATTTGTAATGTGTCATTATATGGCATCAGGCCACTCAAACACATATTTCCCATGGAACACTTACAGGCATATGTTGTGCAACTGATGTAATTACGTGACACTGGCACAGATGTATAACTGTGTGAACAGTACCAGTGTGTGGCATGTGATACATGACCAAAACTGTATTTGGATGTGTTTTCACAATTCATGTATTTCAATAAATGTGACAGGGGAAAACACAGAGCTGTTTTTGGATGCCACCGGACATAGCTGGAGAAAGTAAGCAATCTGGTAACTGACAGTTTGTCTCACACTTCACACCCCTGTCACCACTGACCATCAGCCAAAGTATACATGTAAACATTACTGATTTTTTCTTCTTAGGAGAGCAGCTCATCTGTGCACTCTCTAAGGCTAATAACACACATTATCAGTGGGCCCTGACAACATCTCAGGTTGCCTGTAGTGTGACTTGAAACCTGACCTAGCAGGCACAGTTGGAAATCTACTTCAACACAGCCTCTAGGCAGCCTATGTTCTCATAGAAAGGTGTACAGCAACAGTCATCCGTATGACCAGGGGGGACCATCACGTCATGCAAGGTCTTATAGACTCATATGCCTTACTCTTCTCATCTGAGTGGCAGACCAAAGAGTAATCATGCACCTTTTCAAAAAGGACACAGGTAATCTCCTGAGTGTACACCACACCCATGTTTGATTTGTTAAATTTACTTCATGTATGTTACATCTGTCTGATGTCTTCAAGAAGGTCACCAAGGGCGTGCATGAGGGAAAACACTCTCATCCTGCATAACTTGACATAGCCAAGGCATTAGACAGAAATCTACACTCAGGTATTGCACAGAAACTGTCTCAAGTGGACATAAACACCTACGTCACCAAGTGGGTAGACAAATGGACCACATAGATGACAGATAATGTCAAAGTGTATGATGTTAGCTCCATCTAGACTCAGTAACAAGGTCTGTACCTCAGGAGTCTGTACAAGGCCCTTTTCTGTGCATTATTGAAGTCTCAATGAACTACTGTGGCAGGGCTAGCCACCCAGTAGTGTAAACCTTGGCTTGAGATGATTGTCATTGTGGAAGTGACACCTCAACCCATGTGCAAAATGGGAAAAGGGGTTGGGGTGGATGGATGGACACAACCTTAGTCTAACCAGCTTTGTAGAGGACTGCAAATTGTGGACCATCATTGAATCCAAGAACTGTACTTGTATAATGCAGACAGCATTAACACACACAAAGGATTGTTGCCAGAGCCATGGAGACAAAGTAGATGAACAAAAATCAATGGGGTTTAGTTCCTGTATGAAAGAAAATGCACAAGCTAATTGCAATATAGACAATACACCCCTAGGTGCAGACCAGCTGGTATGTGACCCATGTACTTAGATAGACGGTATGTGGAACATCCACCAGCATGTGCCCACAGTGTTGACTGACCCCTTGTATGTAGCACAACTCCTTAGTACGTGTGGGACATCCACGTCAAAGGGAATTTATAGTCACATTGCTCTCAGCCCTCATCCCACAAATTATTGAGTACAGTGCACCCTTTTGGATGTACCTCCGAGCACATCTTCCAGGGATGCTGTACTCAAGTGTATCACATTTGCCACACTGAGCTCCCACACATCTTATCAGCCATACATAAGTATTCAGTTTGATGCAAAACCATTAGGAGTTGATAGCACAGTACTCCCTTCAGGGTGTTACACAAGACACATGTGTGATGCATGCTCCTGTGATAAACACAGTAAATACATCGCTGAATGACAACATTGATAGCATGGGTTACATTAGTGACAGTGTGGATTGTGCCATATATATGGCATGCACACCTATCAACTAGCCAGAATTGCTCATAATTTCAACTACAGTTGTAACAGTGTCCCTCCTAACACCTTTGGTAGATGTTAAATTTTGAGAAAGGTGTGCTTGATTTCCCTCAGAGATTGCTGACAAATCATTACAGTTGTACAAATGTGTTCTTGCAGAGCCATCTATGATCACTCACAATCACATATGTTATGTCAAAGACATGGGATTACTGGGGTATTATTCTGATATTGTCCATGATTGTGTGTGCTTCTTTCTACTGTTGTCCATGAGCTTGTTACTGTGTGTATTGCTTGGCTGACATCTCTCTGCTGACATTATGTTCATATTCAGGCAACTCATTTTGCACAGCTTCATAGTATGCACCTAACCCCTAATATATATACTGACCTACCCCCTAATATATATACTGTCCTACCCCCTGTTATATATACTGTCCTTGATAAATGTCCTCACCAGTGATCATGTCAGAGTGCTTATATCACAACCACACCTCTCCAATGATATGTGACCTTGTGTGAAAGTCACATATTATACAACAACTGTGTGATGATATGACTATAACCACACATGAGGTGTACACAGCAGTACATGCTGTATCATACATATGTGATGACTGTTCATGCTACAACTGTCTTGTCTTTGTGCCCTTATCTACTGTACATTACCATGTTTCACTTCTCCTCCTCCTCCTCCCCGTCTTCATTCCTACCATTTATGTGTGTTGCCCTTTTCAATACATACACTTCCCCAGAATAATTATTTATAATGCAGTCTATATATCCTTGCTGATCACCACCAACTTTATTTCAGTGTGCCTAAAAAAGCTCAGCACAGTACTCTGCACTGCTTACAATTTCCTATAATGTGTTAGGCCTTTATGCACTGTGTTATAATAAACCCTGGTAGTCATTGTGGCTGTCCACGCAATTGTACAGAACTAGTTTGCTGGTAGGAAAACATGTTTACATGTCTCCAGATGTTCATAGCATTTTACACGGTTTCTTGGCTGGCAAAAGTGTTGATGTCCAAGAAATCTGGCTTGTTTATGTTTAAGCATGCATCATACCCCTCAACCATACTGAATTCCTCGGTATTTACCAGTTTTGAAGGTAAAATAATGGGGTGCCATGAATTTCCGAGTGGCTCCTTCAATTCCCAAATCTCCCAATTGTTTTTTCAATTTATTTTTTCTTTCTTTTGAATTAAGTTGTTCCTGACACCATCATGTGCAGGGTGTGTGCATTGACATCAGTTTCACACCAGACTGCCAGCTTGTCGGAAATCGGCTAGGGCTTGAGAGGTGTGTCCACAGTACTGAGTTTATTGTTTACTTTTTTCTTAACGTTCGGTCATTTGTTTGTTTGACTTGGTTTGAACTTAGGCAATTGCCTGGAACTGGATGCTTGCTGATTTGGACTGGAAGATTTAAGTAGGAGCACTAGCAGTTGCAAGCAAACAGTCAGCAGGGATTTTTAATTTTAAAATTAAGTTCCAGACTGTTAACATACGCAGTACACTACACACACACACACACACACACACACACACACACACACACACACACACACACACACACACACACACACACACACACACACACACAGACACATACGGTCCTCTGATCATTGGTCCTCCATAGTACTACTTTTTTACAGTGGTTTTTAGTTACGTTAAGTGTAGCAGCAGCAGCAGCAGTGAGCTGCAGAGTGCAGACTCGGACCAGTCCACACAGGCCAGCGACATTCTTTTCATTGTAGTTCAGTGCCAGTGACCCTCACCGTGTCTCTGTCTCCAGAGAAAATGTATATCATCTAGCTCCTCCAAGTAAAAAAAGTTCATTATAATTATACTATTCAGTCTGTAGTTTTTTTTTTTTGCACTTGTCATAAAATTATGCTTTCCAATTCCAAATTCCACCTATGAAACCATTTGTGCTGCTTATGCGCTTCTGCTTTTCTCTCCAGCTTCTGCACCCATTGTGGAATCCCATCTTACCTCTTGTTCTGAGTTGTTTTGAATGTTGTTGTGTCTTTTGACTTATCCCAGTTAGGGGTCACCACAGCAGAACTCCGGTCTGCTAATGTTTGGTAGTGGATTTTTACGTGGTGAGTTACCAGCCTTGACGCACAACCTTCAACGAAGGTACGCCCATTCACGCATGCCTCCACACAGAAGACACTCTAGCTGAGAATCGAACGCAACAACATCTTGCTGTGAGGCGACAATGCTACCGCAGCACCCATATGAAATATTATTCTGGTAATGCCACTGTAAATTATTTTGGGGCTTTGAGTTCTGTTGATGGCCATAGGAAAGGTTAAGTCTACTTTTGGTACATAGGTATATGGGTTTGGACTGGATTGGATGTCTCCAGACTGTGAACTTGGTTCCTTAATAGTAAATTTTCCTGATGTTTCTTTATTTAGAGAATGCATAGAGAAATGATGATGCAGATAAAGTTTTTTTTCCGTTTTAAATGTACTTTTAATATTTGATTAGTAGTACAAGTTGTAATCCAAAGTGGTGTGTTGGGCTGATAATTTGATGAGCTGTTTACTATGGATATCATAAGTTGTTTTATTATGAAAATACAATGCCAGAGCAAGTGGCAAGTAAGAAAATACTTTTTTGCACATTTTGGGTACCTCCATCTACTACTTTGAGTCTCTCCTTGTCTGCTTGGTCTACTGAACATGAGTAGCCTATGCAGATTAACTGCCCCCTCCCCCCAATGTTCGGAGCTGTTGAGAAGATTAAGGCACCTGAGCAGGGTTATACGGCTGCTAAAGAGTATTTCCCAATTGCTGAGTAACCCCTGTAGGTGAATCTTCTGATGGACATCAGTGCTGCTCCACTCTAGGTCCTACTAGGTGTGACCATAAACAGGACACTCCTCCCACCCCAAGGAACACATGTGCAGTTCCTTTGCTCTCACCAGGGAAATTGCACATGGAAATCTGCCCTATGAAGTGCCCCTCTCCCAAGATGGGCAGACCCATTTCTTTGCCTGTGCAGTCAAGTGCCCAAGCTACAAATCAAATGGGGGTCACCTGTGCCATTTTCAGGACGTTATTCCTCTATGCTACCAGCACAGGCTTAACCATGAGAGGAAAAAATTTGTAAAAAATAGAATGTGTCTTTATCATTTTTATCCTATTTTAGCATGTTGCACTTATGAAATAAAAGTGCAGTAGAGACTGGTATCCTTAACTTATTTTATTTGCAGGCATCAAAGTAATTTTATTGTCAACAAAATTCTAGTTATTTCTTCTTCACTTGAAAAAGACTTTTATTTGTTCATCACAATAGAGTAGCATATATATATATATATATATATATATGTGTGTGTGTGTGTGTGTGTGTGTGTGTGTATGTATATACATATATATATATATATATATATATATATATATATATATATATATATATACTTAGTGGAAGAGATGGAAGGAAGAAGTAGCATGACAGAGTTTATGTATAAAATAGATAGATGCTATGATGATTAGGACATGGTAAGGTGGTAGGGCACAACTCATCTCACACTTTTGTAACTAGGTCTGTGTCCTGCTTTTACCTTTAGCATTTTTATTATTTGTTAAGTGGGTAAATGAGCTGATCTATACTTTTTTGAGCAATTACCCCATATATATATATATATATATATATATATATATATATATATATATATACTTCATAGGTTAGTACTAGGTTAACTGCCCTTGTGAGCCATTGTAAGCCTAGCCAATTATCCCTTGTGAGACTCAAACCCTGCACTTTGTGTTTGTAAGGCAAACACCTTAACCATTAGGCCACCCTCCCAACCCTAAAATGCTGTGTTAACACCATACATTTCACTGCCAAGTCTTGAACCCAGGGGATCCTATGCAAAACAGAGCAATATACCACTATGCCAAATCAGCTGTTTTAAATAAACAGCCATTGCAAGGCTCAAACCCAGGACCCTGCACACCATAGCCAAAGTGATTTACCACTAAGCCATGTCAGATATAATAAACAACCATGCAAGGTCTCAAACCCAGGACCCTATACACCATAGTCACAGTAGTTAACCACCAAGCCATCTATATGCACATTTCAGCATAGCTAATCAACCAGCATGTTTTTAGGAAGTACCCAAAGAAAAGCTAAACAGAAACAAGGACAGCATGCAAACTCCATACTTATTGACTAAATGTCAGGACTGAAAAACAAAATCTGCAGTTGTAATGTACAGCTCTTACTTGGTAATTCGGTTTTGACCTCTATGTGTTTAAAACAGTATAGACTATTGCAAACATTTTTTTTAATTATATGCTATGTAGTATTTTCTTTTCATGTTTTCCAATTTTATAACTTCATCATAGCAGTTTGATTTGGGTTTTGTAGTTGTTCGTTTATTTAGTGGGTACCTAGATATCATCATATTATGCCAGTGCTGCAGAGTCTGTAGTGGCCCTCTATTCAGTCCTTGTCCTAGTCCATCCTACCCTAGATAACTTAGGGTCCCTTTGACTTAGTGGACTGCGTAGCTGGTATTGCCCTTATCACACTTTCCATTTCTCAGGCCGTGGACTGCTGAAGTTTCTGAAGGTTTGGCATAAGTTTGCAGGAGAATGTTCCTTTCCTGTTCTTTGGAACTCCTGGTAGAATGGCTTAAGATGATCCCAATGATTGATGATTACATAAGGTCCCCCAACACTTCTTTCTTTGACTTTGTTTATGAGGATTAGCCACATTTTAATGTTTTTGTAAATTTATACTCATATTAACATCTTATGCTTTTACAGCTTTGCTTTATTTATTATTCTTATACAATGCAATTAGACTCAGATAATAGGTACTTAATAAATTTTAATTTATTCATACAAATCATACACTACCTTAGCTGTTGCTTTTATCTGTGCTAAATAATAGTTCCTAGACCCACTCACAACTGCATAGTATAGTATCAATTCACTGTAATCACTGAATTTAGACTTGACAGTGCTTAGAATTATTTGTTAGTCAGAGAGTAAATATAACTGTTATGGCCTGAGCCAAACATTAATATAAATAAAAAAATATCGTTATTCTGTTTATTTTGTATATTGTGTTTTATATTTTGTCTGTTCTTCAGTTTGCATTTAAAAGTTGGTATCCCACAATTCCATTTGAGTGGGCGGGGTTACACAAGTATGCATGCAAATTGTATGTTAATACGCATACAGATTTTTGGACAGTTGTACCTATTTTTCATCAGCCTTTGTCCAGATTTTTTTATGATTACAGTTTGAGAGGTATGGTGTGCATATGCAATTAGTGCTGCTGTTCATCGAGCAAACACCTAAACTCCATGTAGGCTTTGCACTAAGACTACACAGATTTTATTGAATCCCCAAGTATGTCTTCTTGTATTCCAACAAGACTGCTGATTTTTAGCTGCAAGTTAAACATCAGTGTCAGTCTGTCATTTATTGCTATTTCCTTATCTGTAATATTGCACTGTCATTATGAATCCTTACACACGCCCTAGGTAGGCAGTCTTGAAAACATTAACTGATAGTTGTCGATGGCATTTACAGAATGGTCGATGTTCACGTGCTTCAAGTAATAAACAATGAGACAATGATGAAAAATATTGTGTAGCTAGTAATGGCATAAATGGTGGGGGTAGATTTGGGAAGTTCTTTTCATGTTGGGTCAGCATATTCATTATACAACTTTTTACCATTGTATATATAAAAATGTTTTATTATTTTCTTTCTTTACATTCTATATTCATTGTTAGAAACCCATACTTATTTTGATAAGTGACATGGGATCATTTACATCCAACTATCACCAGTTTAAGCAGGTGGGACCCCGTTGCAATATCTCATCAGAAGTGCAGTATCCCTTTTATGCTGCAAAGTGGCAGTAGTAACATATAGATCTCAGCACCTGGTGTGGGAATAGAACCTACACTCTTCTGATCTTCCACTAATAAAGATGTGTGCTGACTTTTGAGCCACTAACATAATTAACGCAGTTACTAAATCAGAGAAAAGATAAACCTGATGTTCATATTTGGGGGCACTACTTTATGAAAACTACATATTTTTTAGTTACAGAGATAACAGACATTACATTGTTATAACAAAAAGAGCCTGTAAGTACAGTATGGAGGCATAAGGCTCTAACATGCTTCCTTCTGTAGACTTGGTTTTAACTCCTTCAGAGTTTGTTTTCATATTGGTTGACTCTGAACGACTTGCTTTACTGGGCTGCGTTTGAAAACCTGCATTTAGAATAAAATACTGTTTTCAGCGTTGAACAGCATAAAAGAACATGCTGAATAGATTAGTTTCTTCTAAATAAGTTTAGTTGATTTATGCAGACAAGGAAAGACACAAGCGAGCTTAGCAGTAAATCAGATAACATCCAATGACTTAATCAGGCAATATTTTTTACATAAACTGAAAGAAAACAGAGATAGAGAACTGAAAAAGTTGAAACATATTTATTAATAATTTGACAAATACATTTAGTGGTAACACACTGAAAGAAACTTGATTTCTCATAAAGTATGCCAGAGTTTACAAGAACTGTACTGCTTTCAAAAAGGATTTACTGCTATAAATGATGAAGACAGATATTGAGGAATTACAGGATTATGCATATTCAGTCCTAAGTACTTTTCCACATATATACAGAATTGTGCACACGGATGTTATATAACAATATAGTACAAGAATCTGATATATGTGTCAACTAATTAAAAACATGAATCTGTCAGTTGCTGGCTTATGTACAAGAGCCCTAAGTACAACAGTTCTCTGACACCAGAACATAAGAAAACTGCTGGAACCCATTACCCAGCCAAGCTTTTAGATTATAGTTCTACTAGAATCCAGAAGGAAACATGTTAGACAACATATCACCATAAATTCCTTTCACAAAACTTCATTTGAAGCACTGCATCTGAATGAAAATTTCACAATAGTAAGTATTTAACTATGCCACAATGTGTAAAATGCATTTGTAGCAGTCTAATTTACATAACCTAATGAAACAACAAAGTGGAGGCTTCCACTGGGATGTGCACCTGGCCTCTCAACTGACGTAATTTTTTCCCTGACAGATTGTTCACTGACTAATAAGCTTTTTCCAGGGAATAGAACAGCAATTAGCCTCCTTGCAAGCAGTGAAGAGGGTGCTTTATAAATACTGTCAGATACACTGACAAATTTCAGCAGTTTTAACAAATCAACGTTGTTTCAAGCAACTGTATGCTTCATTCTGTTTTAAGTTTTCAGATGTGCTATTTTCTATTTTAAACTTCTGTGAAATGGTACTGTCAGAAATCATATTACTTGATAAACATACTGAGCAAAATTCAGCAAAATGGTATGTTGCAGAAAAACAGCTTTGTGTTGTCAGATGTTACCACTAAATCTTGACACCATATGAGGTTCAGCTGTAAGTCTGTGGTGGGCAAACTGGAGCCGTGGAGCCTTTTTTGCCTGTGAGGCAAAATTCTTCTTGGCTCCTGTAGAAATCCTAAGTTTGCAAAATGACTATAAATTATCTTAATAGCAGTCAGAGTAAAATTATTTGAAGAAGTGCAATGGCTGTGCTGCTCACTCTGACTAAAATCATACTCACACATTTCATGAGCAGATCTTGAAGCAAAAAGAGGTGAATTTTGGGTTAGCTCTGACCACTTCATACAGTGGTTTCAGGCAAAGAAAACTGGCAGACTGTTTGTGGATTGTGGTGGTCTTTGTATAGTGTAGGGGCACACACACACATCAGAAACCCTATAAGTCTAGAAATGCAACAGAAGTTTGGCAGTACTTGCCTTCACCAGTAATTCGTTAATGACCACTGTCATGTGCTATGTTTTCTTGTCTTCAGGATGTAGATTCTGCAAAGAAACTGCAATTAGTATTTTATATCTTTCCTTGCAATGTTATGTAATATGCAATATATGAGCAGCTACTAAATGATGAAAGCAGTAAAGCCTGACTGTATGAATTAACAGCAAGTACTATTTTTTTCGGATTTGTTTTTACTTTTCTGCCCCCGTGTTATGAACAACAGCAGATGCACCAGCCCTCCAACTGGGAGGGCATCATATGTCTGCTGTTACAAGTGACACCAGCGCCGACTCATGCCTTCCAGGCAGGAGATGATTATGTGCCAGCCTAAGTGGGCTGGTGCCTCCCCCCACCACCACCTCTGAGATCTTATAAGCCCATTGAGACTCAACTGGCCTGAGGCTTGGGAGTGTGACTCTAATCCCTTGCCTGGTTCTCTCTAGTGACACAACTGCATTGTCTCAGAACCAAACATATTCACAGCTCTTTTAATTATACCGTTAAACTAGAAGAACTAACTATAGAGCATACTGGAAAAATATTGAACCGCTCTTTCTTGTATCTTAAGTGATAACCAGTTATTTTGCCCTTCACATTAGTTTTGTTCCACTCTATGTCTTCCTGAGGCTGTACCTCTCAACTGTCCAGATTTTTGCAGAATGTCCTGATTTTTGTCTCATATTTTTGGTCTGTTCCTCATAAAATTTCTGTTTTTCTGGCAAATCACTGAGGATCAAAATAATGTCATGCATCTTAGTTTCAGACTTCATATCATTGAGAAAATGCATACTAAGACAATCCAGTTATTCTTGCAAGTTTCTAAGTTTATAAGAGCAATGTTTAACATTTGTCCCTATTTTAGGGCCTTCATCTCCCCATTATTTTAGGCTTTGTCGAGATTTCTTGTACTAAGATCTCAACACATACGTCCAAGGCCCACAGTGTAATATTAATAAAGCTTGTATTCTTCAATGTGTTTTATATACAGAGTCATATGAGGTGTGAGTTTGCAAAGCAGAACCTTTGTCAAAGTCACGATGGTAAAACAAAGGTGTGCACTGTCATGAGCGATAGTGACACCCCATTATCTGCCCATTTTGTAAACTTATCAGTGGAAACAAGAGTGTATACCCACATAATGCATGTCTATGAAAGGTACAATGGTTTAGTTATGGTATTTTCAAACTTTATAGGTACACTTCAGCTCTGTGATGTATGTGCATTCCACTCAGTATAATCTTCATTTTTCTTTGTGGACCCAGAACGTCAAGAGTTCTGCTTTTAATTATCTCCTGAACTATGATCCACATCCAGCTACTCATTAACATAATTTTCTGATTGTAGAGATCCCATTATAGACTTTTCTGCTTAACAAGCATTATTGACTGTTACATAAACAGTTTAAAAAGGATAGCTATCTTGGAAAACAGTAAAGAAATATTTCCATATACATGTAGAGAACAGTGATGGAAGAGTGGCAGGGTGGTAAGCAATGCCGTGACACAGTCTGTGGGTCTCCATTTCTCAGTGGTTCATTGGGATGTCAATTGTGTAATTTAAGTTCCAGACTAATGAGTGCAAAACAGAGAAATTTAATTCTAACAAGGAACGGTGTGTGTGTGTGTGTGTGTGTGTGTGTGTGTGTGTGTGTGCGTGCGTGCGTGCGTGCGTGTGTGTGTGTGTGTGTGTGTGTGTGTGTGTGTGTGTGTGTGTGTGTGTGTGTCTGTTATGTATTCTGAAGTGACTTGGCACCATATCCAGGATTAGTTTCTTTTCATGTCAGAACAGGTTGCAACTCCACAACAACCCTAAAATGTCATCAACATGAATGTGTGACTGATTAAAAAAAAAGTCATCATTATATTTGATACAATAAAGAATGCTATGAAGGGAGCTGATTGCATATATGAGTTCAGTACATCTCCTTAAAACAAATCAATGTGGATCACAACTGCTTGGCAAAGAATGCATATATTGTATAAACTCAACTACATTGTCACTCAGTACACATGCACTTGAATTTCTACAATATAAGCAAATAAGACATATCAAAACAAACATTTTTTGCAAGTAAGTAAGCCCATCTGCACCCGCATGTGGAGGACTTCATCCCTGTACCCTTTTATTTTATCATTCTCACTCCAAGCTCCCTGCACCTCAGAAAAAAAAAAACAATTACTGACAGGCACTGGAAAGTCTCTCTCATTATTTCTTTGAGAGGCTGGAGCACAGACTTTTAACTAACTGTAACTTTAGGTATTCAGAGATAGCCCTACCACACTGCCTTTGCTTGAAGACATGCAGCAATGTGATTGGTTGTTTTCATATCCATGTTATATGCTAATGAGGCATTCTGGGGTGAGGCATATGCTAATTAGCTATGTGCTCTTCCCAGAACTCCCTGTGGTAAGACATTTATGCAGCTGAGCTATTTCTATAATCGCTTGACTGTGTAATGTATTATGGCCACTCTTAGTCACTAATAGTAATGAACATGGATAAAAGGCTGTGTTCATTCACCACTATACAGGCAAGTTTTGGAGAGTTTATTGGTCAGGTACTGTTTGAGGCTGTGAGAATAAGTTTATGTGATGGGTTACTAGACTCCAAATCCGACTTCAGACCAGTGACAAGTGGAGTACCACAGGGTTCAGTCCAGGGTCCTCTCCTGTTTGGTATCTACTTCTCTGAAGTGCAGGAAAACACAGAAGGTCTTTGGCTAACGAAGTTTGCAAATGACTGCAAACTAGGAGCAATAATCGAAACTCCTAACGATGTGGACATCCTACAAAAGGGCCTCACTGAGACAGATGCCTGGTGTTAAAGCCATGGCCTCAAGCTCATTGCCAAAAAGTGCATTGTCATCCCCTTTGGTAAAAACTCTGTACCCATGAACTGCCACATAGGCGGTAATAAGCTTAACACCGAAAGTGTGGTAAGAGACCTTGGGACACAGATGGACAGTCGTCTCTCCTTTGATAATCACATCACCACAGTAGTCAGGAAATCCTTCTATGTGGCACACCTCATCACAAAAGGTTTCTCATCCAGGAAAAAAAAGTCATTGTTCTCCTCTACTCGTCACTCATTAGACCCATTATAGAGTACGATGCCCCTTTTAGTATGTACCTCACAAGACATCTGCAAGAACTGGAAAGACTGCAGAAATACCTCACAAAGAGGATTACTGGATTCAAACAGATGCCCTATGCAGGCCATCTCTAAAATCTCCAGCTTTACTCCGTCACATATCACCTACTCAGAGGCGATCTCTGCCTAACATACAAAGCTATGGCAAACCCAGAGCTGTTGGACATGCTCCACTTAAAGAAATCCCAATCCCTCCGAGCTGCACAGTCTAGAGACCTAAACCTTGTCACCACAATAAACAGAACATGCTGGAGGGATAAATTCCTGTCCCAGAGACTTCCCATACTCTGGAACAAACTACCTATCTATATCAAACAAAGCTCCTCATTAGCACTCTTCAAGAAAAATCTTGATGATTGGATGGGAAATAGGAAATTCACCCCGGGGATCACTTTTGTGACTCTGCTCGACAGTGGCACATGAAAATAATTTTCTTGGGTGGCAAACGTCAGGGTACCTTCTTGGCTAGGCTTATATAGGCCCTAGGGCCAATACCCTAGTACCTCCCTATGAACCTTTGAACATGTGTGAGTGTGTGTCTCCCTATGTGGTTGCAGTAAGTGGTATTTCAGGTGTGTTTGTGTGTGTGTGTGTGTGTGTGTGTGTGTGTGTGTGTGTGTGTGTGTGTGTGTGTGTGTGTGTGTGTGTGTGTGTGTGCGTGTGTGTGTGCGTGTGTGTGTGTGTGTGTGTGTGTGTGTGTGTGTGTGTGTGTGTGTGTGTGTGTGTGTGTGTGTGTGTGTGTGTGTGTGTGTGTGTGTGTGTGCGTGTGTGTGTGTGTGTGTGCATGCAAGTGTGTATGTGTGTGCACGTGTGAGCACGTGTGTGTGTGTGTGTGCGTGTGTGTGTGTGTGTGTGTGTGTGTGTGTATGTGTGTGTGTGTGTGTCAAGGGGTGGGTTGGGGGGACCACTAGTCACCAGGAATAACTCTAAAGACATGGGATGGGGGGAATCACTAACTAACAGAGATAATCTTTATCATCATGCCTTAATGGCACACTTACACTTAACACTTAAAATCTGAAGGTAATGCTACTCAATGCTAGAAGTCTAAACCTCAAAATGCACTCACTCGAGGCATTCCTTAAAATGGAGAACATTGACATCTGTGAAGTGACAGAGATCTGGTTCAAGGCTGCAGAGAGCACCCGTGCATTACCAGGCTATAATTCATACCACACCTTTCAGCCACCTAACCTGGATCAAAACACTAAAGGCAGAGGCATGTCCATATTCATTAAAGATATCCACACCTCCAGGCTAGTTGCTCAACATAATGCATCAGAGATTATCCAAGTGCAACTAACTTTGGGCAAGACCGCAATCCAAATTGTAGCTTACTACAGATGCACCACCATGCCCCAGGATTCCCACTCCTCATTTCTTGATACACTGGAAAATATTAGGGTACAACCCAACACCCTAATAATGAGCGATTTCAACTACCCCACCATTAACTGGGAAAACTACTCATGTACCAACTTTTTTGCTCAATGTTTTCTGGAATTCATAAATTCCAATGCCTTGGATCAACTTATCCACACCCCCACAAGAGGCAGCAATATCCTAGAACTGGTCATTACCAACATGGATGACTGGTGTTCCACACCTGAGATCAATTCCTTGTTGGTCAGACTTATAAGGAGCGAATAAATTTGAATTATCTGAAAACTGTGCAGTCAAGAAATGACAGTAGTAAAAAAGAAAAAGAATTACTTAGTTCTAAACGAAAAGTGTGAATGATAAACTTTATTACAGAGATGTCACATCTTTATAGTCTAGTAACAAGAAACTATAAAAAGGTATCTCTATAATAAAAGTTTACTGTTCACCTATTACATATAGCACAGACTTGTGGCTTATCTCTTAACCTCTTTGCTCAAGACTTCTAGACAAAGCCAAAAAATAATGGGGAACAAAGGCCCAAACACAGGTTTTTTAAATACTACTGTAATTCACTTTAAAAGTTAGTAGAACAACATTTTTTTGCCAACATGCATTTTCTGAAAAACAAGAAGCATGAAATTCATATGGCTGGCATTACTGACTGACTGTAATCCTCAGCTACTAACTAGAAAGCTAAAACTGTGACATCAGAGGCAGTTAAGAGATATGAGTTATGAAGTCATGCCTTGTTTTTACCATGTGCATGCATATGCATGTATATATAATATATATTGTCCCACTGTACTCATCCCTCATTAGACCCATTATAGAATACAACGGCCCATTTGCTATGTACCTCTCAAGACATCAGCAACAGCTGGAAAGGCTGCAGAAATACCTCACTAAAAGAATCACAGGCCTAAAGCAGATGCTCTATGCTGACCATCTAAAAAAACTCCAGCTATACTCTGTCGCATATTGTCTACTCAGAGGCAATCTCTGCTTAACATACAAGGCCATGTCAAACTCAGAGCTGTTGGACATGCTACACTTAAAGAAATCCCAATCCCTCAGAGCCACATGCTCCAGGGATCTAAACCTTGTCATCACAACATGCTGGAGGGATGGGTTCCTGAGCCAGAGACTCCCCAGACTCTGGAATAGACTGCCCATACATGTCAAGCAGAGCACCTCTTTGGCCCTCTTTAAAAGGAAACCAGAATAAAGGACCAGCACTAGTAGAGGTTGCCAAAAAGTATAAATTTAATAAATTTTAAATCAACTAAGGAGTATAAACTACCCCCAAGTCAGCACAAAAAGTGTCATATATGAATAAGAAAACTGCTTTTAGCTATGTAAGCCTTCTTCAATGCATGACTCAAACTAAAAATAACAAAAGACACATCAGGACAATGATTTAAATAGCACACAACAATTAAATAATTAGTCTATAATGAGTTTTTATTGGAAAAATGTTAAAGAGATATACAGCAACTTCTTAATAAACAATGGATTCCTATGACAAAGAAATTAAAGATGTTCATTTAAACCAGGGTAAAAAGACCACCCAATTTGATTATCCAATTTCTTTCTTTGTTGTTTAGAATAGTATGCCATCCACTTTTGTGGGATCTGCCACCTGTGACTTTATCAATAACTGTAAAGTGAAACAAAGCAGAAGGGTGCTAAGTGTATGTTTGTAAAGTGCACTTGAAAGTTTATGGTTCCTAATGTCACTAGTATGTTCAGAAATTCTAATCCATAATGGTCTGGATGTTTGGCCTACATAGAAGGCTGAACAGTGACAGGTGGCCAAATAGACCACCCAATCCGAACCACAGCTGGCAAAAAACCTTATGTCAAAGACTTTAGTGGTGTTGGGACTGGTAAATTCCTTAATTTTGAAAACCCTGACACAGTGTGTACAATGACCACATGGGTAGGTACCACACAATTTGTCACCCATAAGTGTGTGTTGTGTGTGTCCACCTGGAAATCGAGATGTGTGTTTATAATGGCTCAGGATTGAGCCAAAAATTTTCCCCCGTCTAAAGTAGAAAAATCATCTCTGGCCTATCTTAGATGCTGATTTGGGGTCCAATAAAAGAATGTTCCAGTGTTTCTAAATGATGTCCAAAAAAGGTTTGCTGTTGCATCCATATGTAGTGACCATTCTTAAAACATCATGATCTTGTGATGTCCGGTCCTTTTTTTTTATATTGCAAAAGATTCTCCTTGATCTATGTGGAAGCCCAAATGCTGGCCATCACAATATTGCCTACTTGGTAACCCCTGTTATGAAAGTGGTTAGCCAAATCCAACTTTCAAAATTGAGATTTGGGTATATTACATACCCCATGAGGTGGATGTAGACTACTAGCATGAAGTAAGGAATTGCACTGGGGATATTTCCTGCAAATCTGTGTACTCAGAGTGCTGGCCCTTTATTCTGGTTTGATTTTGCATTTTTTGGGCCGTGGCATCTGCCATATGTGCGAGGGGTCTGGTTGGAGTATTACCTCTTCAAAAGGAACCTTGACGATTGGATGGGAGATAGTAAATTCACCCAGGGGATCACATCAGTCACCCTGCTAGACAGGGGTCCAGGGAAGTAAATTATTTCCTTTTACATTCCATTTCTCTCTTCTTTCCTCCATCTACCTGTTCCACACCGGAGGCTATCTGTTCAGCTGCACACCAGATCTTACTCAGCCAAAGCATTCTAGTGCCCATCACTCTGTCTCTAAAACAGTGTTTTCTTTTCTTTAGTTTGTCCTAAATCTCTCTCCGTCTTGCATTAAGTTTCATTCACCATCATGCTCTTCTTGCTCTTGATTTTTAGACCAGAGGATTCCCCTCCCCCAGCCTCCTGGTACTCTACCTAGTATGTCCATATTGATTCTATTTGTCTCTTTTGGTAAAAATATGCCCAGCACATTGCAAACTTAACTTTTGACACAATGGTTCTAGTCCTCTGGTCATTGTATTCAATAAATGATGTGCACTTTCTGCCACACTGTCCAGTTTCTTCTATATGGCATCTAGACGCAAATGCAATATTCCAGACATTTGCAGTGTTGCTACAATCTACATATATACTCTTTAGATTTATTATTTATAGCATTATCTGTTTGTGCAAGGTTTTTATTGTAACTGTTGTTTACTTATGGGCTGTGCCTAAAAATGATCCATCTGGAGCACTGGTCTACCATGGCTAACAAATGAAAATCAATCAATCAGTCAAAAAGTAAATAACGCATACATATGCACACAGCTACGTATCTCTTATCACTCAACCTTCTGTCCCCAAAATGTGGAATATTGCCTTTCATAATGTGGAACAAATACGCAAAATGTTGAACACTTACTAACTGTGGCAACTGGTGAATTCAAAACAAGGGAAGGGTTGCAGGAAGAAGCTAAATAGATGAAGCTAACTGAATGAGGTGTAGCTATATTACAGCAGGTCAATAACCATATCTGTGAGAAAGAACAGATGGGGTCAGTCATTTTCATCACCAGACTGCCTTGGTATGCACTCATTCCAGCCATCCATCCATAACCCCATTTTCCCATTTTTGCATATGAGGTGGGATGTCACATCAATAGTGACCATCACCTATAGCCAACGTTCACACCACTGGGTGACTAGTCCTGTCACTGTTATTCTTTCATACCACACAAACACATGCAGACTCACACCTATAGCCACTTTACAGTGTCCATTCCAACTACTGCATAATTTTGGAATGTAGGGGGGAAACAGGAGCACCCAGAGAAAACCCACACAAACAAGGGAGGCTATATAGAATCTGCACAGAAGGCACCTCAGCCAATTATCACAAAGGAGAACATCTTGATGTGGGGCAAAAATGCTATCCTCTATGCCACAGAAGTGCCCACATTACATGCATTACATACATCAGTATCCATTCATTCTACCCACTTTAGAGAGCAGACGTATACCTCAGGTGGCTGACTGCTATCAATAGGGCCAACCTTATGTGAAAGGGAGCACCCAGCAAAGGCCTTCTTGGGCTCCATGTTGCACACTATCCCGCCATGCATCCACTAATGCTCCTTTCCTCTTTCAGCCTTCCTGCCTCCATACCATACAGATTACTTCTTTTTATTTTTTATGTTTTCCTTTGTCTTTTTGGCTTCTTATCTATCTTTTTAACCACCTTAGCTAGATAAGACTGCATTGTAATGAATGCAGAGAAAGTAACTGTTTTAAGACATGGTCTAGGAGTTGCTAGGTTCCAGACGTCACAGAGTTGTAGTTGCTGTGAGGTACATTTTATTTGTTTTTCCCTAGTTCTTTGATCCAGTGATAGCCTGAACAAAATATAAGCAAAGAAAGAAATTCTTATCTCACAGCTAAAGATTACTCACTCTATCTTACATAAACCAATTTCATACCCATCCCTGTCTTTCCTTGTTTCTTTTTATTCCCCCACTAGATCTCTCAGAAGCTTTGGACAGTAACTCCTTGACATACATAAACCTAACAAAAGTATTGATAAACTACTTTATAATTATAATGTGTCTTTAGCAAGGGACAAACTTCCGAACTCTATTAGAAGCATCCCAAATACGAATCAATTCAAAAACCAACTAAAACTGATTCTTTTAAACTTATGGACCTACCCGTGCCTGGAGCCTACTTGAACCCTCCCATTTCTTCCACCTTTTTCTCTCTTCCTTAAATTCATTTTATGTATGTATATGTGTATTTATTTATGTATGTATGTATTTATTTATTTATTTTTCCTCTATTATAATTTTTATGGTTATGTTTCCTATAAATCTGGTTTTCTCTCATTTTTAAGTAGTTATACTCATGTAGTACTGTGACTATTTACTATCCACTATATCTTAAAAATATATGTCATTTGGTATGTTGTTCATCTGTTTTTTTAAGTAATTATCGGCTCTTTTTTAGTACATTGACTTTAATCTACTTTTTTATTTTACATTCCATGCCTCTTTTGTAAATTACATATTCTGTACTTTTGATATTGGCATATGTCTATTATACTGATGCCATTCTATTTTTTTTATAAATGTATTTAACTTAATTTTTTTGTGTATATTCCATGTTGTACTTTTTTTTACTTTTACTATATTATATAATTTAAACTATATTTATCTTTGTTCAATTAAAATTTGTGTGTAACTTTCTAGATTTTGTTTCCTCGGATCTCCACTGAAAATGGGCTTTTAACTCAGTGGGACTAACCTGGTTAACAAATGTCAAATAAATAAAAAATAAATAAATTCAGACTTTTTCTTCCAAGGAAAACATAGGTTGTATCTAAAGTTCAATCTTCATAGCTGACACAATAGATGTTACCAATATACTGGTAAGGCAAATGTTTTTTAAGAATATATACGGCCTATCTGGGAAAAATTCTGATGTCCACTTCCCTACCCCTCTAAAAAAAGAGAGTTACCTTCTATGTATCACTCTGGCATTAGACTGACATGAAAGCAAAAAAGCAAATGACCACAGGCATACATTAATAGGCTGATAGCTTAGATGAGGAAACTATAGTACCTGGATAAAACCTGCCTACGCAGACAAAGAGCACATGCAGACTTCACACAAAAGGAATCACATCCAAAAACTCAAGTGAAGAACCAAGTGTTGTGAGATGACAATGTTACTCACTGTACCAGTGTGCCAATGATCAGTTGCTATCACACACACCCTTCCCAGCATGCCATGTAGAGCATGTTATGTGTACAAAGCTGATGTCTGACTGTGATTGAAAGTGAAAATAATTATGGTCAACTTGCTGCTTTTGGATGTACCTCAGTCCCTCCCTCAAACACACAAATACTCATTTTCATCTACAAACATCCCCCATACCTATCAATTATAGTCACTTTACCTTCACATACTTCTCATGTCTAATTGTGTTAAAAAACAGCCACAGTCAAGTCTTCTAGCTGTCTTCACACAAATGCATACTAGATCAGCAAAGCCCGAATAATAGTTGCATAACTTGAACAAATGATAGCAGCATCATTCACTTTCACCTGCAGAAAGTCCCAGGGCCCAGCAATAAAAGCCTCATTTGTTGTCTGTGTACTCCTCAGATATCAGATTGTAATAAATCAAAGGTAGCAATTGAACAGAGTAATTGATTTTAACCCCCTACACACACACACACACACACACACACACACACACACACACACACACACACACCACACAGGTGGCCATCAGTTTCAGCCATGTGTATGAATGTGGCAGTGCACCTCAGATGTTTGATTGCAGCCAAATGAATGAATGAATGAATAAATAAATACATAAATAATTGCCACATGGGAATGCATCACTGCTGTCAGAATACAGTATGTAATCCAAAACAACCCCCTGTATACCTCACAACTTCCTAGCTCAAAAAACAGGAGGAAAGCTAAAAGATAAAGGTGTGCAATGGACCAAAATCAAGGACAGATATTGCCCTTATGTATTTAGAAACTTGCTAGAATAACAGGCATTGCATTAGCTTGCTTTTTATGAAGGCTATTAAGTCTAAAACTAATGACTGTCTTTATTTAATGACTGCAATCCTCACCGTTATGCCAGAAAAAAACACAGATTTTACAAGAAACAGACCAAAACATGAAGCAAAATAAGGGATAGGTGAGAGCTTCTATGTCTTCAGTACACTCACATGGACACACACACACACACACACACACACACACACACACACACACACACACACACACACACACACACACACACACACACACTAGCAACCTTAAATAAACTTAAAAAAAGTACTTACCTTCCTAAATGCTGGCAAAGTCCTTGTGGAAAAAATACTATATTTAATAAAAACAAATCTTGCTCATGTGCTCCTTTTTCTGTAGCCATCCATTAATTCCTTCTTTCACTTTGAATCACAGGGTGGCTCAGTCACCTGAGGCTGCCTCAGCCAATAGGAATTGCTAATTGTTGCTTTATGTAACAGCCTGATGAGCTGCGTCTCTGGTGATGTTTCTGGCATGAAGACTTGTAGTAAGGCATAATCATCTTATTCTGCATGTGGAATGAGTATGCTGCCAGCTTGTTTGAGAACACCTGATTTTTTTTAAATATATTGGTTCTCCTCTGAACTCTATGCATGCTCGCATAAGTATAGTTCTGAACAACAAAAACAAAGTAGAACGTCAGAAAGTTGACTATTATTTTTAATACACTACTAAAAGTCAACTTTCTGACTTTAAATAAAGTCAACGAAATTCGATTTTCTTTTTCTGTTCAGGGTGCCACCTCTGCATCTGTTTGCTGATGACTTCACCTGGGAAGTTTACAGCATGGTTATTAATTGTTTCTTCATATCTAAAAGCAGTTCATTTAATGAATTAATATGATTCAGTATTATTCAATACTATTTACCAGAGATGTTTGTTAAAAACAATTTTAATCTTTGTTAAAAGAATAAAATTAACAATGAATATGTGCCAAACTCTTTCTGTGGGGAGCAGCATGGAAAAATACAAATTTTAAGATCCAAAATGAGGAATGTTTCTCACAGAGAGGTACAGCTGAGAGTTATGACATAAATATATACATACTTTACTACATCTATGCACACAGAGAGGATGGATGCAGCATTTTTGGGACCAATCCTAGCTATCTACCTCATCATTCTGTCAAACATTCCCACTGTCCTTCTGCAGTGATCAGCATGATTTAACCAAGGATGATTAAAGCTCCTAGATCTTTACCCACCACTAAAATTTCCAGGACTATCTTACCCACTATGCTTGAATAGCCCAGATTTCCCACACCAAAGTGAATTTTCTTGACCTTTTTATACCAAACAACATCTGCCACATACCAGTTCTTCCTTTGAACCCCTGAAGGTCACAATGGGGACAACCTCCATATCTTCAACTATCACTTTAATCTTAGTGTCATCAAAAGACCAAGATGACCTTGCACTTCAGGCTTACTGCAAGAAGTGGCATAAATACGTTAAACAGGACCTCAGTGACAACTGTTATCTCCCCAGGTAAGTGCCCTTTAACTACAGCTGCATTTCTGATTAGACACTCAGTTTTAGATATAATAGGTCAAAACTTTGAATAATAACACCAAGTGTTATTCTTTTAGTAAGAAATGCCTTTCCTTTATTTCTGGGATAGTACTAAATTCTCATTTTTTTCAATAATTTTTATAGCTGAAATATTATTAGCATTATTGTCCAGAATAGAAAATTGCCTCTTTACTGGACAAAACAATTTCATAACAACATAATTACTAAGAATAATCCTCAGTAAAGCAGGGTCACTGTTTTATGGACAAAAATGATCACTGCCATGTTGTTACTGAGCCATTTTGTCAGGCTGCTCATAACTGTAGGTTAAAGTTATGTGTAAGAAAGGATTGGAATGGTATAGCCTGTTTATGCCATGTTAAATTGCTGCTAAGCTGATATCTAGTGATTGCACATGTCTCTCGTCCCACTCTAGCCTTCTTTCACCATTTCAAGGCCTTCCTTCTGCCACATAGGGGTGTCAGACAGATTTAGTTGACTCACAAAAGGAAATTTCAATAAGTTGTAGTGCCAGAAAATCAAGTCACCGAAAGCCACTTTCAGCAAATCTCAAAGTATATTATTTGCATGTTACACCCTCCATGTGGGAGGCCAGCTACACACCTCTGACTTAAAAAAAATATATATATATATATATATATATATATATATATATATATATATATATAAACACAACAACCCCTTTTTCCCATTTTACACATGGGGTCGGGGTGTTACTTTAAGAGTGACACTCATCTAGATCCAAGGTTCAGACCTCCATGTGGCTAGCTGATACAGCTGTTCTTCCATACCACATAACTGCATATATATATATATATATATATATATATATATATATATATATATATATATATATAGATGTGTGTGTAAACCTCACAAATGCACAACAGTGGGGCAAAGTGCAAACTCCATTACCACTGAAAGTGGCTTTCAACAAAATTATTTTGTGTTTTTGATACTCCCTGAAAGTGTGTAACTACACATATCTGTCTCTCATCCCACCTCAACCAATCCTCGCTCTTAATCTTTCAATGTCTTTCAATACTCCTCTCCTCTTCTCTTCTCAGTCCATTAAAAATTCAGCCATACATTGCAGTGCAAACGTACCTCACCTTTGCCGCTTGTGTCTGACTAACACATTTATGTTTTGGACGAAAAATTGCAGTTTCTAGTTTATCAACAATTTCAAATATCTGTTTCTTACTTTTTGATATTTATTCCCAGCACACCATTAGAGTTTCATTCCAAGTACACCATTAGCATGTCTCTTTTTGAACTTTTCAACTGATTTAGACCACTTAAACATGACCTGTAGTCTCCACTATATGTGGGAACATGACAACTGTCTGTCAGCAAACTTTAGGAGTTCCAGTACACTGAATCTCTTGCTCTGAAAAAACACTTTCAATGAACCTTGACCTTTCCATTTTCCCAACTTTTTACAATGATGAAGTTAGTATATATAAATGGGGGATCCCTCCCATATTGTGAGTGTAGGGTGGTTTCCCTCTTAAAAAACTTTAGTTCTTATTAGCTAAAACTAGTTTTCAGTGCAAATGATTTGCATTATTTTGATTCACAGAAATTACCTTCAGAGAGTCAGCACAACTCTCTTTAATAATGCACCTAGGTCATGAAAAAGTTTCCACTTCATTTGTAATGTTACTATAATGCAATATTTTAATAATTCCTCTCCAACTGTGGAACAGTTATTACTTATTTTTGATCCATCTCAATTAGTGCCACCACATGCCTAGAATTTTTAACCATCAGGTGACCATCTAGGATGACTTAAACTTCGTGTTTATTCATTCTAGTTCATGCTACAACCTTACCTGTAAATATATAACAGAGGAGTGCTTGACCACCTTAACCTTTTGAATCATTTTCTCTTTGGTCTATAAAATAGAGAAAGAAAATAACTGCTAAAGTAACTGTGATCACAAGTATGCTTTATATGTCTTCCATATAAGCACTCCTTTTTTTCCTTTAGAGATCTTCTATTCCTGTGTTGTATAACTCTTAACAAACCCTATCCATGATAATACCCAGAATGCCTCTTTACTTAAATTATCTAGTCCCCTCAAAACCCAGATTAACAAAGCTCCCAAGGCATTATTAATCTCCTTGCTCACTCTGTTTCTGTGTCACAGAGGGATAAAGCCATGACCGTGCATCAGATGACCAGAGTTTGAGTTGGCATTGGAAGAACCAGACCACGAGGATGGGAAATGGGCAACATATAGATTGTCCATCCCTGAGGGAAGGGAAGCATGATTTACCATTAGCTACAGGTGCCCCCATACAAACAGAGACATGCATAAAAGACAGAGTCTGTTACCAGGTGCTTTAAAGCTTGTGATGGTAGTCTTTGGGACATACATATGGGAGTGCTCATGCACCCTACGAGGAGTATATGATGTCCCTGCAGTGATGAGGTTAATCATATCAGCCAACAGGAGTTGGTGTTAGGGGTTTCCCTGAAATACCCAGATAGCTGATGCCCTAAATGATGGAAGGCTGTAAGGGCTTGGTGGTTGTAGCACTTAGTAGTTCATCAGTGTGAGGTAAATTTCAGCTTATCCTAAAACATGGATGGTTCCACTATGGTGGGTGAAGCTAAACCCCAAGGTTGATAAATAGCGACATGGACCATGCACTCCTTCATGGCAA
Source organism: Protopterus annectens (assembly GCF_019279795.1). Lineage (NCBI taxonomy): Eukaryota > Metazoa > Chordata > Ceratodontiformes > Protopteridae > Protopterus > Protopterus annectens. The sequence continues at coordinate 1,856,098,318 of NC_056731.1, forward strand.
TCTGGATGTTGCCTCCCTCTGGTCAGCTATTACTCATGTCCAGGCAGGGCCCCCTCTCATTGAGAACAAATGAACTTGAGACACATGAAAGGTGGGATTGATGGTGGACAGTCACAGAGGAAAAGGCACACAGAAAATATCCTTATTGCCTTATTCCAGATCATCTTCATCTTCTTCCTCCTCCATTCCTTTACTGCTTTCCACCAGATCTTTCACACACATGTGTTCTATTCTTGCTCTTACTCCAAATCTCTATGGAAGGTTCATGGGTGATTATTAAACTAACAACCCCAGGGGACCTTTTTATTCTTAGTCATGCTTCCCAAATGTATCTGACAAATTGTGATAGCCTAGGGTTATTTTAAGGGGTATATGTTGGCTTGGATATGGGTGATGAACCATTTACACCTGCTTCTGTCTAATACATTCATAGATGCCAGATCATGGGTAAACTTCTCATTCCCATCCACTGGTGCAGGTTACACCTAAATGGAGTAAGGGAAGAACTCTCTAGAAGGGATGATTTGTGAGACACATACCTGTCCCTTCCTCTAACATGTCCGATTTATCTTGCAGATGAGGTTTAAATACCTAAATTGGGTAATGCTGATGCAATGTGTTTTGCAGATGTGTAACAGGTCCATCAGAGTGGGATCAGATGATGCGTTGTAGGCCAGGCATAGAACACCTCTCAGCGGTCTATAGGAGCAGCATTTTGTTTTACTTCCCAGTAAAGTCTCTTCACTATATATGACCATATGTCCATTATTCTCATCTGGTGACCCTATACCAGTGTCAGACCCTAGCTAAAAGCTTAAAGCATAGCTAACTAGTTCACATTCTTTTTCTTGCTATCTCCATCCCTTATTTTCATTCAGTCCCTCTTGTAACTTCTCCATGGCCTAGGAACTACCACAACATTTGATATTCTTATAAATCATTATACATATTTCACATGACATCCATTTACCCTCATTGCTTTCAGTGTGTATTCTTTTTACACATTTCTTATGTTTCTCCTACCAAGTTTGTCCCATAGACCCTTACTCTCATTTCTAATTTATTGTGCACCATGACCTTGTTTTGTCATTCCCCAAAATTTTATCAGTGTTATTATCTGTCTTTGTTATCTCTTCTGTTTCATTTATCTCATATATATGACTTAATTTCCATATATTATTTCTTTCCCAGCATTCATTTAAACCTTTCCTGTCTTCCTCTTTGAACCACTTCTCCCATAATTCATCATTCAGGCAAAACTCCCCTTTTCAACTTATCTCTATCCATCAGGTCAGTAGCCTCCCTCCCATCTTTCAAAATAATTCTGAAAGGCTTCCTAGTCAAATGCTGTCTCTATTCTTGCTCAACACTAGGATAAACTATATCCCTAAATGTGAACAAATACCTGATCATGCTTCACATTTCTTTACTCTCCCTTTTTCACTCACTTCCATACTTCTGTAAATGATCTCCCCTATGTGCTCTTATCTCATTTCATATTGTAATTCGTGTTTGTATTATACTAACTTAACTGTAATTTGTCTATAAACTGGCTAAAATATCTTTAACTGTCAAACAATTTCACATAATTTGTATCTATTCTTAGCCAATGTTTTCATATTATTTCTAATTTGGTGTAATTAAACTGTAGTTTTTTGTGTTATTGTATGGTATTCTATTATTTCTAAACACTGTAAAATTATTGTTCTTAAAATATTTTGTAATACTTTGGAACTTTTCTCTCTATGCCTTCATTGAAAATGGTTAGTTGATTTGGCATAGTGGTGCATTGCTCTGACCTTAGTGTACAGGGGCCTGGGTTCAAGACCTGCCAGTAATGACTTTAGATGGTGCAGTGCTGCAGCAGTAGCATTGTTGCCTCACAGCAAGAAGTTCCCTGGTTTGATTCTTGGCTGGTGTGCCTTCTGTGCAGAGTTTGTATGTCCTCCCTGAGTTTGTGTGGGTTTCCTCTGGGTGCTCCAGTTTCCTCCCACATTACAAAGACGTGTCTGGAGAGTTTCTCCCTGGGCCTCTGCTGAAAATTGGCTTTGTTCCAAGTCAGAATTTCCTGGTTAACAAATATTAAATAAAGAAATAAAAAAATGGGGCTCCAATCCAGTTAGACTTTCTCAGTAAACCAATGTCAGTAAATAGATAAATAAACTCCTCTTTTTCAACCTTTCCTTTATTTTTTTATGCAATGTTATATCTAACTTAGCACTCTCTACTTGTCCTTTGAAACATTGTCCCTTACAGGTTCATATTTTTGCACTAGGAAGCAATCTGTAGACCATTACAAGACTAGTCGAAACTCACTGTTCAAAAATTCCCACCAGCCACAAGGAGGTCAACAGAAGATAGACTAAAGGAGAATTTGAGGCTGCCTTTCCAATTATCTAGGTTTACTTTGAAGGTAACAAGGATGCTATTCTTCTTGACATGTTGGGGAAGTTTGTTCCACAGGTGGGGGATACATTGGGATATGAATCTACAATGGTAATATGTCAAAATAAAGCTACCCCTAATCTTTTGATAAGTGCTGTGGGATCTTTTACATCTGCTTGATCTGCCACCAATTCAAGCAGATGGGATCTCATCTGAATTGCAGCATGCCCCTATTGCTGCACTGCAGTGTCAACAATGAAGCCAGTTACCTGGGTTGGGAATAGAACCTATAGCTTTTTGGTCTCCAGTTCCAAAGGCAAGTGTGCTATTTGTCAGCCACTGACACAGATGGTGGGTTGACTGCCTCTAAGGAACCCAAGGAAACTCAGGACACTTTAATTTCCTAAATCACTGAAATCTGGTGCATAGTTTTCTAAAATAGGTACCCTTGTCCTCCTGTTTCTTTCATTGTTTCATCCTCCATATTGCCGCATTATATGTTTTTCCCATCCAAGTATATCTACTAAAAATTTACCACAGATATCCTCCTGTGCTTTATATCTATAAGCATATGTCTGTAGTCATATCCCACCCCTTTACATAGATAAACATGTCTGTACTCATATCCCATTCATGCACTAATCCCTCATGTTATACCAGCCATTTCACGTCCATCTCATCCCTGTTATGTAACATCTTATAATTTTTTTTTCTCATTGAACTCCATATTTCCAACCTTAAATACTTCATTCCCTCTTACCTCAGTTCCACTACATTCTTCTTATTATTTATTTATTTTGATGGGAAGGTATTCTTCCATCTTATGACCATTATTTCCTGATACTTTTATTCATATGACATTCCAACCCTAATGTCTCTTTGAAATTATATTGAGTCTTGACAATCTCTTGTGTTCTTCCCACCTCATCTGCTAATTAAATGCAATCATCTGCAAATATAAAAAATGCCCCTCCATACTTCCATGAAGCCCCTTCAGCTCTTCTGACACATATGTAGCCAAAACACCCATTTTGAACTGAAATAGTCCAGGAAAGCATGAACATATAAGTCTGATCATGTTATACATTGTTTTCTGAAATCTCCATTCTTTATAACATCTTCAGAAAGTTATTGAGTCCAAAGCCTTCTTTAAGTCAAAGAGCATAATTCCTACTTCTCATATCCCTAATTTCTCTGTTTTGTGCATGAAATTATTGTTTTGCTGTTTATTATTTTTAACTAGGTAAACCCACTAGGCACATGCCTTTTTCAGGGGTGACCTGGGAGTGCAGTCCAGTTAAATGTCTTGTTCTTAGTTATGCTTTAGGCAAGTGGAGGTTGTGGATCTCAATAATTATCTGCAAATTGTCTGCCTGCTTCCCCTTAAAAATCTAGCCTACTCCTACTGTTTGTAATTTTGTGACCCATGCATGTAATTTATATAAAAGAGTTTTAGCAAGAGCTTGACATCTGCTTCCATTAGTCATATTGATCTGTATGTTTCTGAATATTATCTTTTTTCAGCATTAAAATCATATTAGCTTTGTCTCCTTATTTTTGGCAGTTCCCTCTCCTGTTCACATGGGTAATATATCTTTACATATTGCCATCATTGTCTTACACAACTCGGCCAGCAACCTACTTGGGCACACCATCTCATCCTTTTTCAGTCCTTTAATTGCGTTTTCTGCCTCTCTTCCCTCTATTATTCTCTCAAAGTTCTCCCATTGTATTTTCTTCCAACTTCTTTCAAATCCCTTTTTTATCCATTCCACTTTCCCATTCACATCCAAAGCTCTTCCTATATAGTTTCTTACTGAATTTTGAAAACATCTCCTTTATTTCTTGGTGGTCATTTACTATAACCCACTCTTCCTTCTTGATCCCTATACAGTCAGTCTCCATCCTCTCTTTAAACCTTCATGCCAGATATTCCCCATATTATCACTTTGCTCAACAAAATGTTTTTTTTTTTTGCCTTAGCATCACGTTCTCAATCTCTTATACTTGCACCTTCTCAGTAATGCATTTTTTTTCTGAGCAGTTAATGGGTCTATATTAGAAAACTGAAAGTTTTCTTCAGCGAACGCTCACATGAGTGAAAATGCTGGACATCGAAAGGGTGTTTGTGGGGTTGTGGTACAGTTAGGAGTGGGATATTTGCCCTTTCCTTATTGTAGTGCGATCTCGGAGTTGGCATATATAGTTAACGGGGGGTGGGGGGTGCAGCCCCCCACAATACGGAGTTCGATGTCTAGCGTTTTTCCTCATGTGAGCGTTCGCTGAAAAAAACTTTTGGAGTTCTAATATAGACCCCAGTTCTTTATCAGCTCTCTTCCAGTCCATATCTGCGTATCAGTTAGGCTTGGGTTCCCCTAAATTCGTCTCCCATTTTCTCAGTTACAATTAACTGTCTACTTCTTTCCTGTTTTCTACATTGACCATGTTCTTAGTACTACCGTAATTCCATTCTGCAACTTGACTTCTAACTTATCCATGAATCATCATTTTCTTTTGTTTCCTCCATCTACTGACTATTAGACACATTTCTGCTATTGCCCTGTTTTCCTAGAACTTTAACATTACCTTTAATTGAAATGTCATTGTATAATCTTATATGCCCATAGCCCTTTGTCACCAGTGTTTATACTCACCTTTACTGCACTATTCCATGAGTTGAGGAGTGGAACATATCCTGTCAACTAACATAATACAGTGGGACATGTTTCTTTGCACCCTTATCCACCCCACCACATCTTGTTAAAGTGATACACCTCTGCTTTGTACTACAACTGTTTAGAAGAGCCAATGAGTTAAGATCCACAAATGGTGAGGGACTCTTGTTTCAAGTGCTAACCTTATGAATTGTTCAGACTAAAACAGAGAAAGACAATGTGCCTGAATTTTCTAACCTCAGGCATGTTTCACTTTAACTGTTACAGTCAACGTAAAGCATCAGAGTGTGAAATGCTTCCTCAACATATTTATTAACTCTTTTTCTTCTAAATAATTGTTGACAATATTTAGAACCCTGGTGTTACTACCTGTTCTGGTCACTATAAGTACTTTCCTCAGAAACCCATTCCCAAATGTGAAATGCTTCCAGTCCTGGACACATTTCTAGCTCTGAGATGCTGTAACAGATTAGATCTGGGGGTGTTTCTGACCATTTCTTCACTCCCTTTTATAATAACCATCAAAGCCCTCCCAGTTGCATCTGATAAATAAATAAATACGTAAATAAGAAACTCTTGATTAGGGATGGCATTTTTGTCAAACTGTAGCTCTTCATATCTGTCCAGAAGTATAAGCCAAGCCCCCTATGTCCAGAAATATCAGACAAGCATCCGTGCGCAGAAGTATCAGCCAAGCTTCCATGTCTTCACTTTTATCTTTTATCACCCTGATTCTGTGATATTTTTGCTGCACCCTGGCTTTTCACTGCAACGCTCCTCATGAAAAGCTCTACCTACAATATCAGGTTGCACATAAGGTTTACTTCTGTTTTAGTTCCTGCATCTGTCCTACTTCTGCAGCTATTGTAGCTTCCCTCAGTGATCCCCTATTCACTTCCTCGTTGGGGGTAGCCTGCAGTCCCCTGCTGTGATCTCTATTTCAGTACCTAGGAATGGCATGCATGCCAATAAACCCTCCATTTCATCATTAGCTAATGACACCCTAAGTTTATGTACAGTACTGTGTAATTAGCTAATGGCACCCTAGGTTTATGTACAGTACTGTGTAATTAGCTAATGGCACCCTAGGTTTATGTACAGTACTGTGTAATTAGCTAATGGCACCCTAAGTTTATGCACAGTACTGTGTAATTAGCTAACGGCACCCTAAGTTTATGTACAGTACTGTGTAATTAGCTAATGGCACCCTAAGTTTGTGTATACATGTGTGAAGACCTACAATGTCAGGGGCTCTACTGTGGTCTGTGTTTTCGTGCCTTAGGGTCGCATGCATGCTAATAAACCCTCCATTATATTATTAGTTAATAGCACCCAAGTCTATGTATACCTCTGTGTGGCTAGCTAGTGACACTCCAACTTTGTACATACATATGTGAAGCCCTGCAATGTCAGGCTCATTCCTTAGATTCTCTTTGCAACAAAATAGAAGTCATGCAGATAGTGGTCAAAATGGGTTGCATCTTCCATGTGGATCATGATCTAGCATAAGAATATGATTATTTCTGAAATAACATACAGGTCATGACACCTCCTCACAGTGAGCTGCTATCCATGCAATAACTCTTCTTGCATTTTATATCTAATGACCTATGACCTTGAGCATGTGTGGATATTAGACTAAAAACCAAGAAAGCCTTTGTCATCTGAAACACCTTTCCTCTTGTCTACATTATGAATTACTTCATCAGCAAATTAAGTACAGGTACCAATAAGGTACCGGTGTTACCTACATGTAAAGTAACTGAAGCGTACACTTGTCGAATTATGATTGCTTCCTTTTTGGCTGCAGAACTCTTGTCAAAATCCTAAATGTTTTTCTTGTGAACAGATTTGCTTCACTTCCTTTCTAGCTTTTGCCTGTATCATCTCTAGTCTTTCTCTTATTTATTTTAAACTGAGTACTTGTGTCACCTTTATTTTCCCCTTGAATGACATTCAAACAGTAACTATAAACTCTGCTAGGAATCTCTTAGTATGTCCACATGAGTGTGGTTACATTTTCTGTTTTTTAGTATTAGTGAGTCAGTCATCAGCTTTATTTTGGTTTCCCCCAGAGGAAGGTCATTTCTAGAACTATTGATTAGTAACCATGTGACATGCCCTACTTACAGGATGTGGCCTCCCATATGCAATGTACTTGTACTTAAATCTATTTAATTTGTGATTACTTATCACATAGTTATAACTCATTCTCTTGAACTCTCTCCTCTTTGGCTGACTGTTCTGTTCAATCCCAATGCCACCATGGTTGCTCCTTTGCTGTCTTATTGAAAAAAGTTCAGTCTACCAGATATAGCCCTTCTTGCAATGTCCGTACTGCAAAATAATGACATATTTATCTAGGCCAAGGATATGCTTGGGAATGTTTGTGGCCTGCACCCTGTATTATTCATCCTGAACAGCCTACTCCTATTTGACTTACTCACTTTCATTAACATTGCCCTGTAATAGTATATCTGTTACCCTGTTTGGGCACATAAGTGTTAGCACCCTTCCATAAGTGGAAAAACTGGACAGCCTAGTTCTCCCATGTCATATATTCTGCTGTCTTCTTCCCCAATTCCATGCCTTCCTTTCTGTTCTGCCTTCTCTCTTCCATCCTGTTTCACTGAGCCTACGCAACAAGTTGAAAACTAATCATTCACTCCTCTGCTTATATGCTACACCACCTTATCTGCCAAGAAAACCCCTACACACTCATCCATTGCTTTCAGTTCTGGGTTTTCGAACAAGCTTTCTGACAGCTATTAATCCTTTGTATTTTAGTTCCTCAGATGCTGATTGATTCCTACAAGCAACCCCTTTCATACCAAAACTCACTGTTTTTGTTTAATAATTGTACAATCTGATCTAGAACAAACAACAGCTGCACCTTCTGTTTTGTCTTTTGTCCCCTCAGCACAAAGAGCTCAACCAGTGAATTGACTGCCATCCTATGAACTGGCTTTCCAAAGTTTCCATCTGCAATACATCGATAAGTTAGAATATGAAAGACCCATCTGCACATCACATCATCACCATGACTGGTTTTTCAAGTGACTTTCTCTGAGATGCTCTTAAGTTTCTCCTTCTGTTTGTTATTTTGGGGCTTTTTCTTCTGCCCTTGTATTAATCAGCAAATGTCATGTTCTTAAAATTCACCACAATCTTTCACTTCCTGTTCATCTTTGTGCTGCTTTTATGAAAACTGCTTCTAAATTCTTTCCTCTGCTTCATTATCTTTATGATGTATCCGGTAGTGTTGGATTGAGAAATGCATAAGGGGAGTACAGTCAACAAGCCACCAGGAGGAAACATGGGAGGTTATTTCATTGGATCATGAGTATGAGGAGCTGGGGAATGCATTACACTGCATTATAGGTATGAGGACATGGGGCATGCATTACACTGCATCATAGGTATGAAGAGATGAAACATGTATTACACTGCATCATAGGTATGAGGAGGAGGGGCATGCATTACACTGCATCATAAGTATAAGGAATTGAGGCATGCATTACACTGCATCATAGATATGAGGAGGTAGGGCATGAATTACACTGCATCATGGATATGAGGAGGTGGGGCATGCATTACACCGCCTCCTAGGTATGAGGAGGTGAGGCATGCATTACACTGCATCATATGTATGAGGAGGTGGGAAATATGTTCTTAGGAACAGAACATCAATACCAAGAGCATCCAAATAGCTATATAGGATTACTGGTGCTTCCTTGCAATATAGGCAATATCTACAAAACATTGAAATATTACAGAAAATTTTTGCAACAGTAGTTCAGGCTCCTCAGCTTCAAAGTGAATGTAGCTAGGTATAAGGACACATACACAATTTTATTTTCATGTAATATACTTTATACTTTATTGCCTTACTCTGCAATTCTGAAGTCTCAGTTAGAAGAAAATGAAATCCATAATGACCATATTAATGTATTTCAACCTGTTACTATCAGACACATGCACTGTTCCCCAAAAAACTGTGCAGTGATCATTCAGCAGTGATCATCCCTGCACTGCACTTTTTTCACATGGTCTTCTACCTACACCACAGAAAATAGATAGTGAACTTCTGTGAACCTTTCTGGTGATCAGTTAGAATGAAAGAATAAATGGCCACAATGATATATTTGAACTTGTTGCCTTTAGAAGTGTATATGTAGTATGCTTCCTCATCCCTACCTGCTAAAAAATAGCCACCTCCAGTGTGTCCCTCTGACTTTAGACTAGAATGAAAGTGAAAAAACAAATAACCACAACAATATATTTTAACTTGTTGCTGTCAGATGTATACACTTTGCACCCTTCCTTATAGCTTTCTCCAAAGATGTTTTCTTTCAATGTACACCTCTGATGTTTAATTGTGAGGAAAGTGAAAGAAAAAATAGCAATGATGTCAGTAGTACATTTAAACTTGCTGCTCATAGATTATATACTGCCCCTAGAAGAACAACTTTATTATCATTTATTTGTGACCATGTCAACCCTGTGCTTTCACACACAGCCTGCCTACTCCCAAAGCACTTTTGTATGATCTTCTGATGTTAGACTGGGACTAAAGTCAATGTAAATATGTCAGTAGTAATATTTATCAACTTGCTGCATTCAAATATATATAAAACAATTCTTTTCACCCTCCACAAAAGATTATCTACTTCTGTGTATCCATATGTTGTTAGATCAGAATGATAGCAAAATAAGAAATGGTTGCAGTAATATATTTCATCTTCTTGCTCTCACTTATCATGAAACCATAGCAATGATATTGAGTCTTTCCCCCAGATAGAGTCTGGAAGTATCATATGCAATAGCATTGCAGGGTAGCCATAGTGGTTTAGGAAATGCACTTGAATTAACAATGAAAAATTAATAAATGCTACTGAGCTGTTGATTGCAAATTTCAGTTCAAATGCTAGAAGTACTGAAGCCTTAATTTAGGAGAAATGTGTGCAAATCAGCAGCAGCTGCCAGTTCCCTTCAGCTTGTGGTATATCTCATTTGACCACTGTCCCTGCAAATGGGTTCTCTCTCAGTCCCCCGCTTGCTGAATCCCTGGCCATTGGCAGAATCTGCAATGGAGAAACCAGCCACAAGGACTCAACAGCTTTGGACAGAAGATAGGTTACTTGACCACTGTCCCTGCAAACGGGTTCTCTCTCAGTACCCCACTTGCTGAATCCTTGGCCATTGACGGCATCTACAGTAGAGAAACCAGCCACAAGGACTCAAGGGCTTTGGACAGAAGATAGGTTACTTGACCACTGTCCCTGCAAACGGGTTCTCTCTCAGTCCCCCACTTGCTGAATCCTTTGCCATTGGCGGCATCTGTAGTGGAGAAACCAGACACAAGGACTCAAGGACTTTGGACAGAAGATAGGTTACTTGACCACTGTCCCTACAAACTGGTTCTCTCTCAGTCCCCCACTTGCTGAATCCTTGGCCATTGGTGGCATCTGCAGTGGAGAAATCAGACACAAGGATTCAAGGGCTTTTGACAGAAGATAGGTTACTTGACCACTGTCCCTGAAAATGGGTTCTCTCTCAGCCCCCCACTTGCTGAATCTTTGGCCATTGGTGGCATCTGCAGTGTAGAAACCAGCCACAAGGACTCAAGGGCTTTGGATAGAAGATTGGTTACTTGACCACTGCCCCTGCAAATGGGTTCTCTCTCAGTCCCCCACTTGCTGAATCCTTGGCCATTGGTGGCATCTGCAGTGGAGAAACCAGCCACAAGGACTCAAGGGCTTTTGACAGAAGATAGGTTACTTGACCACTGTCCCTGCAAACGGGTTCTCTCTCAGTCCCCCACTTTCTGAATCCTTGGCCATTGGCGGCATCTGCAGTGGAGAAACCAGCCACAAGGACTCAAGGGCTTTGAACAGAAGATAGGTTACTTGACCACTGTCCCTGCAAACGGGTTCTCTCTCAGTCCTCCACTTGCTAAATCCTCGGCCATTGGTGGCATCTGCAGTGGAGAAACCAGCCACAAGTACTCAAGGGCTTTGGACAGAAGATAGATTACTTAACCAATGTCCCTGCAAATGCATACTCTCTCAGTCCCCCACTTGCTGAATCCTTGGCCATTGGCGGCATCTGCAGTGGAGAAACCAGCCACAAAGACTCAAGGGCTTTGGACAGAAGATAGGTTACTTGACTGCTGTCACTACAAACGGGATTTCTCTCAGTCCCCCACTTGCTGAATCCTTGGCCATTGGTGGCAACTGCATTGGAGAAATCAGACACAAGGATTCAAGGGCTTTTGACAAAAGATAGGTCACTTGACCACTGTCCCTTCAAACGGGTTTTCTCTCAGTCCCCCACTTGCTGAATCCTTGGCAATTAGCGGCATCTGCAGTTGAGAAACCAGCCACAAGGACTCAAGGGCTTTGGACAGAAGATAGGTTACTGTAGGTGTCTAGCTACATTTCCCCCTTAGCCTGCTACTGTAGAAAGTACCTGGTCTAAAGCAGAAATTACTGGCTCTACCCACACGGCTAGGGACAGCAGCTGCACCCCTATCCCCATCTACTGTAAATACATTCCCCAGTTAACTTTTTCTTTTCAGTTATCAGTAAACCAAGATAAAGCTCTAGGTGAAAAAAGGTAACCCTGTAGATACACTGGAATTGCCCACTTGTAAAATAGAGGCAAAAAGCTACTTAAACTGCCACTTTTTGTCTGCTTCAAACTGGGTGTCTACCCAGAAAGGACACAGCTGAAATCAGGTCTATAGATTGTTTTTCCCTACTAGATTCTAATAACTCCTAGCAATTCGGCTATTTTGACACTTACCCTGTAGTCTTTAGCCTGGGGGGTATTCTAGCCCGCTCCCTGCCCCCTATTGCCTCCCGCCCCCAGTACCTCTACATTTATTCTTAGCCTTAACCCCACCCCTAATTGCCAGCAATTAGGCTACACCACTACTCACCCCCTCCTCTATATCCAACACAATCATGCTACTACCTAATATAATAACAATCCTTACCTGTGTAGTTCTAGCTCACATTGCCTCCTACCAAGGCTCCACTTTCACATGCCCCAACAACTTCCACTGTACTCTCTCAACACCCTCCCTCAAACATTTACACTATAACTACACAACCCCTGCCACCAAAACTATCCTCCCAATACACACACTCCATTACCAAACACCTAACACACTCAAAATAAAATATCCCCAAGATATCATAAGTATTTTACTATGTATATAAAACATATCCTAAATACCCTCTATAAACTAGCCCTCACTGGAGATATCCATCCAAACCCAGACTCCCAAATCCAACCCAACCACAAACCCTAGTCCAAGCAACCCCCCCCCACAACTCAACTCCTAGCCAACAAGAAAACAACAGACCTACTTATAATGTCCCTAAACATCAGAAGCATATGCAATAAAATCCAAGAATTACACGTCAGCATAAGCATATATTCCCCAGATATTCTCTTCCTAACTGAAACCTGGCTCAAACCTCACATCAAAAGTGAGGAAATACTTCCACCTGAATACAACATCCTTTGCATAGACAGATTGTCTAAAAAAGGAGGTGGTGTAGCACTGATATTTAAACACCACCTCAATATTCAACTCCTGAATTCATCTGCCCCTCACCACAACAATGAAGAAATCCTTTATGCCAATCTCAAACTAAATGTAAACAAAACAATCAATATCATAGGATGCTATTTCCCACCAGGGCAAACTATCACACACCTAGAAAATCTCCTGAGCTGGGCTACTCTATCTCTACCCCAGGAAACCATCATTCTCAGTGACTTTAACATCAACTGGCTATCCTGTAATAACAGTCCCCCAACTATTCACCTTAATCTCCATGGGTTCACTCAACTCATTCAGTCACCTACCCGAATCAACAAAAACCCTAACAATCAAACCTTACTTGACTGGATCGTAGTCAATAAAGCCCATCACTCTTACCTAGCAGGCTGCATACCTGACAGTCTTAGTGACCACTCCCCCACTTTCTTAATTCGACACCACACAAACAGTCTGAAGCCCATTATCCCACAGGCAAATACGGAACAAGTCCAACTTCAACCCCAACCCCTTCATCTCCTCCCTGCAAAAAATTAACTGGTCACCACTAAAATACCATAACCTAGATTAGGCTGTCCACTTCTTCAACAGTACCTTCCTCTCCATCCTAAACACCCATGCTCCTGTAAGAAATGCCAAAGTCAGATCCAGGCATGCCCCATGGTTACAAAAGACCACCGGAACCCTAATGAAATCCAGAGATAAGGCCTGGGAGCACTGGCGACTAACAAAAAAATAACTCAGATAGGTAATCATTCCTTGAACTGCACAATAAAGCCAAAAAGCATATAAAATTAGACAAATCCCTCTGCTATAAATCCACCCTAAACTCTACCAACCACAACTCTAAGCAATTCTGGTCCATTATTAACAATATCCTCCACCCAGGGAAGGTTGATACCCCCAGTCGTCAATTCCCTCTTCCTCCAGCAGTATTGCCGAATCCTTCAACAAACACTTCACTGAAACTATAACATCTCTAAACAAACAACACTTCCCTACAACAGCCACCCCAACTCCTAACCCTAAACCCCCCACTCCTCTTTTCTTCTTCACCTCAGTACTTACCTCCAACATAAAAAGACTATTGTCAAAACTTAAACCCACCAAACTCACAGCTGACAACCTCCCCTCTGAATACTTGAAAATTGCATCTGATACACTAGCCTACCCAATTTCAGTTCTAGTCAACCATTCCATAACAGAAGGCTATGTTCCCTCGATATGGAAAATATCCTGCATCATTCCCCTCCACAAAGGCACCCCCTCCACCGACCTCTCCAGTTACCACCCCATTGCTATCCTCTCCCTTCTCTCCAAGATACTTACAAAATGTATCAACACCCAGGTCTCCAACTACCTCCTAGCTAATAATCTCCTCACTAAGTGGAAGGTCTTTAAAGACACCTTAATTTCTTGTGGAAGTGTCAACTTGCTAACAAGATGCCATTGCACAGAAGGTCTTCCAAGCTCTTCATTGAACAAATCTGCCAGGTCATTTGGAAAAAAAAGTATGTCATCACCATTAGCACAGTTTGCCTAACTTCAATGCACACCACATTGAAGCATTCCTATATTTCATGTAAAGGAAATAACTCAAAGAATGTCTCTTGTCCTGGTTTGATACTCATATGCCCATGTAATGAAATTATGCACAATATCTTCACCGGTGCACAGTGTGTCTCATTATTAATCACCAATGATGCAGCCTTTGTTTCCTTGCTCCTTCACTTTCACCTTCACAGGATGGGACCGATTCCATTTGTGCATGATTGTTGCACAACTGTGTAACAACTGACCACCCTAGGAAAGCCAGATTCCTTCAGCTGCAGCACCTTCATGTACAAACCACCTGTACTTTTCATTCTAAATCTCCTTATTGGAGGGGGCATGATTAAAACAAACAAAGAGTAGAACTACAAATTCAATTGAACTGCAAACTCAGAATAAAACACAGTAAATTATCTACCCCTATCTCCTAACAATGATATCACCTCTATTGTTGTGACCTGATATTCATAAAATCCAGCTGAGGTTAGGATGGGGTAGGGGAGTGAAGTATAGCAATACTAATATTAGTGGTCTTCTATAATAGACAGTAATCAGTTTATAGCCAGTACAAAGCAACTGACAAATAGGCATAGCATAGAACAGGTTTTCTTTCATTCCCTGAAAGCAGAAATTCGGCAGCTAGGTAGACAAAGTAACTAGCATGTACAGTGTAATCTATTGGTCAAGAGAAAGGACAGTGGCAAACATAAGTGGTCCTTAGAGTGCAAGTACTACTTCTTTTGCAGGGAGATGCTAAAGCTACTTTTCCTCACAGGGCAGGCACATATTTGACCAGCTGAAATTAATACACAGGAAGGTTCTTTGAGTTAAATTTGCTTACAGTGTACAATGAAAAAATTCTCAATGAAAAAATTTGAGAGTTGGATCTTGTAGCAGATCTCCTTCAGTATCGGAGCCAGATGTAGTGACCACAAACTCTAAAAGGAAGGAAAATAGAAAGACACTACTAAACTGTCATAGTATAATGAGGCAATAAAGTTAATTTCACCCCGGGGGTTCCACCTGTGTCCCTCTTGGACAGGGACAATATGTGCTGATTGTGGAAATAAGGGTAGAACTTGGCTAGCCGTGTAAGGGCCCTAGAGCCATTAGCCTAGTATCTTCCTATGATTCTATGATCCTATGATTCACTATTCTTGACACTCAGCCGCTCTGCGTTTCTCTGTACAGCAATTCAGTTCTTTCACTCTAGAGGTCTTCAGTTCCACCTCTCCCCTTGCCTTGCTCTTCCTTGTCACTAAAGGCTACCCATATCTTCCTGTAATCCTCCCACCCTCAGGTAAGCCTTTTATTACCTTAGCAATTGGTTCCCTCTGTTCACTATGCTCTTTTCCCGTCTACATTTTCATTGCTTAAACTAGCACTATCGAGACAAAAGATAAGCTAGCTATAAGAACTTAGTCAGTCCAGTGCTTAGGCTGTCCCTTTTCTTTCCCTCAGTAAGACAAGGACAAATTGTTGAGAACCATTAATCTTTCAAGGACAGATGTCCAATAGGAGTTGACTGCATTATAATAAATGTGCTGCTGTGGGATTTCATTATTAATGGCATTTCCAGAATTTTAAGGCAATGCAGGAGACGTTAAAGTTGCTAGGACTACAGAAATACCTTTGAAACCATAGTCACACAGAAAAAAATCTTGCTCCAAAGAATATGTCACTTTGTGTGCTGGTTGCTATCAGAAATATCCATCTTTGGTCTGATTCAATTACATACACTTTTTCTCTTACATAGCCCGAGTACATCAGCAGGGGGTTTAAAAAGTGAGTCATAAAGTGACTTTGTAACTTTTTAGATTAGTCATTTGCTGAAGTATCTGCGACAGAGCCTAGTGGAAATGTCATTGTACTCATCTTAGGCCCCTAAATGACAGTAAAGCAAAGCCAGCAAAAGAGGCAGCATATAGTCAGCATATATATTTCTAGTCACTCAAAATAAGCAGCTAACTACTCAACTGTCCTGATCCCTACATCAGGCTTTTTCCAGAACTCCATGTGTAAAATGAAATATTCATCATATTAATCAGTGCCATGCTAGCCTTAGCTATGCAGCCAGCTAGCCAACCAGATTCCAAAGCTTCAGGGCACTTACCACTTGCCCAAACCATCAGCTTGAGCGGAGCTGACTCAAAAGACAGGTTTGGGTGCTAAGCTCTTCAGAGCTTTCCGGACAATGAAGAGAAAGTTGCACTGAGGGTTATTGATGATTGACATGCTTTTCCTTTGCTTACTAGATAAGTTCCCTTTGAGAAGAAACCATCCACATTAAAAATATATTGTTTTGTTGTAATTTGCTGTTTTGAACAGTTATTTTTAACATAGGAGTTTGTCTTTTAATGGGTTGTCACAAGACCTAACTGTACTTATAAATGGCAGTGCACTTTTTTCTGTCAGTTTAAAAATTGTTTAAAGTAATTGAAAGGCATTATTTTCTGTGGATAAATTGTGTTTATTTTACTTCTGGGGGCTGACGTATGGTTTTAAATTACTTCTTACTTGTTTTTTTTTTGTTTGAAAAAGTGACTTTCAAAGACTTTAAATTTTTAACGGCACTTGCTGCTTGTTTTCCCTGGAGAAAGAGGCATCATTTTTGCATGATCATGAAAAATACTATTAGTCCCACAGTCAGTCCTCCTTCCAGCCACAGAAAGAAAAAGTACCTCAGGATTTTGGATCCCGTGGCATCTATGATTCTCATGATACCCATGTCAAAACTCCACATGAGAAAGATACAATGATCAAAAGACAAAAAGTAGCAATGAACTGTTTGATAAATAATAATAAATGATGAACCATTCACAGTTCAGCAGAATAGTTTTTATTTTTTGTTGATTGCTTTTCTTATTGAAATGCTGCCAGCTTTGCAGGCAGCAGTTGGCTGCAGCTCACAACCTGAGCAGGTTGTGAGCAAGCAGTTCTTTCTGAAAGCTTGTGATGGCGAAAAGAAAAGAAAAGAAGTGGAAAAAAAAAAAGGCTGTGAGGTGACCTGGAGGCCTGGTCAAAAGATACAATGATGTCTGAAGTCTCCTTGGCCCAGCACGAACCTTCTTTTTCTTTTCTAACCCCAGTGCTGGGGTTAGTCAGAAGAGAAATCACTCGGTAGAGACAGCAACATATCCCTAAACTTGTGTCTTCCCTTCTTCCTCCCTGCTCCAAAGCAGTCAGTTATCACAGATGCTTTGGACTTAAATGCAAGGTGTGGACAGATGGAAACATAAATATTAAAGAGATGCTTGCCCTGGTCAAGGCACTCAACTCTCGGAATCATCTTTGGCCCCAGGACCTTTTCAAGTTGTTACAGACAATACCACATTCATGTGGTACATCAAAAGGCAAGGGAGAACCAGGTCATATCCTCTTTACAGATGAGTCATTTTATCATGGGATGCAGCTTTACAGCACAGTCTCAAGTCTTCAGGCAGCCTACATTCCTTCAGAGCAAAACTGTGTGGCAGACAAGTTGAGCAAGACAAGTGCAGACCCTCACAAATGGAAACTACATTGGGGTCTTCCAAGATTTGATCCATCTGTGGGGAGTTCCTCAAGTAGACCTGTTTGCTCCCTCCCTGAACAATCAACTGGCAAGATTCTGCTACAGGACTCCATACAAGAAGGCTTGGAAGACATGATACCTTTTCATAGGTTCATAGGTTTATAGGTAGGTACTAGGCTATCAGCCTGAGGGCCTATGTAAGCCTAGCCAACAAGGTTCCCTGGCTTATGCCACCCAAGAAAGTTATTTTCCTGTGCCACTGTCGAGCAGACACACAGATGTGATCCCCGGGGTGTATAGGTTCATAGGTAGATACTAGTAGACACTAGGTAGGTACTAGTAGGCACTAGGTAGGTACTACTTTCCTTTCCTTGGGCAGGAATGTTCCTGTATGCCTTCAACCCTTTCCACTGCTAACCAGGGTACTTCTTAAGATTCAAAAAGTGTTCCTAAAGATCACTGTGGCGACTCCCTTTGACTCCTGGCAGCAGTGATTCTCCCTTCTTTTGGAAATGGCCAGGGCCAATTTCCACAAGCTTACTCACAGAATGGATCTACTTAAACAAGATCAGGGGTGTTTGATACATTACTACATCAATCAATGTCAGCTGACTGCCTGGATGATAGGGTCTTAATTCCCTTTAGGCAACTGTTCACTGAGGACATGAGGCAGGTACTAATGGAGTCAGGAAAGCTTGATACTAGAAAATCAAGTATTAGCAAATGCAAAATATTTTCTAGTTTCGGCCAACAACATAACCAGCGCCTAGTCAGGGCTAGCTGCTCTCTGGTTTTACAATATCTGTGTGAATTACTAGCCGATGACCTATCTTACTCCTCCATCAAGGTTCATTTATCAGCCATTTCAACATGTCTGTCCATGGGTCCCCCATTTTCAATGCATTCTCATGTCAAAATTATTTTGAAAGAGATTTTGCATAGAGGTCCCCAAGAAAATCAGTGAGATCTTAATTTTTGTGTTAGAGAAGCCAACACTCACTCCAGCTGAACTAGCTAATCTGGCTAACTTGAGGTGCTTATCACAATAAACTGTTTTGCTGATTGCTCTAACCTCTGCAATAAGCTGTTACTGTGAGTCAATCCTATATCATTTTCCACAGATACAGGGTTTCTTTGAGAACTAATCTTTTTTTATGCCTAAAGTGGTGCCCAAGTTTATTTTAAGCCAAACTATCCAGCTTCCCTGTGTCTTTCCTCAACCTAAAATGAGGAGAAAAGATATGCCAAACTTTGGATGTCCATAGACAACTATGGTACTATCTTAACAGAATTAATTATTTCCGATCTTCAGCTCAGTTGTTCATTTCCTGTGAAGTAAAAACGGATGACCTGCATCAAAACAGACTATTTACAAATGCTTGTCTAAGTCTATTACCTTTTATTATACTCACCATGACAAAGCTATTCCAGGCAGGGCCAAGGCCCACTCTACCATGGCCTTGGCTTCATCTGTGGCTTTTTGGAAGGGGTTGGATTCTAGATGTATTCCAGAAGCAACAACTTGGTCCCATATATTTGCATTTATAAGTTATTACAAGCTCGATTCCTTCTCTAGGTCTAGATTAGGCTTTGCTAAGACCATTCCACAGCTTCTCCTGTACCCTTCCCCTTCCACTTCCCAGAATTAGTAAGCTAAAGTAATCTACCCATATAGGCAAGGTTATTGCAGCAGAGATCAATATGATGAACATGGGTCTATAATTTCAAAGTTTGAAAACTTTGAATCTCATATGATCGACATCATGTGAGTGAAGTTTTCAAACATCGAACATTTCAATGGAAATCACCTTAGGGAATATTTCCCTTCACTTCAGTGTAGTGCAATCTCGGAGTTGGTATATTTAAGTAGCGAGGGGTAGAGGGGTGCAGGGGGGCTTGCCCCTCCTGCATAGAGCATTCAGGAAGGTTTTTTATTTTTAGTTTGTTTATATTTTATGTTCAATGTTTGAAAACTTTGCTCATATGGAGTTGATCATATAAGATTCGAAGTTTTCAGACTTTGAACATATAATATAGACCCGATGAACATAATACAGTTGTGGAAGTAAACTTTCCATATAGATGTCTGAATGATCACTGCTGGAGTAGCCACTCCATTCCCACTGTTTCCTGATGTGTTGTTTATGCCAGGATGTGAATACTTATTTTTGTTGTTCCTAGTATTATTCTTTCAGGGTTTGACCTCCCTGTTTCTGCTGGCATGAAAGCTCTGAAAGGCTTGCTGCCCATACCTGTCTTTTTGTCAGCCAGCTTGAACTGACTGATGGTTTGGGTGTGTGGAAGGTGCTCTGAAGCTTTGGAAGCTGGCTGGCTGTTATTTCCTTGGTAGGATATAACCCATATAGCCAAGGCTACTGCAGCAGTAAGTTTACTTACACAACTTTACTTTCATCACCTTTCTAATCCTTTACTGGCATTCACAGTAAAGTATTCCATGCCTCCTGCACTCTTCCTGCAAGGAAATATTTACATCTGCTCCCTGTATAAACCATCTGAAATTTGCAAATGAAGCCCCCTCTTCATTCTGCAATCCTCATAAAATACTTTCTTCTCACTTTTCATTTGCTACGTTTATCATCCATATATGAACTATTTCACTTCATTTCCATCACTGTCCTCCCATATCTCATTTCACCTCAGTCACCATCTTTTATACCACCCTGAACATTTCTCCCTGCTTTACTCCTTAAGGCCTCAAACAATGTAAACAGTACTCCATATAAAGGCTAAGCAGTGCTTTATGTAAATAAACACACCGACAATGGACTCAGAACTCTGAGTTATGCCACAATACCATCAGAAAATGGTCGACTTTAACAACTGGCTTAGCTACTGCTGTCATTCCAAAGGGGCACAATACTTGTCAGCCTGGGAAGACATGTGTGACAGGCCACACTGCTTTTCCAGGAATGGTCTTCACCTGTCACCTCTAAGCTTGTGAATATTGGCCACAACATTATCCACCTTATCCACCCCTATAGTGCCTTTTTTAGGCATTGCCAAACAGACAAACATTCCAACATAACAAAAGCTACTCAGGACAAGTTAAAGGTGTTACTGTTCAATGCTTGGAGGCTCAACAAGAAACTGCACTCCCTAGAAGCTCTCCTCACTCTGGGGAATGCTGACCTCTGTGCAGTTACTGAAACATGGTTCAAAGCCATGGAAGGCACTCTAGCAGTGCATGGCTATAATGTATTTCATATGTTCCGATCACCCACTGAACATGAGAGAGAAAAAGGCAGAGGTGTAACTATCTACATAAAGGATAAGCATACAGCAAAGCTGGTCAAACAATATGACATGCTTGAGCTACTCCATATCCAACTAACCATGGGAAAAGTCCTTTACCATAGTCTTGCTAGATACAGTTCCCCCACCATGAATCAGGAAACCCATACATCATACCTGAAGCTACTAGAATCACTCACCATCCAGCCCAATGCCATACTCATTGGTGATTTTTAACCACGCCTTCATTAATCGGGCAGCATACATGATGACCACTAACATGCAGGCCAAAAGATTTCTTAACTTTTGTAAATTCAAATGCCCTGGAGCAGCTAGTCTGCACTCCCACTGGGGGAAGAAATATCCTAGATCTGGTACTCAAAATATAGGAGAGCACTGCCCTCCATCTAAGCCCAAACACTTTAAAAACTTTTCTAAGGTAAGTCACCCCCTATTAAAGGGATGGCATGGTTAGTTTCCAAGCTTCCCTAAATCCAGAAAACACAGAAACCTATGCAGAGATGTACACAAAAGCCCTGTATGACCATATAAAAAACTACATAGAAACTGCAGTATCAAACTGAAATAAACTCAGGTTAAACCGCAAAAACAAGCCACCCTGTTGGACCCCTGGTATTAATAGGTTGTAGAACAAAAGAAAGAAAATCCTGTGAGAAGTAAGAAGGAATGTGTGCAACAGAGCAAAAAGTCCCTCGTTAGTGTACAGAAGCAAATAAGGAAACTCATAAAGTCTCTGAAGGCAGATTTGTGGTAAAAATAGTCTCCAAAGCTAAGGATAACCATAAGGCATTTTTCAGTTATGTCCACAATCCTAAGGGCAACACCTAACAATGTACAGAATTAATTGTATATGGCTTCACCTTTGCTCCGCCAGAAAATACAGCAAATCTGCTGGCTGACAAATTCAGCTCAAATTTCACCTCCTTGTCACCCTCAGTTCTCCCCAATGAAATACCGTCCACCACTCCACCACCAGTTATCACCAAAGAACAGGTTGCCACTGCACTCTCTAAAGATACAATATGGCTTCAATGGGGCCTGATGATATACCAGGTTGCCTCTTAATCAGCTTAAATAAGGACTTATCAGGCCCATTAGGATCTGCATTTAACCACTACCTCCAGTCTGGCTTTGTCCTGATAGAGGGGAGGACAGCAGTAGTCATCCTTCTGAATAAAGGGGGAACCAGCTACAAACCTGGGAAATTACAGACCCATATGTCTGACTAGCCTTATATGTAAAGCCATAGAAAGAATAATCATGGACCTGATAAATAATGACATAGGAAACCTCCAAACACTGGACTCGACCCAATGCCTACTGAATCTGGTGGATTTGTTTGAGAAAGTCACTAAGGCCATGGATGAGGGTAAAACAGTGCATACCACCTACCTCAGACTGGCCAAGGCATTTGAGACAATTCTCCACTCAGGTATTACAAATAAACTCACAAAACTGGACATAAAACCCTATGTCACCAGATGGATAACCAATTGGCTCAGGAAGGGACACGTGGTTAAAGTGGGTGAATCCAGATCCAGTGAGAGGCCAGTTACTAGTGGTGTGCCACAGAGCTCAGTGCTGGGACCACTCCTGCTTGGAATATACTTCTCTGAAGTCAAGGCTAGTATGCAAGACCTCTGAATGACAAGGTTTGCAGACAACTGCAAGCTGGGGGTAATCATTTAATTCCCCAATGATGTAGATATCCTTCAGGAGGGTCTAGATCAGACAAATGATTGGTGCCAGAACCATGGCCTAAAACCGAATGTGAAAAAATGCATTATCATATGCTTTGGGAAGTCAAATACCCCTGTAAATTACAACATCAGTAGTATGACCCTAAGAATAAACTCACAGATGAGCGATCTAGGTACACAGACAGATAATATCCTGAACTTTGATTTCCATGTGCCCACATTGGTGAGGAAGTTCTACTATGTTGCACAACTTATAAGTAAAGGTATGGCATACAGAGCCAAGGAAATTATAGTCATGTGGTACTCAGCCCTCATTAAACCAATAATCAAGTGCGATGTGCCATTTGGCATGAAGTTGATTGGGCACTTGCAGCAGCTGGAGTGACCTCAGATGTTCCTCACAAAAAAATACAAGGTGTAAACAACATGTCCTATGCAGATAGACTAAAAGCCTTAGCCCTTTACTCTGTTGCCTATCAACTATTAAGGGGTGACCTATGCATGGCCTACAAGACACTCACAAATCCAGAGCTGATGGAGCTGCTACACATCTGCAAGTCAAACAGCATGAGGGTCATCCAGTCTACAGATCAAAACTTAATCAGGGACTCAAACAAAACATGCTAGGGAGACGGATATAGATCTCAGATATTGCCCTATCTTTGGAACAGGCTTCCTATTTACATTAAGCAGAGCTCTTCCCAAGCCCTCTTCAAATGTAATTTGAATCAGTGGATGGGGAATCACAAATTCACATCTCAGGTAGCACACATGTCCCTTATGGACAGGGGCAATCTGTAAGATACTCAAGGCATAGGCATAAACCCATACCATGCTCTTGTCCCTAGAGTCCATATATTGAGTAAAATTGGATTATATTGGCTAGGCTTGTAAGGGCTCTTAAGCTATTAGGCTAGTAATCTCCTCTGAACCTATGCAACCTCTTTACACCTACTGTTTCTGTTTTGTCTAATAGTCAGCAGTTGTAAAATAAAAAGGAACCACACAATTCAATATCATATAGCAGTACTTCACACATGACTGAAACTGCGAAATGCTAATGATTTTGACTGTGTAGTCTTGGGTTTGATTAATCGATTGATGGATTGTTTGATTTTTATTAACTGAGTAGGTTCACTGGTTCACAGACTATTTTCAGGCAGGATCCAGGCCTCATAGGAATAAAACAAAGTTTTACAGAGTAAAATCAAGCTTTAAGATGGTCAAAGTCATTTGAACCATTTTATTTTACATGCTTTGTCTCCATATGTACACTGTGTGACTCCCACTAGTATGTTGACTCACAGATTAGAATATTAAATCTTTTTAATTTCCCTGTGATGACTCATATATTACAATATCACATCTTTCTTATTTCTTCAAAAAGATGCATGTAGTTTTCCTCATTAAAATAGCACTTTCAGGGTGTAATGTACCCCAAATAAGTTGAAAAGACGTGGTGCTGGTAATGTAGAAGCTGAACTCTCTGTCACTGCTGCTGTGCACATTTAGTCCCCTACTGTCCTGTTTTGGCTATGGAATGGCAAAGGAGAGGAATTAGAAAATAATTCATGAAAATTATCACCCCCCCCCCTTAAGAAATGAATGATTGTTGCTGGCACTTCTAATTGTATGGAGAACAGCCTAGTACCATTACAGCAGACACTGACCTGTCACTAATACATTTGCATAACTCTTCTAAATGAGAACAAATTAAATGCAGGTAACATTCCATTCTGAGATTAAAATCCATGATAATCTGGGTCAGTGCAAATCACATATACATGCAATCTATGCCAAGATTTTGGCCTTCTGTTGTGCCTGACCATGATCGATACAAAATATAACATTTCTGGTTTATATTCACTGTAAAATTCTAATGTCTGAACATTGTACTTGACATTATGAGGTTACTATGAGCCTTCTGCATCTATCACACTTAAAGTCAGTATGACAATCTTACTGATTATGTGAATAAACATGTTTTATTTTATATGCAATCATGGACTTACTCACGTTCTCATCCTAGACTTAGAACTGCTGAGTAGCTAACACTAAGACTGCTTCCTCTTTTTCTTTTTGGTCCATTTAGATATGTTCTGAAAGTATATTTAATGTAAGTGAAAGAAATGGCTGTCGTTAATGCCTCTGTCTGATAAAGTGATAGTGTCACACAAGGCACCGTATGTTAAATATACTTTTGAATTTTTCTTCTTTGTTGCGGAGTTGATTTTGTTGCTTTAATTAAGATCAGATCTTTAGAACTTGACTACTAACTCAGCACTTGAGGCATTTGATTGCAGCACTGTGGCTTCCTATGTTGTGGTCAGAACAGTGGCAACAATTATGCGTGTAAAGCCAGTAAGGAACACCAGGCTGCTTATTTGTTAAACCCTTACTGCCCACAGGAGAGTCAGCACAACTTGTAGTATGAAACTAATCACAGATAAGTATTCTGAACCACGTTGAAGTGACTGAAGTTTATAGTTTTATTAAAAGGCACTCAAGATGATTAATACACGCATCATCTGGGCTGTACATACGTACACTATGACTGCAAAGAAAGATTGTCATGATGTAAAAATCAGCACCCTTTGCTGCTTCATGTGGTTTATACAAAGTTCAGAACTAGGTGCAAAATATGAACCATGAAGTGATAAATGCATGACACACAATTTGTGTTCTGCATGAGATCTAGATTTCGCTTGAATGATATAGTACATTCAGAGCAATGCCATGAATTGCCAGATATAGTTAATTGGTATGTTATGGATTACCTTCCTGGGGAATCCAGTCAGGGATTAGGTAAGGGGGATAAAAGAAGAGGGGACAATCATACTATACTGTCAGCTAATGAAAGGAAGAAGCAGGAGCAGGAAGCAGAATTTGTTGCTCAGGGAAAAACAGCGACAAGTTATTATCTTGTATTGCATGTGAGAGGATACAGTCGGTATTAATAACCCATGTGAGTGAGAAGGAAAAGCAGGAGAAACAATCTCATAAACTCCTTGCAAGAAGTAAACATACAAGTAGAGGATTACAGAATGAATGGGCAGCATGTTAAATGAGCTACACTAGAAACATTGACCATAACATGCCGACAGTTTGTTATACCAACAACATTAAATACTGACAGTCAGTAGATCAAAACAGGAACAAATTTCTCTTTCCAATTTTCTACCCATAACTGTACCACATATTTAGCTCAAATTTGTCTGAATAGAGGCAGGGTTATAGAAATTATTTTAAGGTAAACTGCACAGTTAGGGTTTGAGGGGGTAGAGTTCGGGTTAACACTCTTTGTCCTCTCCTGCTAATCCTAACCCTGCATCTGCCCCTAACCTTAACTTTGCAGCCTACCTTAAAAGGGTCACTTCTGTAGCACTACTACTATACAACACACACACACACACACACACACACACACACACACACACACACACACACACACACACACACTAAACCTGTTTTCTTAACTAACCCTTGCCCTAACCAAGAGACACAAATACTCGCACACAAACTCCAAGCCTTGCCACAAACCTACTTACCTTTATCAACCAAGCTGGAACTCACCCAAAATGCCAGTCACACAAACAAAACTACAATAGACTTCAAACATACAAATTAGTGTTGACCAAGTGAAATGTAACTATATCTATCTATATTTACATCTATCTAATCTATATATATATCTTTATATATATACATATATCTTTATATATATATATATATATATATATATATATATATATATATATATATATATATGTGTGTGTGTGTGTGTGTGTGTGTGTGTGTGTGTCTGTGTGTGCGTGCACGCGTACAATAGCTTAAAAACAAAGTGAAACTTTATAGCCGGGAGAAGACAGATCACTTAGTTGCTTAGTTGATTAAAGGGATCTCAAGTTTAGGGACACATTTAATCTTAGTATAGTCATTCAGGCCAGAGGTATGTGTGGTATTCAGTCTAGGTTGCAGAATAATTATTGCTTTTCTAATGAACTGTTGTAATCACCACCCCACTGGTCTTTCTCCTCTTTTTCTAACGTACTGAAACTAAGTCTCATAGATTTGTTAAAGACCAACGTATGTCTCTACAGGGCATTGATGTTCTCCTTATTTTTAATGGCAGAATGCTGTTCATATGCATGCTGTGACTGACTTGATATTAGTCTTACCCATAATGAAGTTATCACGCTGCAAACACATTCACAACTGAAGCACTGCAGTCATTATAACCCTTTGTAGGCAATGTTACTGTCATGAGTGTTATTAGACAAATATTTTGCCCTTCATATACATATCAACAATATCTGCAGAAAGCACACATATACATATCTTGAGGTCTGTTACTGCATGGATCAAGTCTGATATTTTCAGCCATCCCCAGTAATCCTTTTAGGCTGTTGTCTTTTTGGTAAAAACAAAAATACAACTCTAAAAATGTCATTATTATCTTTCCAAATCTTCTAGTCATCATTAATTAAATTTCTTTAACTATAAACTGTAAAGAAAGTAGAGCATGCATGACTAAAATTTATTGCAGTTGAGTTCCTTTTTTAAATTATAACCTTTATAAATAACATGCAAGTTTTTCATTTCTACCAGTATTTACTTCACATATAGCATCCTTCAATATTTTCTTGGGATATTCCTTATCCAAAAACATCTCTTTCAAATCTGTGCCATTTAACACCAGCCTAGATAATCTTATACACTAACCTTTTACTCATATTCCTTTTCATATAACTAGGGTGGTATCTTTAGTCAAATATGTATTCTGAAAAGTAACTTTCCTGTATACAGTCAATCTGAATTTTTGCTTATCATCTAGACCGATGATCACATCTCACAGAAAACAAATGAACCTAATTCATACTTGCATTTATTGCTCAAAAATGAATGTATTTATTTATTTATTTTTGCTAACACAAACCACAAAAATAAAGAAATAGATCATCAAAAAATGTCAGTACAACAATATTTATTTTTGCTAACATAAGCCACAAAAATAAATGAATAGATCATGAAAAAATGTCATTACAACAGCATATGTGAAAGCCAGGCTAAGCGACATTCCTTCAACAGAGTTGCTGTTTGACAGGGCTCATTTTATTTAGTTGTCTATTTTACATTTGGTTACCCGGATAGTCCAACTGGACACAATTCCTTTTTCACTTGAGGCCCGGGGAGAAAAGCTCCACAAACAAGAATAACATAATACATTTCCAAAAAAGTTTACAGTTTGCAATAATACATTTGATCATGATAAGCAACTAAACTGTATAGTACATACATCTTTAGAGATGAGATATAACAGAAAATTTAGAGGGATTATAGAGAGGAAGGGAGATTACAGGAGAGAGTCATTAGAGAAAGAGCGAGGGGCTTTTAGTAGGAAAAGTCAGATTTCAGTGTGGAGTGGCAGTTCATAAAACTGGGGATGCAGGTAGTGAAGTTAGTTAGCCAGGCCTTAGACAATTACATAGCCAGGTATCGTTCAGGTATGTTTTTAGTGATTTATTAAATTGCTATCAGGAGGATACAGCAGGGATGTTTGTGGGCAGAGTGGGTTCATATCCTTAGCCTTATGTGTGAGAGTAAAGCAAAGAGCCCAGACTAAGACTTTGCTGCAACTGTTGTGGTTAAAATTACTTACAGACATTATGGTGTCCTTTGCATACTTCAAGATAAAGATCTTGCAATATCCTGTGATGCACAGTGGATTTTTTATTTATTTATAGAGATAAGGGAGCTGGACCACTGAATTACTTCTTCAGTTACAGCCTTGTTACAAAGGTAAAGTAAGAATAACTCAAAACAAAAAATAATACATTTTCAGAGTAAACATGTATAGCACTACCCAGGATTCAAAAACAAGTAGTGCAATGTCTTAGGCAAAACAATGAGATGAATGGCAATATGTAGGATGGAGCTGATTCACAGACACATGTAGTATTGTTGCGTACCTGATAATGATATGGAAGTGAACAACACTATGGTGATGACTGGTGCTGCAAATGCAAATGAAGGTAAACAAAATGGCTTAGTTATTCAGAAATGTAAAGCATTGTATAATCAATGATGAATGCTAGCGAGTTTATACAACAGGATTTCTCACTGAACACAGACAGACACCATGCTGTGATGCTCAGACTATCAGCCATAATAGCCATGTTAAAGGCTACCCTCTCAGTCAGTGTCTGTGACAGGGCACGTTGCATTACAGGAAGATCTGACCACACCTAATGTACCATCACCTCCATGACAGGGACATAATCAACCACTATAGCCTAGACAGAGACACCGTACGGCAGCTCATAGACCTGTGCTACCCTAGTACTAAGCAGCATTATGCCTTCTCCAAAGATTTTCCATATTATGAGCAAAAAATACAGGAATTCAATAACTGGCTTTGCTTTTGGCATCATTCAAAGGGTGTCCAATATTTATCAGCGTGGGAGAATATGATTGACAGACCACGCTGCTTCATCAGGGATGGCCTGTATCTGTCCCCTCTAGGATTTTGATTATTGGCAAAGACATTGTCCACCCATAGTGCCTTTTTTGCAGAATGCCAACATGATAAACCTAACATAATGAAACAAGTAAAGGAAAATATGAAGGTGTCACTGATCGGTGCTCGGAGCTGAAACACGAAACTCCACTCCCTAGAAGCCGTACTTACACTGGAAGACACTGACATCTGTGTAGTGACTGAGACACTGTTTAAAATAGTGGAGAGCACTTCGACCATGCAGTGCTCTAATTTATCTGGAGTGTGGTTTTATCACAAACATTTTTTACCGTCTGTCAGGTTGGTGCGACTTGAGTGCCACTTTTATCCGGGAGAGCGAGCGGATTGGATTATTGTGTGTTTCCTTTTTTTGGTTCCTGATTTTAAAACATAAAAGGGCAAAGAATGTTAGAGGATTTAATGTATGACTTAATGAACTAAGTGAAACATAGCCAACAGAGATAGTACAACAATAATAATATAATAATAATAATAATAACAATCCTAATAATTCATAATGTATTATTAGTATGATAAAAGGAAAGGGAAGTGGGGGAAGTAAAATAGGGTAGAATGAAAAAAGAGGGAAAAGAATTAAAGAAAGGATTGTGCAAATGGCTGTTTTCTATCTCTCTCTCTCTCTTTAACTCTCTCTCTCTCTTTCTCTCTCTCTCTCTCTTTAACTCTCTGTCTCTCTATTTCTATCTCTCTCTCTCTTTAACTCTCTCTCTCTTTAACTCTCTCTCTCTCTTTCTCTTTCTCTCTCTCTCTTTAACTCTCTCTCTATATTTCTCTCTCTCTCTCTCTCTCTCTCTTTAACTCTCTCTCTATTTCTATCTCTCTCTCTCTCTCTTTAACTCTCTCTCTATTTATTTCTCTCTCTCTCTTTAACTCTCTCTCTTTCTCTTTCTCTCTTTCTCTTTAACTCTCTCTCTCTATTTCTATCTCTCTCTCTTTAACTCTCTCTATATTTCTATCTCTATCTCTCTCTCTTTAACTCTCTCTCTATTTCTATCTCTCTCTCTCTCTTTAACTCTCTCTCTATTTCTATCTCTCTCTCTCTTTAACTCTTTCTCTCTCTCTCTTTAACTCTATCTCTCTCTTTCACTTTCTCTCTCTCTCTTTAACTCTCTCTCTCTATTTCTATCTCTCTCTCTCTTTAACTCTCTCTCTATATTTCTCTCTCTCTCTTTAACTCTCTCTCTCTATTTCTCTCTCTCTCTTTAACTCTCTCTCTATTTCTATCTCTCTCTCTCTTTAACTCTCTCTCTATTTCTATCTCTCTCTCTCTTTAACTCTCTCTCTCTCTCTAACTCTCTCTCTATTTCTCTCTCTCTCTCTCTCTCTCTCTCTTTAACTCTCTCTCTCTATTTCCATCTCTCTCTCTCTCTATTTCTATCTCTCTCTCTCTCTTTAACTCTCTCTCTATATTTCTATCTCTCTCTCTCTCTTTAACTCTCTCTCTCTATTTCTATCTCTCTCTCTCTTTAACTCTCTCTCTCTCTCTATTTATATCTCTGTCTCTCTTTAACTCTCTCTCTCTCTATTTCTATCTCTTTCTTTCTCTCTCTTTAACTCTCTCTCTCTACCTCTCTCTCTCTATTTCTATCTCTCTCTCTATTTCTATCTCTCTCTCTCTCTCTCTTTAACTCTCTCTCTCTATTTCTATCTCTCTCTCTATTTCTATCTCTCTCTATATATATTTCTCTTTCTCTCTCTCTCTTTAACTCTCTCTCTATATTTCTCTCTCTCTCTTTAACTCTCTCTCTCTATTTCTATCTCTCTCTCTCTTTAACTCTCTCTCTCTCTATTTCTATCTCTCTCTCTCTCTTTAACTCTCTCTCTCTCTATTTCTATCTCTCTCTGTCTCTCTTTAACTCTCTCTATATATTTCTCTCTCTCTCTCTCTTTAACTCTCTCTCTCTCTATTTCTATCTCTATCTCTCTCTTTAACTCTCTCTCTCTATTTCTATATATCTCTCTCTCTCTCTTTAACTCTCTCTCTATATTTCTCTCTCTCTCTCTCTCTCTTTAACTCTCTCTCTCTATTTCTCTTTCTCTCTCTCTATTTAACTCTCTCTCTCTATTTCTGTCTCTCTCTCTCTTTAACTCTCTCTATATTTCTCTCTCTCTCTCTTTAACTCTCTCTCTCTATTTCTATCTCTCTCTCTTTAACTCTCTCTCTCTCTCTCTTTAACTCTCTCTCTCTATTTCTATCTCTCTCTCTCTCTCTCTTTAACTCTCTCTCTCTATTTCTATCTCTCTCTCTCTCTTTAACTCTCTCTCTCTATTTCTATCTCTCTCTCTCTCTTTAACTCTCTCTCTCTATTTCTATCTCTCTCTCTCTATTTCTATCTCTCTCTCTCTTTAACTCTCTCTCTATTTCTCTCTCTCTTTAACTGTCTCTCTCTATTTCTATCTCTCTCCTCTCTCTTTAACTCTCTCTCTCTATTTTTCTTTCTCTCTCTCTCTTTAACTCTCTCTCTCTATTTCTATCTCTCTCTCTCTCTTTAACTCTCTATCTATAGTTCTATCTCTCTCTCTCTCTTTAACTCTCTCTCTATTTCTCTTTCTCTCTCTCTCTTTAACTCTCTCTCTCTATTTCTATCTCTATCTCCCTTTTGTTCTCATTTTTTTTGAAGCGGCTATGGCTTTGACAAGGCCCAACACAGTCACAGGTAATTTGGGAGGAGGGGGGTCCTAGTGGCCCGCTTCACATGTACCTAATACTCTTTTTATTAAAATGGTGTTGTGATAATAGCTCAGCTTACTCCCTAAATTACTGACTACTAAATACATAAGGAGTCATTTTAGGTTAGAACCAGTTCTGGATACTTACTTAAAAGTAGTTGCAGTGCCATAGTAAGTTAGTTCATGAAAGAATATGGGGTACCATCCCAAGATTATATGTTGTACATCTCTCAAACATAATATTGCACAGGGATAGTGTATTTATGTATTTATTTTTTTTGCTTTTATTTTTTTTTACCTTGACATGCCGAGGCCCTACAGACACATGTATGTGTGTGTGTTTGTGTGTGTCGAGAGGAGCGCTGAAGGATGAACAGTCCTTTTTGCATTAAGGCTAAATCGTACTTATAAAGGATGTGCTAAGTGTGGAGTTTCTGTTACCCCTTCTGCCCAGACAGTGTTTCAGCCACTGGTCATGTTGTTCTACATGCTGATTCTATATTCAAGAACCTATTTCAATGTGTGCACCGTAGGGATGAAAGGGAAGGCAGTTAACATTCTAAAGATGTGGAGCTACTACTACATAAATGGCTGAAAAGTGTCTTCAGACCTGCTTGCTTACATGGGTAACAAATATTTAAATAAATAAATTACATAAAAAAATGTAAGCTATTACTGGCAAATATAATCTAAAGGTCAGCATAAATAATTGTGTGTTCCCTGTGGTTTTAAAAAGCTTTCTCAGAGTTATAGAATGGACTTTATTTTGTCTTAAAAGAACATGAGACACATTTTTTGAAGCAGACTTAAGTAAAAACCTCATGGAGTTTAAACTTACTTCTTTACCATACACGTTATCACACTATATTATTTCTCATGGAGAAAGCAACTCAGCCTGTGTTTTATTAAGGAGAATCCCCTAAAGTTTTATTAGAGCTACAGTCTGTCTCTTATTAAATCACGGAAGTTGACAGAATAAAATAAAGAACATAGCCGAGCTCTGCATCTTAGAGGGATAAAGCCCTGATTATGACCCAGACAACATGAGTATTAGTGGCTCTGAAACTGGAAGACCTAGGGAAAGAGGGATCACTGAACAGCATGTGCTGTCTCACCTCAGATGGAGAGAGAAACAGGTGGCCTGATGGCTATTTCACTGAATGCAAATGGACACTTACAGTTGAAGCTGCTATGACCAGAAGCATGGACTAGAGTTACAAATTTGGTGACTGTAGTCCTTATTAAATTGTGGGTGTGAGCACTGCGACACAGGGGGAGGGCATCACCGGCACCCCCACACAAGGGGAGGCATCACAGACACTCCCACACAGGGAGAGGGCATCAAAGATACTCCCACACAAGGGGAGGGAATCACAGGCCATCACAGTGATGCCAGAGCTCAAGACAGACACTGAGGTGTGTGGTTACAGCCTGTTAGAAAAATTCCTAATGGATGCATATTTGAAAACCTCAATAATCATCACTCATACTGTGGAAAACAAATGGCCTGGTTGCACAAAGATGGTCGAATGGGATATACCCTGGCCCCTTAGCACTTATACAGAGATGGTTGAATGGGATATACTAAGGCACATTAACACTTACACTAGTATAGAGATGGTTGAATTGGGTATACCCAGGCACCTTAATACTTAGACTAGTACAGAGATGGTTAAATGGGATAGACTCAGGCAAATTAACACTTACACTAGTACAGAGATGGTTGAATGGGATATACTCAGGCACATTAACACTTACACTAGTACAGAGATGGTTGAATGGGATATACTCAG
The DNA here is from genome assembly GCF_019279795.1 of Protopterus annectens. Taxonomy (NCBI): domain Eukaryota; kingdom Metazoa; phylum Chordata; order Ceratodontiformes; family Protopteridae; genus Protopterus; species Protopterus annectens. Next base: position 1,856,131,990 of record NC_056731.1, read on the forward strand.
GCACATTAACACTTACCTTGTATATATAGGGGAAAGTAAAAGGAAGTTTAAAACTAGACTGCAGGAGCATGTCAGGAATATTATAAATAATAAAGAAGATAGCCCTGTTGCCAAACATTTTATGCTGGTTCACAATTCTAATCCAAATGGGCTACAAGCCACTATCTTAGAGCATATTATGAAGGGTGTATTTTCTGATGATTTGTATAAAAAGAAGTTGTTATATAAAGAAAGTATTTTCATTTTGAAATATGACACTTGATTTCCTCAGGGTCTGAATGTAGAATGTAACTGGAGGCTTCTTATCTGATGAGAAAGCAGTATTAAGTATTTGTTAATGTTTATTGATTAATTGGTTTAGGCTAATTGTTTAATTGTTAGATGTATTAGGGTATATAAACTGTGTAAGTTATGTGATGTTTTATACTCCTTGAAGGTGGTTGCCGAAGTGCTAGAGGTACAATAAACTGGTGTTTTAAGTGGATTCTTCATCTGTGGTCTTCAGTTTTATCTTTCCTTTTGGTTTGTGCAGTGTTTGGTCTGTTTTTATGGTGAATAAATCTTCGTTTGGGATCCCTAGGCTCTTAAGGGATGACACACTGGAAGGTAGTCAAAAAAATATGGACCGTTTTGTAATGCATCAGAATGTAGCAGGTATGGCTGGTTCCAACGTTGCCAATACTTCTGCTACAGTGGGTGTTTCCTCTACTTCACATTCTTTTGAAAGGCTTGAACAAGCAAGAAATTCTAGAGTGAATGATCCGTTTGCCTCTGTGGGACAATTTGGCCCTTCTTCTAGTCCTTCTGGGGAATCGAGTGCTTTAATGAGTACGTTGGAACAGTTACTGCATAAAGAAAATGCTGTATACTTTAATCTGTTAAGCTTGCAAAGATATGTTGACTTAGATATTACACCTAGGGGACTAAGAGCCTTTAAGAGTCCCTCTACTCCTTTTGATATGTCTGATGAAAGGGATGTGCAATTTTCTAAGAAATGGTTATTGGCAGCTCATCGTTGTACTTTAGAATGGATTTCCATTCTATTAGAAAGAGATCGTGTGAAACAAAACAAGCTTAAGGAAGACATTAGAGCTGCCTAAAATGACTTATCTAAAAGACTTACATCTATGCAGTTTGACAAGTTTTTAGAAGATGTAAATATTGGTTTAGATAAATATGACAAAGAACTCATTGATCGGAAATGCACAAAACTGAAAAGAGATCTAAAAGACTACCAAAGTAAGCGTGCTTTTTTATGGCAAAAACCAACACATTTTCATCGTAATAAAGGCTCTGGTCCCTTTAAGAAATCACCAGCTCCTTCTAGGAGTGTCTTTTGCTTCAGATGTTTGGGGCGTTTCCTCTAATGGTGGAGGTAAAGGAGAGCATTTTCCAGCATTACCAACAGCTCAAAATCCATCCAGATTAACCTCAGATTTTCGGAGAGGGAACCAGCAGTTTCAGGAAGAGCAGAGAGAGCAGAGTGAGCGGAAGAGAGGAAGATTTCAGTCTGGGAACTTTAGCAATCGAGAAGGACACAGGTTCAATGATAACAAGAGAAGCAAATGGCATTAGTGTGACTGTAAATAATGTTGTGCAAGAGTTTCTTGACAGTTCTGTGTCTTTTGTTTACAAAGATGTGGGTGAAACAATCCATGCAACTACTGCATCTGAGTGTAAAAAAATTCTATTCATAACATTTCTGGTGTGTCTTTATCTGTAGATCAGATGAATGTTTTGAATTATGGTCTTAAATATATATCCACAGTGCTGCCTCAGTTACATGAATTAAAGTGTGATATTTTTAGATTGTGTAGGAAGATACATTTAATATATTTTTTGCCAATAACCAGTATAAAGAAGGTGATGGTAGTAGGTTAGAATCTGATAGTTTAGAGAACAGTTTTTATTCTTGTGTATCTGACCCTGAGGAATGCTTTGTGCAAGTGACTATAATGCCTATAGTTTGTTAAAAACTGATAAAATAATGAGTAAAAGTGATTTTATTCCTCCATACCAACATGAACATATAAAGTGTTTTTCTCAAATGTTGAATTTTGCTGTAGAAAATGTTTTTTGTGATTTTATGCAGTATAAGCATAAGTTGGTATATAACTTGAATAAAAAGGAATTGAAGGAACTACAGGCATTAGTGAATAATGAACATCTTATTATTAAACCATCTGATAAAGGTGGTAAGATAGTGGTGATGAATGTTGCTCAATATTATAAAATGTGTATGACACATCTGGATGATACCAATACTTATGTTAAGAGCAATACAAATGAATATATTAAGGCTATGAATGATTTTGACACCCTTATATCTAAGGGAGTGAGGTTAAAATATTTTTCAAAAAATGACAAAGATAAAAAGTTTAATACTGATGACAGTGAGTTGGCTTTATTTTACTGTCTTCCAAAAGTTCATAAAAGTGGGGTTGACCCACCTGGTAGGCCTATTGTATCTGCTCAAAAATATTTTTTATCTAATATTGGGACATTTTTGCATGAATATTTATTCCCTTATGTAATAAAGTTACCTAGTTATATTAGGGATAGTTTTGATTTTTTGGAAAAATTATCTAAAATACAATGGAGTGCAGATATGTTTTTTTATAAGTGATGTTGTTAGTTTGTATACTAACATGCAGTGTCAGTTTGGACTAGAAGCAGTAAAATATTTTTTGGGTGATAGTCCAGTAATGTATTATATTATTGAAATATTGGAATTTTGTCTGAATAATTTTATGTTTAATGAACAAATATACAGACAAATCAAGGGCACTGCCATGGGGTCATCTTTTGCCCCATGTATGCTAACCTGATGATGGGTTTGTATGAGTTAGAATGGTTATACCATATAGATTTTTTTAAAAATTATATAGTTGGTTATTTTCATTTTATATATCTTGTTTTTATTTGTAAAGGTGGGATATCTTATGTTGGTCAGTTTATAGAAGCTATGCAACATAATAGATTTGGACTTTCCTTTGATGGCATACAGGTGGGCAAAGATACAACTTTTTTAGACATCCATCTGATTTTGGAGGACAGCAATACTTTACGTACATCTGTGCATAGAAAATTTGCTGATAGTAATCAGTATTTGATGGGGACTAGCTGTCATCCAGTTCAGACTTTGGTCTCCTTGCCCTATGGGGAATATATGAGACTTAGATGGCTATGTAATACTGACACGGACTTCTTTAAAGAAATTAGTGTGACTATTGAGATGTTTAGATTGAGGGGCTACAGTGAAGCTAGTATTCAAACAGCTATAGATAAGGTTATTAATGAACAACATAAAGTTGGTACTTAAGTATGGAAGTAAGGGGTATAAGTTAGATGTTAGAAATCCAGAGAAGACTCGTTTATTTTGTCTCTACATATAGTGTTTTCAGTGATGTTTTAATAGATATTGTTAAACACTACTGGAATTTTTTGTTTAGATCAATGGACCTAAAAAAAATATTGTCTAGGTCTTTAGGCATTTCATTTCGTAGAGGTAGGAATTTAAAAGATATCTTGGTACACGATACGATAAATTTAAATATCCCACTGTGACACTGCAGTATAGGACCATGCAGAGACAAGGAACTTCATCCTGTGGTCATTGCAGTGTATGTCATTATATTGTTCCAACTTTTAAGTATATAAATAGCCATGTATTTGAGACTAAAAATATATAGCTGTAACACTGAAGGTATTAGTTATGCGTTGAAATGTCCTTGTAACCTTGTATATATAGGAGAAAGTAAAAGGAAGTTTAAAACTAGACTGCAGGAGCATGTCAGGAATATTATAAATAATAAAGAAGATAGCCCTGTTGCCAAACATTTTATGCTGGTTCACAATTCTAATCCAAATGGGCTACAAGCCACTATCTTAGAACATATTATGAAGGGTGTATTTTCTGATGATTTGTATAAAAAGAAGTTGTTATATAAGGAAAGTATTTTCATTTCGAAATATGACACTTTATTTCCTCAGGGTCTGAATGTGGAATGTAACTGGAGGCTTCTTATCTGATGAGAAAGCAGTATTAAGTATTTTTTTAATGTTTATTGATTAATTGGTTTAGGCTAATTGTTTAATTGTTAGCTGTATTAGGGTATATAAACTGTGTAAGTTATGTGATGTTTTATACTCCTTGAAGGCAGTTGCCGAAGCACTAGAGGTACAATAAACTGGTGTTTTAAGTGGATTCTTTGTCTCTGGTCTTCAGTTTTATCTTTCCTTTTGGTTCGTGCAACAGTAACACTTACACTAGTACAGAGATGGTTGAATGGGATATACCCAGACACGTTAACACTTGCACTAGTACAGGGATGGTTGAATGGGATATACTAAGGCACATTAACACAATAGTACAGAGATGGTTGAATGGGATATGCTCAGGCACATGAACACTTACACTAGTACACAGATGATTGAATGGGATATACTCAGGCACATTAACACTTTCACTAGTACAGAGATGGCTGAGTGGGATATACCCAGGGAAATTAACACTTACACCAGTACAGAGATCGTTGAATGGGATATATCCAGGGACATTAACACTTACACCAGTACAGAGATGGTTGAATGGGATATACCAAAGCACATTAACACTTAGACTAGTACACAGATGGTTGAATGGGATATACCCAGGCTACCTTAGCACTTACACTAGTACAGAGATGGTTAAATGGGTTATACCCAGGGACATTACCACTACCAGTACAGAGATGGTTGAATGGGATATACCCAGGGACAAAAACACTTATAGTAGTGCAAAGATGGTTGAATGGGATATTCCCGGGCCCATTAACACTTACACTAGTACAGAGATGATTGAATTGGATATACCCAGGCACATTAACACTTAAACTAGTACAGAGATGGTTGAATAGTGCTTGGGAATCTTAATGATATATGCACACACCACAAAGCCTTTAAAGCCGGTAAAGCCTCAAGCTATACTTTAAAGCTCAATGGCTATGTCCTTGTTCAAAACCCAACTAGATCCTCTTCTATAGTCTGCAATCATGTTACATTGCCTATTCAATTTGTCAACACTGTTTTAAAAATGTATGATTTTATTACCTGCTTGCTCAACTGGAGCCTGTAAACTTTGTGTAACTTGTAATCATTTTGTGATTTTTTTTACTGTATGTTCTGCCTTGCAGCTTTTCTCCCTGGGCCTCCGCTGAAAATGGACATGTATCCAGTCAGACTATTCCAGTCAACAGATGTAAAATAAAATAAATAAATGCTTGAGTGTATAAGTTTTTCATCATCTATGATGCATGAAAGGTCGAGCAGGTAGTTAATGGTTACTTGCATGGTGCGTTGGGCATACAAGAGACTGCACTGGGTTCCTGATCAGAATCCTTTATCTTAGAAATGTTCTTTCATTTGGTAGATGTGAAGATATGTGAAGGCTGTCAGCCTAGCCAGATAGAATTTTGTAGATAATTTTTTGTTATTTGTAAATATTAATATAAGCCACAGACTTGTTCTCTTAAATGGAAGAAAATGGTGTTAAATATTGAACTTCAAAATGTAACAGCATTGCACTCTGCTGGAGGAAATCTGATAAGTCAAGCATGGAATAATTGTTTGATCTCAAAACCCAGAGCCGAGATGTCTGGATGAAGGAATTCTTCCTACTGTTTCGAGACCAGAGTTAATGGCTAGAATTTACATGTATAATGTCTTTTATTGCTCTGGCTTCCTGACCAGCTGCAAGATCAAAAGGGCTGTTACACTCAGTTTCTGTTAGCCTGGGGAAACAGAGAATAATGATGTAATCTGAAATGAGTCAGTGGTACTGTGTTATCAATTTAAGGTCAGAGAAAGAGAGAATCAGAGCATTTTGAATTTGTTTTCAGAACTGACACCACCACCAGCACTGCCTTGCTTTATATGCAAGTGTATTTTAGAACTGTATTTGCTCTTAGATATAGATAGAAAACAGAACGTCTAGTTTAGCTGTTTTTTTGTATTGGTGTCAGAACATTTCTACTGTATTATTTTAAGCATCTCTATGTGATCTCTGAACTCTTGACTAGCACTGTGTAGTTAGAAGTACTCTTGTGTTTTATTATTTATTAAATATTATAAACCTTTCAACTGTGGCTGTTTTGTGTAGAGATAATCTAAGCTCTAGAGTACATTGCATGCATATAGTGATACTGACCAAGCCACTCCAGTAAGCCTTAAAAAGTTCTGGTCACACCATTTGGATAATAATGTTGCACAGTAATAATTGGACACCCTTTGATAAGGGCCTTATTAGTAGCTGATATTAGTGGTTGGTAACAAGTGGTACTACTGTATAGTTTGAGCAGAAAGGGCATAGCTGGAGAACCTGTGCCAGCCTTCCCCAGGAGTGTCTGTGTGTTTGTATATAACTCGTATCTCAAATTGTGTGTGTCAGCTACTTGGGCAGGGACATGAAGCACTGGTTGGACAGAAGGTGCTGGGGGTTTTAGTTTGACCATTAAGCTGAAAGCTGGACCCTATAGCTGTGCCAGTGAGGAGTCTTATTAGGATCTGGAGAGAAAGGGAGAAACCAGCCCCAGAATGACTGTGATCTCTGTGTGCTCTTAAGGGAAATTGTACTTTACTGTGTGTGTATTTGTTATCCTTCCCAATATGGATGCCCCTCTCTGGTGTTAGTGGTGAAGATTGAGGATCCTTAATTACAGGGCCAGTCCACGAGTGTCACAGTGGATAACGTTTCTTTACTGCCTAGCAGTAAACATATCAGCCCTAGAAATTACAGTATACCTTATTTGTTTTGCAATTTTCTCTTTGGTATATGATGGTAGTCATTATAGTTTCCTATTTTAATTCCAGGACTCAGAATTATAAATCCATGAATTATGAAAAAAAGACTGAAAATAAAGTGGAACAACAAATGTCTGAGATTACTGTTGTCCTTTAAAGTTGTTTTTGCAGGGGGCAAGTGCTCACACTCCTGAATTTATGTATGCTAACTCTAAGATCACTATACCTCAAAGAAAATGGGAATATTTTGAGAAATGGCCTTTATGTAAGTCCATATTTAGAGCCATTCTGTCTCACTGTTCCTGAATTGCTCTAATAAGTCTCAGAATATAAAATGGTTGGCAGTGTTTATAGATCATATGGCTCAGAACAAATCAAAAAATGTTGAAACAACAGTCTTTATCAGACACCATCAAATTTATTAAAAACACTTTAGTCAAACAAATAACACTCCATGATACCAGTAAAAATGGTCCAAAATGACAAGTTCAAACTAAAATGTTTAAATTGTAAGGCTGAAAGCAATACCTCTCAAAGTTTCCATCAATGAATATGATGAGATCTTATTAGTGCACAACATAAATTAAGTCGAAGTTCAAATTTCACTTCCATTTTGGTATTCAAGGCACTTGAGTCTACTTATTGTATTATGGTCATTGACCATTTCCTGCTCTTTCACAATCATGGCAATAACACTTCATAATCTGACCATCCTGTGCCCCATCAAGCACTGAATCTTACATGGCCATGCTTCAAAAATGTAGGTGCATGCATTATATTCAAATTTAAATTAGATCCTATCTAAAACTGCAATGGGAATCAAATGGAAATGGAGCAGTCTGAGTATTCTACAAGTTAAACTTACATAACTTGCCAAGTTGTTGTCCTCAATAAAAAAGCAAACCTACAGCAGAAGAACAAAAGGTACATCGAATGTCCTCGTGAGCAGAAATAACATCTCGAATATCCAGAAATGCAAATCCAGTTAGCATATTGACAAAACATTGAAAATGGAGTGAGACCTTCAATTTGTACACATGAATATATAACTCATGTAAAATGAAAAAAACATTTTTAACACAGTGGAACCCACATTACCTTGATTAATTTTAATAGCAGCAACTGTAAAACTGCAAAGCACAAACTGAGAAATGATGATTTTCAACAATTATCGTTTTCTTCTGTAGGGAGCTGATTACCTAAATATACTGTCTTCAGTGTACGCAAGTCTCAAACATCCACTGTTACTGTATCTACTACCTCTGTACTCATCTTTACACTCTCTACATACATACTACTCCCTGCCAACATGACGCCTTCCAAACAGCATCACAGAAAAATTAGGAGAAAATCCCTAGTATTCTAACCAAACATCCTGCCACCTTGGGTCTTCCCTGAAAATAGGCCAAAAGCCCTAGTGGGGAATAACTCAGTCAATAAAACATAAATCAAATGAGAGATTGTGGGTAGTGCTCTAAGGAATACCATTCCAGCCAACCATGGCATCACACCACTGGATGGGAAAAGGAGGATACAGAAAATGGACCACAGGCCTGGGCCTACAAAGAGATCTGTAAAGGGCTAATGATGCACAGATTCCTTTTGCAGTTGAACTAATGCTGCCAAGTAGAGTTTGATATGTTCATGCTACATAATGAGGTTAGAAGATATGCGAAGAAATCTCAGGTTGCATTCTAGTTGTCAAAAGATAACTTCTTGAAAGAGAAAAAAGCTGGCAGAGCTGATCAAAAGTCAGCTAATTGAAAGTACTGGCTTTTTTTCTGTTCGAGATCACAGTACAGAAAGATCAGGGATTTTGCCCTTTTCCAATTGTTGTGCAATCTCAGAGTTCATAGATATAATTAGCAGGTGGTGTGAGGGTCTCAGGGGAGTTGTTCACCTGCAAAACAATCTCTGGGATTCATTAATCCTACACTAAGTGTACACTATTCTGACTGAACAGACAACACAAGCGTAACTCACACCATGTTCCTCCTAATTTTAGTTTTCCTACTGATTTTCTTGCAGCTTTAAATACAAAGGGGAATTCATAAAAGTTACCACAAAGTGTAGACAACGTGTACACTTAGTGTAATATTATTGAGTGACTAGAAAGGGCAAAAGATGTGGTAGTGATGTTCTTGAAAATAGATCTTGTACACTAAGTGTACACTTAGTATAGGTGTTGTGATGTCCCCATGTTGGGCCAGTAATCAAGGAGCCTGAATCCTCACCACTGACACTGGTGAGGGAATTGCACTTGGAATACAAATGGATGCACTCAGTATTTCTAAATGCAGACCTCTGCATCAAACACAATTTCCCTTAAGAGCACACAGGGAACACACTTAGTCCAGTGTCTGGATCTCTCTGTCTCCCCCCAGGTCCCAAATAAAAAACTCCCCACTGGTACAGCTGTAGGGTTAGGTCATCAACCAAGTGTCAAGCCTAGTCCTCTAGCACCCTCTTTGTAAACCCAGTGCTTCATGTCCCTACCCCAAGTAGCTGACACACACACACACTGTGAGATTTGATATTTCACACACACACAACTAGGAAAGGCTGGCACAGATTTACCTGCTGTGCTCCCTTCTGTCCAGAGTATAAGGTAATTATCACTGCCACCAGACACTCCACAATCAGCTATTCTAAGACCCTTAACAAATGCTGTCCAATTATAGTCTGCAATATTATTAGTAATACAAATGGTAGTAGCTGACCAAGATGGTTAGGCCTTCTGGAGAGGCCCACACAGTGTCACCAAATAAATATAAGCACTCTCAAATGTCACATACTTTCTACAAGGACCAGACACAATACAAGTTTTAAATATATTTAGTAATAAATAAAAAAAGCAAATGAAAATACTAAATATATATTCACAGTAAACCACAGAGTTCAATTCACGAGAAATATTGAAAATAAAACCGATGGACAAGCTCAGACATATAAAGAAAAACAGTAATAAACTAATCTTGCTATTGTTATATATTCCTGACTGATCTAAAGAAATTACTATTCCCTAATAATTTAAGTGGGCAAGGCAAAATGAAATACGTGATCGGTCTTTCTAGTCAGGTTCTCTAAAACAGAATACTGCTTTACTCAGAGATTACTCTGTAAAATATAATATCCAAGATGGCTTGCAGAATGACCTCATCTGGTCACCTGACACTAGGTTCCTGCAATATCTCCTTTGAAGCTGAGAGAGGAATTTAGCATAGATGGCTGCAATACACATTTAAATGTTTATGGCAGTGTCTTCTTTTACTGAGTTAATGAACACAGGCTTCTTCCAGATGTAACGTCTCCAGCCCTATTCAGCACTGTGGGGTGATGTTTTAATGGTTTAACAGCTCATTTACATTTCCCTTATTTTTCTTAAAATAAGCCAGCTGGTTAACCTTTTGCAGTACTAGTATCCTCTATTAAAACATATACATTTAATTCAGTTGCAATAATACACGTACATTTATTTTCATTCAAGCAAGGTGCACTGTTGATACATTTTAACACAGGCAAACCTCACAAATACATTTTCAGCACAAGTATCTGTATAAGTCAGTTTGATATACAAATGACATATAATTATTTACAAAATTCCAGCTAGCTGTGCTCGCACAAGGCATACATCCACTGCCCTACTTTGCCTGGCATGGCTGGTAGTACCTCCTATTCTCACAGGTGTTATTGAATCTGATGCATGCTTCTCGTTTTGTTTTTATTTTTATAGACCACTGTTTGACCAGTTGTGGTCAATCCACTGTCTTTCAATGACTAAATTGTGACAAACTTGCCAGCAAGGCAGAAGGACAACCTAGGATGTGTTTCTGACAAAGCATAAATAAAACTGCCATTGTCTATATCATGTGATATGCAGAACATAACCAGATTATAGTCAGACAAAAGCACAGTGTCTTTGCAATCTGCAGGGACATGCCAACAATAGTTAAGACACAGGAAGGGAGGGGTAGATGTCTCCAGTCAATATAATTAAAGAAAAGAGCAATTCGCAGCAAACTGAACAAACTCACATTGGGAATTAAAATGCTTCAGAAATCTGTTAGGAATCATACTGTACATGCATAGGCAAGACAGCAAACCATCTGTTCTGCTGCTGAGATGCATGCTGAATAATGGGGATGTACAGGTACACATCGGGTGTGTTATGGTAAAGGCACCAGTGGAGTTATTTGTCCTATTGGAGAACCCAAAATAATAATGGAGTTATTTGTCCTATTGGAGAACCCATAACAGTGAAGGGACATGATACAAGATATGCACTTTACTGCAACTGTATGGCAGACATGTTACAGGATATACTGATTGAGGCATTGCTGGGATCTCCATGATTATAAAATGGTGTAGCACTACATCCTCATCTGCAGAGTAATATGATAGTGTGGAACGGACTTGTACACCATACCACAGGACTAGCACTACAACACTGCAATATTTTCTAATAATATCTGCTAGTTCTTTTCTTACCTTGATAACAGTGGTAAAAGCTAACAACCACACATTGTTAAATGGCATATAAGCTATTTTTCTGGGGATGAATATTGGCATATTGTTACTCACTCATTATTATTTTGGGTTCTCCAATAGACTGTGCCTGACTTTTAAGACATACTGTGTTAATTTATACTTGTTCTGTTGTATGGTTTACGGCATACATAATTAACTGAGATTCTATAGTTGGGATACAGTCCCTCTCTGAAGGCTTGCATGCATATTCTCATTTGCATATTCTGTGTATGGATGACTATGCATTCTCATTTGCATATTCTGTGTAGGGATGACTATAAGCAGTTTTATAAAATCATGACCAATGTGCTTGTGGAAAACAGCTCACTACAGATTTGGATTAGACCAACAGTATGCAATTTTGCATGCATTGTCATAGAGCCACTTTGCATTATTATTTATTCCTATTTAAATTGCTTACTGAATATTTGATTTATTTTATTACACAAACCTATATATCAATAGTGTAGCTAGTGTTACTGAGAGACATGGCATAGAGGGGTAAAGCCCTAACTGCTGCTCAGGTGGCCTAGGTCTGATTAGTGGTACAGGTGCCTGTGGTACTGACAGGGAGGGTTGGGCCATCCCAGGAGAAGGGCACTTGTTGATTCTGCATGAGGGGAGGTGTGGTACAAAAAGATAAGTAGCCCACAGACATTGTGTTGATGACTGCAGGAGAGGTTTAGGGAAAACAAGCAGGAAGGTCAATAATTAAATAATCTCTCTCTCTCTCAGCAGAAGCAGTTGATGGCATAACCCCCCCAGGATGACCATTGGCTCCATACTAGCCCCAGCCTAGAATGAAAAGAAATTACGGGAGTGGAAGGGCAGTTTCGCAGACCTGATGATGGACAGGGGTAATGGGATGACCAAAAGATATGCAGCAATGAGGGAGGGGAAAATATTTTTAATAGTGTTAAGGGTCATTTTTGCATGTGAATACTAGAAAGACAATTTTAAAAACTATCTAGTGATTAGTATAATGCTAACCAGCTATTCTGAGACTGAGCAGGTTGTACAGAGTGGACATTTTTTTAAATAATTTTCATTTCATTAGTTAAAATGGAATCAAAATTACGCTGGATAAATAAAAAAAAAATACAAAAATGGGAAAGTGCCAAGTATGCCCAGAGATCAAGTACTGCTCATCCACTGAGCATAAACCTTGGGGATATCTGGTGCAAACCCACATGCACAGTTGGTCATAAGGCTTGTGTCCTGATATATTTTGTCAAACGAAGGATATGTAAATGTAGAGAAGATACTTATGGAAGGGAAGTATGCTTATGGTATGAGGGAAGAGGAGATAGTAGGGCCACGGAAACAAACACATAACAAAGACAAGACTGCAATGGCAAGTGGTGACACAATCAGGGGATGTGGATGACAATGGAGAAAGGGTATGAAATATGGTGCCCTATTGAAATGTTGGTACTCGAAATGCCAACATGCCAGAAAAAAAGATCGAAAACACAAGAGAAGAGTGAATTCTTGACTATCACTCTTCTCTTTAAAACTTCTTTTTGCAGAGGGGTAAGCCCCCTACACCCCCCCCACCCCAAACTTATTTATATCAAGATATAGTGACCAAAAGCAAATATGACATCTGTGGAGTTTGATCATTAGACTGTGCTGTAATGCAAATGTCATGAAAAAAGCACCCATCTAACCATTTTCACTTAGACTTTAGGAAGCACTTCATAACAGATGCAGCCATCGGACCAGTTGTGCTAAAGTTGCCAGCAAATTACATAGTAGGCGATTGTTACACACTTGAAGAATGATGGAATAAAAGACACACAAAAATGCATAACTCTCTGGAAGATTGAACACTCAGTGCTCTTTATCTAGACTCTGGACAGCATTTCATTTACAGACTGATCCATGGAAGCAATCATTCAGAAGGTGTCAGTAAAGCACATAGCAGGTGATCATTACACACTAGAAGAAGAAGAAAGTAGAAGACCCACACAAAAAAAATGCAACCTTTAGGGGACTTGAACCCCCAAGTATCTTTACTTAGATTTTACCAGGCACTTGACTTGCAGACATAGCCATGGAAGCAGTCATGCTAAATGTGCCAGTGATGCACACAACAGGTTATTGTTGCACACTGGAAGAATGACAGAATAAAGGACATGCAACACTGAGGGGATATGAACCCTAACCATTCAACCTTCTTTACAAAGTCTGTACAAAACACCTAATTTGAAGACTGAGCCATAGAAGCATTCACACTGAAGATGCAACCATGCACACTCATGTTGTTTGTTCTGTCCTCCCCTGTCCTCATCACTGTCTTCCAGCTGTTTGCCTGACGTCTCCTTTCCTCTGTTTGATGCATGCCTAAGGTTCATGCTCGATGGATGAGCAATACTGCTGATCATACTTGCCTGCAGCCACAGCCTGAACTCTGGGCATATTGTTCCACACTTGAGTGAAAATAAAAGAAACACACGCACACGCACACACACGCACATGCACACACACAACCACACGCGCACACACACACACACACACACACGCACGCACGCACGCACGCACACACACACACACACACACACACACACACACGCACACGAGCATTTAATTCTGAAGTGGATTGAACCCTCAGTCCTTTTCAGTGACTCTCCACAAAGCACTTCATTTACAAATAGAGCCATAGGAGGACTCACAGTGGAGGTGTCAGCTTTGCATTTGCATGCTGCCACTCAACAATGCTCAGCTCATTTCTGTGAATATCATCACCAACTTAGACTGATATGTGTAGTAGATTACAGTGATTGCAACTTAATAGTTGCTAAATAATGACCAGTGTCTGTACTTATTGATTGTACATGGGCATCTTTGGGGATCTTCACAACCCATCAAACACAGCACAATCACAAAATAACCCCCTATAGAAATGCCATTTTTCAGCCATTCACTCTCTGTGTTTTGGGACTCACTAGTAAGCCTCAACATTTCAAATGGTTACCTAACAAAAGAAAAGTGATTTGGAGGCGCTACACGGAAGTGTGTAAGGTGTGTTTATTTTTGACTGGATGAAAGTTTGGAAATAGGAATAAAGACAGAAAAGAAAAAGGAATGCAAGCAGATGGTAGAACAGAAGGTGAATAATTAAAGAATGAGCAGGATGGAAGTGGTAATTTGGTGTCATTTGCCTTTTAAGGATCATAGGATCATAGGATCATAGGAGGTTACTGGGCTAATGGCCCTGGGGCCCTTACAAGCCTAACCATTTTATACCCTTGTTTCTTTATAGACCAGGAAGATATATTGTATATTACTATGCAAATGTGTGATCAGCACCGGCTGCCCCTATTAAGGAAGGACACAGGTGGAACCCCTGGGGTAAATTTGTGTTTTTTCATCCAGTTGTCCAAGTTACACTTACATAGGGTCATAGAGGAGCTCTGTTTAATGTGAATTTGTAGTCTGTTCCCGAGGAGTGGCAACCTCTGGGAGACATATCTTTCTCTCCAGCAAGTCCTTTTTATGTCGCAAGCCAGGGTAAGGTCCCTAGATTGAATGAATCTTATCTCACTTGACTTATGGATGTGTAGCATTTCCATTAAGGCAGGGTCTGAGACTGCCTGTAGGTCAGGCACAACTCACTCTGAGCAGTCTATATGATACAGAGTACAGTGACAGTGACTTCAGTCTGTCCATGTAGGACATGTGCAGAAGACCCTAAGTTTTCTTAGTGAGAAACCTCTGAGATCTCTCCAGTTGATGCAGGTGTCTGGTGAGGCAAATATAAAAGGGATCAATGTGCTCTATTATTCGTCTGATGATGGATGAGTACAGGGGAGTTATGACTTCCTTCACTCTGAATACTATGCCTTTATTTATGAGATGAGCAATGTAGAAGGCCTTACTTACCACTGTGGACACATGCTGATCAAAGTTAAGGCAACTATCAACCTGTGTTCCCAAATATCTCACCACTGAGTTACTCACTGAGGGTGTTATTATTAATATTGTAGATTGCAGGGACATCTCCCTGCCAAAGGGAATGGTAATGCATTTTTTTGTATTGATTTTAAGACCGTGGCTTTGGCCCCAATCACTTGTCTGCATAAGCCCATTTTGTAGTATGTTGATGTCGTTCAGGGATTCAATGATTGCCCCAGTTTGCAGTTGTCAGCCAGAGACAATCTATTTTTGCCTGAAATTCTGAGAAATAGATCCCAAACAGTAGTGAGCCCAGCACCAATCCCCGTGGAACACCAATGGTGACAGGTCTGCTGGCAGAGGTGGAATCCCCATCTTTGACTGTGTGTGTTCTGTCGGTGAGCCAGTTGGCTACCACCCATTGATGTATGGGTTGACCCCTAGCTGGGTGAGTTTCTCAATAATGCCTGAGTGGTGGATTGCGTCAAAGGCCTTGGCTAATTCTAGATAGGCCGTATGCACTAATTTGCCTTCATCCAAGGCTTTGGTGACATTCTCAAAGAAGTTCACCAGGTTTAACAGGCATGATCTACCCTTGACAAAACCAAACTGGGTCAGGTCAAGAGTTTGAAGGTCTTTTATATATTTATTAATAAGGTCCATGATGATTCTCTCCATGGCCTTGCAGATAAGGCTGGTTAGACTTATGTGTCTATAGTTCCCAGGGTTGGTTGATGGCCCCCTTTGTGCAAGGGAATAATAATTGCTGCTTTCCATTCAGCTGGGACAAAGTCAGTGCTTAGACTAGGCTGAAGAGAGTACACAATGATTCCACTAACTCATGTTTTAGACCATTTAGTACACAGCCTTGGATGTTATCAGGGCCCATAGAGACTGTGTTTTTGGCCTTGGAGAGTGCGGTTATGACCTGCTTTCTGGAGATAATAGGTGGTGGACTGATGATAGGTAAGCTATGGGGTATGATTGGTGGGGACAGGGGAGTGAAGTTTTTGCCAAACCTATCTGCTAGTAGGTTGGCTATTTCTGCAGGTTTAGTGTGGGTGGTACTGTCCTCTACTAACTCTGCACAAATCCGAGCCTTTCCATTTCGATTTCAGGTGTAGCTAAATAATGCCTTATGAGTATACTTAGCCAGGGATACCAATTTAGTTTTGTAGTTAGCTTTAGAGGATTTTGCAAGATGTCTAATTTACCTGTTCAAGCTGTGGAGGGTGTTCTTCCACTGCTGAAAACTTTCCCACTTGCTTTTGGCCAACATTTCCTTCCTCTTAATGTATAACCTATTTATTCTGGATGTCCACCTGGGTGGCATGTCTTTTCTTGAGAACCTTGTTTTTGATCCTTTCAGGTACAGCTGAATCAATACATTTGTACAGGTGTTTATACAGGGCACTGGTGTATACCTCAGTATAGGAGTCCTTGCTGTTAGTGAGGACAGGGGGTTGAATCTATTAATGCCATCACTTAGGAGGCTATAGTTTGTTTTGGTGACATTTTTCAACCTGATAGCTCAAGGAGGGATCAGGTATGATTGTTGCTTCAAACAAGACTGATTTATGATCAGACTTTACCAAGGAGGGCCCCACACATGGGGGGGGGGGGGGGGTGCAACAATCTTCCATGTTGGTGAGTACTAGGTTGAGGACATTTGTGCCCCTGATAGGGGTGCAAACTATCTGTTCCAGGGCATTTCTGTTAACAAAGTCCAGGAACTTTTGGGTGAGCATGTTTGTACTCATATATGTTTCCCAACTGATGAAAGGATAGTTAAAGTCACCCATAACTAAAGCGTTTGGCTGTATTGTGATTGATTCAAGTAGATCTAGGTAGGCAGTGTGGTTATCATGGTTCACGGTGGGGACTTATAGTTAACAATGATGTAGGGGGGGGGTTCCTCCAGTTAGTTGTACTTGGAATAACTCTAAGGGGTTGCTCTGTTTAACCTGTCTTGAGGTGTATTTATCTTTGATGAAGATTGATAGTCCTCCTCCTTTGGTTCTTTCATGTTCATTTTATGGTTTGAATCTGTGGAAGGCATTATAGCCTTGCATGGCCGGGGTACTTTCTGTGGACTTGAACCATGTCTCGGTGATTGAAACATCAACATCTTCTGAAGTAAGGAGTGCTTCCAGTGGGTGCAATTTATGATTTAGACTCCTAGGGTTAAGCAGCATAACCCTGAGTTTATATTAAGAGGATATTTTTAAGTAGGGAATTTTGTTCTTGTGACATTGCGTAAAAAAGGCTCTACTGGGAAGACAAGTACCATTGCCAGTAACCGAAAGCCAAGAGGTGACAAGTGAAGACCATCTCTGGCAAAGCAGTCGTCTATTAACTATATCATCCCAGGCTGACAGGTACTGGATCCCCTGGACTGACACCAGAAGCTAAGCTAATTGTTAAAGTCAATAATTTTTTTGTCTGTATTGTGGCATCATCCTAGGTGAAGATAGAATGCCCAATTTCAGCGGAGGCCCAGGAAGAAATGGTCCAGAAGCATGCCTTTGGAATGTTAAAGGGACAGCTATTTTACTCAAGACCCCATCTTTGGAACAAATTGCCTTCACTTGCAAAACAAAGCGAATTTCTTGCATCCTTCAAGATAAACTTTGATGAGTGGATCAGTATCCAGAAATCTGTTCCTTGTTTTATCTGTTTAATCCTTTTGGAAGCAAAAGTGCATCATGAACATGATTATTGTTAACACATAAATAGTCTTTAGAATTAATTGCCTTGTAATTCCCATGATCATATGATCCTATATTGTTTTACATTTGAAATCCCAGACTAAACCTGAAAATGGTCCAGTGTGATCAATCAGTGTTCCACCCTAGTCAATATAATAAATTAAAAATAAATAAATGCTTTATTGCAAGGTTTATCTGATGTTTCAGAGAGTGTGTTATGTTATGTTCTCACACTGCTCCTTATAAAAATGTGCGTGTGTGTGTGTGTGTGTGTGTGTGTGTGTGTGTGTGTGTGTGTGTGTGTGTGTGCGTAATACTGTGTATATATATATATATATATATATATATATATATATATATATGGTTCCCATTCAGAAGCCTGAAGCATCATAAGCCTGAAAATCAAAATCCTGAAACCAAAAGCCTGAAAATTCAGAATCCTGAAAACTCAAAATCCTGAAAGCCCAAAATCCTGAAAGACCAAAATCCTGAAACTCAAAATCCTGAAAACACAAAATAGACATACTGATGTCATTGTGGCTTTGCTATTGTTAGCCCTGTGGTGTTAGGTCATGCGTTGGGGTCAGGTAAGTGTGGTTGGTTTTATTTTAGGGTTAGGGCGGTTTAAGTGAGTTAGGGTTAGGGCAGGTTAGGCATGTATGCAATAGTGACAAATATTGGGGTTAGGCGGTTTAAGTGAGTTAGGGTTAGGCGGGTCAGGTGAGTGTGCGATAGTGACGGACCTTAGGGTTAGGGTTAGGGTCAGGGTCAGTTGGTAGATATTAGTGTCTTTATAGTGACATATTAGCATTATTTGTGTTTTCAGGATTTTGAGTTTCAGGATTTTGGTCTTTCAGGATTTTGGGCTTTCAGGATTTTGAGTTTTCAGGATTCTGAATTTTCAGGCTTTTGGTTTCAGGATTTTGATTTTCAGGCTTATGATGTTTCAGGCTTCTGAATGGGAACCATATATATATATATATATATATATATATATATATATATATATATATATATGTATATGGTTTGTGCAGAAACAGTGATACTATACAGATCTAGTAAAAAGATACAATGTTTTAAGTATATCTAAACAAATACTGTACATATAAACATTATTATACTTGTGAGCTTTTTAAGAACGGACATGATATATCACAAATAAAATAATTCAGAGGAGGTGGGGCTTTTGGAAAAGATGTAAAAAAGGAATAAAAGAATGTGAAGAAAAACATGATAAGTTACACAAAGATAATGCACTACACATTCTTCAGGTGGCTGCAATAAACATGTTGTGAAGAACTCAGAAAGGTAAGAGTGGGGGAAGGGATATAAAACAGCACAAGAAAATGGAAGAAGCTTGACTCAAAAGACACAGCAAACTGTGAGGGATGAAATTACTGCCTGAAGATAATTAGTAGAAAATTAGTCTAGCAGACAAGTTAGTTAATGGGAGAGGAGATAAAACTACGTCTGGTTCCATGTTTCTTCTTTTCACCGCATTCCATAATCGCTGCCTGAGGTACAAACAAAACAGATTGCTGACACTGTAACCATCTGTAGAAAATAGGATACAGTGAATTTATCAGTATCTATGTAAATGATTGCCTTGCAGTAATCCTTGAATAATCTGCTACACATCTGTCGGAGTAAATAGCAATACATTTCCTAAAAAGAATACAACAATAAATCCCAGAGGAGACGGAGGAAAGCTATCACATAATGTCTGAATTGAGTTACAGTAACAATACATTTTCAGATAGAGCAGCTTTATTCAAGGAAGGGAAAATTACTGGAAGATATAAGTTGCTTTTTGCCAAGATAGTCTGCAGAATGATAAATAACAAAAACAGTGTGCATTTCTAACAATCTAATGTTAATATTATATTCAGACTAAAGAATTAAAAAATGTATTAGAAAACAACATGTGTAAAGAACTTAATGACTAAATGACAGTAGTTTATATGTCTATTCTGCTTTCTATGAGGTTGGAAACTAGAAGACATCTTAAAGATCCATAAAAGTATCATTCCTATTGTGAGTTTCAGGATCATGCCTATTTATAAAATGCTTGCATAAGTTGAGACTACAGTGCAAATCAATATCAGTATTTACTGTGGAGTTTATGAATTTGTCAACATGGCAAACTACAATGGACATGATAAGTAAAGGAAGAGTTAATGCATTGCCCCGACAAACTAATATTGTAGAAGGTCCTTGTACAATATTCTTTAACAGTGGCTAGAGGGAGACAGGAAGAAGGGGCAAGAGGGATGGGTTGGTTTGTCCTCAATGAGCCTAAAATGCATTAAGTTGTAAAAGAATTGGTCATTTGGATGATATGTATATGTATATGCAGGATCCCTATTATGCCGTCACAGACGCAGGTTGTCAAATGCGTCTTTGTCGAACAGTAAAGTGTGAAAAGGCAAAATAGCAAAATTGGCGCTTTAGCAAATTCTTTCCCTGGGAAAGAATTTGTTTGGCCGCTTTCTCTAGTCTGCTTTTTTGGCACTGTAGTGCGATCTCGGAATTGGTATATTTAAGTAGGGGTGTGTGTGGGGGGGCACAGCCCCCCACATCAGGGGGTTTGGGGGGGTGAAGCCCCCCACGTTAAGTAATGTTTTACTGTTTTTTTTTGTTTGTTTTTGTTTCAGAACAGTGATTGTTTTGCATTGGAAATGAATCACTGTTCTGAAGTTTCAACGTTGTAAGCTTTCGCTTACATGGGGCCGATTATCTGTCGTTCGCTCTTCTGAGCGTGCAATATGATAATATAGACCCGTATATGTATATGTGTATGTATATATATCATCATCAACCCCCTTTTTCCCATTTTCTATAGGGAGTCAGGGTGTTATGTTAACTGTCACCATCTCTCTTGATTCAATACCACAGTCCTGACTTCTTCAACATTCATGCCTGACTGTTGCAGATCTTCTCTCACGCAATCCATCCACCTCTGTGCTGGACTTCCTTATTTCCTCTTACCTTCTTCCTGTCTATCCTCAATCTAAACTTCACCAAATTGTCTTCTGCTTTTATGCACATGTGCACAAACCACCATAATCTGTTCTCTTTGATCTTTTCTGCAGTTAGAGCTATTTTGGCTTCTGCTCTTATGTCATCATTTCTTCATCTGTTCCACGGTGTGCATCCCACCACCCTTCTCAGGCACTTCATTTCCATCACCTCTAACTTACTCCTCTGCTCTGCCTTCACTGCTCAGGTTTTTGTACAGTACTGTAGTACTGATTGCCCCACTGTCTTGTACACCTTACTTTTCAGCCTCTTTGCCTTTCATCTGTTACACACTGTCCCTGACACTCTGTGCCAGCTGGCTGCAGCTCCTCTGATTCTAGCTTTGACATCTTCTTTCAAACTTCCCTTCTCCTCAACCACCCCTCCCAGATACTTGAAGCTGTTAACCTGTTCCGCTATCTTCTCTTCTATCTCAATTCTCAGCTTCTTCTGATTTCCCCAATTTACTGCCATGACAACTATCTTATCTATAGTCAGTTTCATCCTATGTGCCTTCAGTTTTGTATTCCATTCCACTATCCTTTGCTGAAGTTCTTGCTCAAAGTCTGCCTGCAATGCCACATCATCTACATACAGCAACTTTGTTGATCTGTTCCCTCTGACTTGTTTGCTAATATAATCAGTTAGCAATATGAATAGCAGTGAGCTCAAAGGTAAACCTTGATGCACACCCACTCCTACTGAGAACCCCTCTGTGAGACTGAAGGCTGTTTGTATTTGAGTCATTGGATCTTTGTACATAGCCTGCCCTAATTTTACCAATGTTTCAAGGACTTTGAACCACCACAAGACTGCCCAAATTGGCTTTCTTGGGACCTTGTCATATGCTTTCTCCAAGTCTAGGAATGCCCAATTGGACTCTTTCCTCATCTCTAGCTTCTTCTTCACTATCTGTCTCACTGCAGACATTGGGTCAGTTGTGCTGCATCCTGATCTGAATCTGAACTGTTCATCTCCTATCTTACTTTCTACTTGTCTGCATGCCTATTTATCAGTCGCCCTCTCCAGAACTTTCATGCAGTGTGACAGAAGTTTGATACCTCTGTACTGCCCACAGTTGTGAATGTCCCCTTTGTTCATAAACACTGGCATGACTATGCTTATTCTCATCTGGGATATGCCTTTCTATCCATCCTGCTATGAGTACCTTCAGGCGCCATTTCTCCACCATCTCACCCAGCATCTTTATCATATCTGCTGTGACTTCATCTGACCCTGCTGCTTTCCCCGAGTTCATTTTCCTTAGTGCTCTTCATACTTCTACTATGGTGGGTTCCTCCTCTTCTTCATCATAGGCTGTGTCTGGGGTCATACAGCTTCTGTGGAGTTTACTTCATTCAGAAGCTGCTGGAAGTACTCCTTCCATCTGTCATTAATATCCTGTGGACTGATGAGCAGGTTATTGCTGGCATCCCTTATGAAGGGTTTCTGACTATCTTCTTTATCTTTCTGTTTTTGCCTTGCAACCTGATATATATATATATATATATATATATATATATATATATATATATATATATATATAAATATATATATATCTCGAGTTCTCATTTTCCAAGGCTTTAGCCTTTTTTTTAGGTCCTAATTCCACTTTGGTTTGGCACCTTAAAATGTCTAGATGTTTCCTGCCACCTTTCCTCAACTACTTCAGTTGTTGCAGCCATGGCATGGAATGACACATCATCAGATGGTACTTTCTATCTAAGCAAGGCCCAGAACCTGACCAGTTACTAATAGCAGTCCCCTACACATCATCCATATTGTGACTGGACTTCAATGATCTTTCTCATGGCTTATTCAGTACTTCAAGTGTTCCTACAGAACATTTGACCACTGTGCAAAGCTCACAGTAGAAAAAGCAAGATATTTACATCCATTTATTTCCCCTGCTCTCTGACTGGTCCACCAGAACCGTTATTTCAAATTTAACCTTAGTCACTAGCAGCACAGCTAGTTGTCCTACCCATTCATTCAGTGAGCAGCTTTTGGAAGATAAGATGAAAGGGCAAGCAAAGTTAAACTTGTCAGATAATTAGACAGTAAAGTTAAAGATTAAAATACCTGATGGGAACAGGGTTTGCAACAATCTCATTAGGCCATTGGGATTCATTTAGATTTGTTGTGTGGGCCACAAACAGGCAAAAACATTAAGGATATTATGGCAAAGGATACTTTTTTCATGAATTTTTAGAAACTAAATAAACCTGATTGTTTTGGGAACCAGATTACTGGATCTCTTGCTGGGCCTAGTGTACTTTATTTAATAATGATGGCAGTGGTAACGTTAGACTAGTAGTGGCATTAAAAAATGTGTCAGAAAGTTAAGTGGATTTATTAATACACTGCTACTTTTAGTAAACCTCTTGAAAATCCTCCATGAATGCTGAATGTTTCCATTTCTTCTTAGCCACTTTTTCTTTTCACAGCTCTGTCGCTATTCACTGCCCTGTTTAGAGGTCTTACCTTAGAAATATTATTGTCTCACCACCAAATGTCCAACCTGCAGAATCATAAAGAATGTAACATAAACTCCTGAAAATTTCATATCAGTTTTGAAAAAAAAAAAAAAAAAAAACGTGAAATAGATTTTTATTACACCCACCAATTTATTATCATAGAAATGTTTCACTGCTTGGTGTGTAATATTTATATCAATGTTGAGTCTTCAGCGGTCACCACTGAAGAAGAGTTTTACATTCTTCAAAAATATAAAACAGGAGCTTGCAGGTACCAAACTGAACAATCTGATGAACGTTTATAAAGCTTTCAAGAATGTAGACTATGATAAACATATACCCTGGAATTCATTAATAGTCCTGTAGGCACCACACTAAGCCTACACGATGTAAGCATTTTAGTGTGATGAGCAGCAGCGCTAATCAAATATACATACTGCTCATCACAACAACATGTTTGCAAGCACCTTTTCATGGACAGCAGTCGTGTTAACGGCCACGGAAACTTGCTTGCATGCATGAGCACAGAATATAAACAAAACTGGTTGTATACAGGAAAAGCTCAGATACAAGCATGCACTGTGGCACAGATATATTAAGGGCGAGCACAGTGAAAGAATACAGGAGGGAAAGTTAAATGGGTGAACTGTACACAAATAATCAATGATTCGTACTACATAATTAATTAACGTGGAAGAGGAAATGCATAAAGGGGACTCATATACTGCAAACAAATGTGATGAAGTGTCTGTGAAGCATTTCTGACATAAATCCTGCAATACTGATGGAAAGATAATTAATGTCAATGACAATCCCGCAGTTATGCACATAAATAAAAAAGGACATGCTAGCAAACAATGTGATAAGGTTATAAAGATGCAGTGTAACAAAGGGAAGTAAAAATGAGATATACATGTTAACCAAATTCTGAGTTGAGCTAACAGTTAACAAGGACAAAAGGTACATTATGGGATAAATGCATAGACTGCAATTATTGCATATGAGATGTATGTACAGAGAATTTATGTATGCAACCCAACATCACTGCTGTATTCTCCACCTTAGCATGTATGCACAAGAAAAAAAGGACTTTACAGCTGTAATGTCAGGTGCATCAGAAATGGACACGTTTTTGCAAACAATGGCAATGACACCCATAGGAGAGGGGTTTATCAACTATGAGCATGTACTAGACAAGCAAGTGTTGTATAATTTTGTAAATGCTAAGTGGTAATGTAATAACACACAACATACATAAGTGACAAATGGCAAGACAGATCAGATGACACGTCATTAGTTCAGGTTTTCCATTGCTGATTTGCAAGCATCTCAGATATTGTTATAATGGGCATGCTCACATGGAATTAACAGGCAAAAGTGACATAAAAGGAATTCAATAGCAGCAACACACTAGAAATTGTTGTAACAGAGGACCAATCACAGTTTCTGATGGTCTTGCAGCATGTCATACACTAAGATAGTGTGATGAAAACAATTGTAGTAATGAAGAAATGCCCAGATGAAGACATGCAATACAGAGCATAATTATCTTGGGAATAGGTAATGCATGTAAGCAATGAATGACATAATAAACCTTTGCATATGTCATTTTCAAACAGATGCCAGGATAGACATCAGAGAGATCCATGACAATTATGGGCACCACAGAAATTTGTATGTCATGAAGAAAACCCTTGCAGGGCTTACAGCACTTTCCTGTCATTAGGTGTATGGATGAACTACCTTGTAGGACAAGGCCTGAAAAGGGTGGCCCTCTGAATGTCCCATAGCTACTGTTGGTGTGTAACCCACGGCAGTCTGACAGACAGATGTTACCAGATTCAAACCTGCTCATTATAGAAGGCTCTCTCCAGACCTCTCGATTGACTTGCTTGTGCCACATCAGATAGCAATGGAGGCTGTCACAAATAACTGAACTGAATGTGTCAAAGATTTAGCACTTTCGTCAGTGGTAACTCCACTTCATCAGAATAATATCATTTCAAAATCACATACTTTTTATACATTAAACTCAGTCACATGTCTATGGTTAAAAACTACCTTTCCCAATTTTAAAGAAATATTGCATCCCCTTCTTTATAAAACACAATGAACAAACACATAATGTGCATTTATAGGTTAGAAATACTTTACTTCTTATATAAAAATCTCAATAAACCCATTCATAATAATACTGCATTATGTTTTAAAAAAAAAAACAGTTCATTGAGGCCTGGGGGGGGGGGTGGGTACCTGCGCTAAATCTTTGTACATTAAATGTTCCTGAAGGGTTGCATCTGTCTTTTTTTGTTTTATTCTACGTTTGGTGTTCAACAATAGTTTTATCAGTGAACTGAATGTGTGCATTAAGAAAGTAATTATAAATATAAAATGAACTGGATTTAGTCAGAATGCTAGAAAGACACTACACATGTTACTGTCCACACAACAGTGAGCAGTACAAACTCAATACTTTTTTGACAAGGAAGCTGTTTCTGTCACATAGTACACACACTGTCCTAGAAATGAACCACAGTCTACCTGTGTAGGCATGCTGTACAAGCCAGTACTCAGTGCACATGCCACAAGAGCACTCACAGCATGACATCACATGACCCAAATAACCATTTCATTGCCATGCAATCACAACCTGTATTGATATATCATAGTTCAATATAAAAATGGATAACAATAACTAGATACAATGGTGTTTATGTAACTTCAGTACAGTCATATAAGGTCACCCTTTCAGGAATTGGAACAGCAAGCTCTGTGACTCTACTGACTAATGACATGCAAATCAATCACAAGCACCTCAGTGAAAGTCTAAACACAGCTGTGACACTTCACCTATGCTAACTTATTACTCAGATATATGTGTTGTAAACAATCTCTGAGATAAAAGAGATGGTGGAAGCCTCTCCTACTGTAAATATACACATTATAACTGTGGTGAATGCCATTTGTGCATTACAGTGTAAGATAAAAGGGATGGGGAGGCCCCTCCCACTGTAAATGGACACGTTGTAACTGTGGCGGATGACATTTATGAATTACAGGATAAGATAAAAGGGATGGGGAGTCCCCTCCCACTGTAAATGGACACGTTGTAACTGTGGCGGATGTCATTCATGAATTACAGTATAAGATAAAATGGATGGGGTGACCCCTCCCTCTGTAAATGGACACACTATAATGTGGTGACCATTCATGCACTACAGTAGAATGCCCAACAATGCTAACAGACACTGAATGTGGATGTTGAACACATGAGTACTTGACAACCGAAAATGCATTATATTGTACATGATGAATGCACCACAGTAGAAGTGTCACTATAATTGTGAGGTATGCCGGTATGTGAAGGCATTAAATCATGTTATTGCTACAAGGGATCTGTGGGCTTGTGATTGTACTAAGTCAACAACATACAGAATGTCATCTTATTCCCTCATGCAAGGGATAACACGTCCTACCTATGTTACATAAGAAAAATGTAATCAAACATCATTGTTACTCTGAATAAAAACATTGCTATGTGACAAGTTATCTTAGTTTTTTGTAAGAGGAATTAACATCTATATGTGTACACAGCAAATGTGTTTGACAACGGTGTTAGCAAAATGGGCAATCACAATAAGAATGACACGACATAGTCTAAGCAGTAATGGCCAGATTTGAACTAACTATTCAAGATCACAAGCTAAAGATTAGTGCCTGAATCACAAGAGCCACACAGCATGTTGAGGTACAACTAAGACAGTTCACAGTTCAATGGATGACATCGCCACTGTTTATTAGCTGGATGTTTATGCTAAAAAGTGGTCAAAGTGCACGATAACACTATACAACTACACATCATACATGTATTTGAAGAGTAGTAAACACATTATGAGGGTAAAAGGCACACTCACAGATGTCTCAAACATCCTACATATGTAGTTACACAATGTACAAAGCACAGTATCAAAGTTATGCAACATAGGAGAATTCACACTCCGAATGTGAGATACTGCAGTTATGGTAGCATTATGCAATCACTGTGTGGCCAGAAAGTTATTTTCCCTGGTGATACTAAGATTTGCTAATGTAACAGTATGTCAGTGTAAATCTATCTTATAAGTAGAAGTGTATATAAAGGTGGTTGTGAGGTTGCCAATGGTATATGATAGCAATCACAAGAATAGTATTTAAGCAGTGATGGACTTGAACCACGTATCTGCCCAATTACATATACAACACATTATAAGCAGCCAGTGCCAGAGGAGCATACAGAATGAAAGTGAGGCATAAAGCATCTATGAAGTGACAACATCAGCAGTGTATTGCCAAGGAGACGTTTCTGGTAAAATGATTTTTACAACCATCTGGGGTTGTATAAGTTACCACTGAAAATGTGTATACACCAATCCTGAATTCATTTGCACTCACACACATACACTTGTAGAAGTTAAGCACTGCTGTATTTGAACCTTATATATATATATATATATATATATATATATATATAAAATTGTGTAAGAAATGCAAGCACCGTAGGAGACATTTGACATTTAAATTGTGACAGTTTACTGGCAAAAGAATCACCTTATTAGTGTGTTGCACGAGGAGTGTAGCAGAGAATATAAGTTTGCAATCATATGCTCTTATTCCTGTCCCACAAAACACCTGTCATTTGAAAGCTGGAAATATTTTCCCCTTAACAAATGTTTACACTTTCCCTCAAAAAAACATGAAATAGATTTTTTCAGTCTCTTATTGGAAGCATTAATTTAGTCAGTTGTGCAGAGAGTATAGCCTAAAAAAGCCATGTTTTCTTTAAGTAATATATGAAAAATTGCTCTCAATAGAGTACAAACAGTACACCTAGCTACACTTTTGTGTTGCAAAGAAGTTCTGGTTGTTACATTTGAGATTAGGGATGGTGGACTCATCTAGCATTTTAAATGTTTTTTCTGAGTCTAAGTTGATTGATCATATGCTTACCTAACTGTAAATACCCCCACTCATACAAATGCACACACACACACACACACACACACACACACACACACACACACACACACACACACACACACACACACTCATCACACAAATGCATACAATTTTCCCATATTGATCACAATCACTGAACCTCCTACATATCTAATTATGCAATGTGGAAATCACTGTATTAATCACGAGTGCCACAGGAGAATTCTAACTAAAGGTACAGAGTACATTTTTGTCATGATGACCTCATCATTGTTTCACAGAGGATGTTTCATTAAAAAGTGGGAGAAGGGAGCTCTTCTATGGTGAAAGGGATGCAGCTGCAAGAGTTACACATGTATACAAGATTTCCAGGTTGGGCATTGAACCTCCTACCTAGCAAGTTATACAATCTAGAGAGCTCTTCATTATCTACAAAAAACAAAGGAGAAATCTAACTCTTGCACTTTTCTCAGGATAACTACAAACAGCAAAAAACTCACAAGGATTAAGACAGCTAAAACCATATATTTAATTGAAAATAAATAAAAGATAAGTGTTTTCGGACAATTCTTTCATCAGATCAAAGAACATATTGTGCTTAACTTCTTTAAGTAACCCAATAACCAATCACAGACTTGTATCTGAACCTACACCCTCCTTCTCTTCATTACATTCAGCTTAACTTCTTTAACTTCAGAGGAACTGGATACAACACTAAGTGTTACACACAGTTTCTCTCACACACAATTTTTTATGTTGGGTATTGAACCTCCCACCTATCTAGGCTACACAGTCTAGAGAGCATGGTATTAGTTGCAGGTGCCACTGGAGAAATCTGACTCTTAAGAGTAGATAGTGCACTTTTGTCAGGATGACCTCATTGGTGTGTTTCATGGAGAATGTTTCAGTAAAAAGTTGTAGAAGGGAGATGTGTGAACAGTTAAATGTATTTTTCTTAGGAAAAGTGAACACGGCACCAAGAATTACACACACATATACAATTATCCCATGTTGGGCATTGAACCTCCAACCTATCTAGTTACACAATCTAGAGAGCACTGTATTATTTTCAAGTGCCATTGGAGAAGACAGACATTTGGAACAGATGGCACTGTGTATCACAGGTTGTGCAACAAATGCATATGTGTGCACAGGACATGCAACATCACTATGATTGTCACATGCAATCACACACTTCTTTACTAAAATCTAGATAATGTCCTTCATGTACATTGTGTTACGTGAGGGACATTAACATGTTTTACATTATGGAATTACATAGGCATTTGCTGTTATACACTAGTGGATTATCAATCAAACTTTCCTGCGACTTCATGTCAGAATGATTGCACCCTTGTATTGCTTCATACTTGCACTATGTGCATTGCCAAGACAAACATGCAAGTCATACATAGGACAGTGCACTGCAGAATAACAGTGATACAATATGTGAGAATAGGTTAACCAAACTGTAACACAATTGCAATTGTAAACACTGTAGAGCAGATAATTATTAAACAACTGAATTAATTGAGACTACATCATTTTGAAATCAAGCACACCTGTTGACAAAAGTAATAGAGACATACAAATGTTGTGCAACCCAAAACAATGATTATTTTATTTTATTTTATTTTTTATTGTTTCTGCCCTTTGAGCATAGCACTGCCAAACTAACTTACGTTGCTGATGGCAAAGTGTTACCACGTGCATAATAATATCTTGAAGTTTTGAACTTAGAATGGGAATTAGCAGTAGTTTATGTTACTGTGTGTTGACTTCCATGCAAAGATCAGTACAAAACAGGCTTCACAATAAGTAGCAAACACATTAATATAACAGCAGGATAATGATGTGTTAAGTAAAGGTGTAGCAAGCATTCACATCCACAGGAGTCAGACAAAACATCATGAAACATTTTATTCATCCATCTGTATTCGAACCTTTAGACCATTCCAAGAAAAACATTTATACCTGAGCATTACCTAAGCACACCACATAGGAAGTCATATTTCTGAGAGTTCACATTTGAACACATATTTCAGAAAACATGGTGGCACAGTGGTGCAGTGGTTAACATTGGCATCTCCCAGAGAGCTGTTCTCAGCATCTCAAGCATGAAAATTAGAATCATACGGTGGTGGTGCTGCGGTAGCATTGTCGCCTCATAGCAAGACATTGTCCTGTTCGATTCTCAGCTAGAGCATCTTCTGTGTGGAGGCATACGTGAATGGGGCGTGCCTTCGTTGAAGGTTGTGCGTCAGGGCTGGTAACCCGGTATGTAAAAATCCACTACCAATCATTAGCGGACTGGAGTTCTGCTGTGGCGACCCCTAACCGGGAAAAGCCGAAAGACACAAACAAAAACTAATTTGGGAATGAATGGAGTCACCATTCAGAGGCCTGTATGTGTGTGATTTTAATTAGTGCTGGGAATGCATTCCTATGTGAAAGTCATTATTTCTATTTGTAAATATATTTCAAATGGATTCAGTTGAATGAGCTCAGTAATATCGGTTGGGGTATGTTACACACATACTTCTCAAGTCATAACTCTCCTAAAAACATAGTTTAGATATGTGGTGACTTATGATTATTATAACAAAATTATTTTGCCCATCCTAGATATGCAATTGAATTTTATATTAAATGTCATCATTGTCAGATTTAAGAAATTGTACAGACATTAGCTTGAGGTTTTATGCAAAACATTATTGACATATGCTAAATAGAAAAGTTTACTTATGCAAGCATTACTGATACATTGCTTGCAAGAAACATGTTTAATAATATGAATTTCTTTACAGTTACAGTCCTAATAAAAATGTTGTGACAAATGGGATTCATATACCCATATACCCATTGCAAAATGCATCTTTTAGCTTTATCTAAACTCATTGCTGAGGAAAGAGCACTGTTGCCAAACATGATTGCACTACATTCGGAAATTGGTGGGTATATGCATCAATGACCAGAGCAAGAACTGCATTCAAGTGACAAGTTCATCCTTTTCACTTGTGGTTGTAACATCAGAAATGTACTTTGTGGAACACATTATAAGACTTGTAGTTAATGGCTAATAATGTAAAAGTGGCATGACAAAAGCTCACATGCTGTTAGCAATAGTGGACTTGTGTTGCAAATAATACAAAGGTATCCCAAAATGTAATTAAATATGTATTCAGACCATCCTCTCTAAAATTATCAGTGAAGTGGATTTGAGCCATGCATCAGCAGTCTTTTTTTTTCTAAGCTCTTTGCACGTACACCTTGCGCTATAGAGAAAATTACCTGACATATGTAGTTTCTTCACTAAATACTACCCAAAGTACTGACAGCCATGCAATGCAATGGGGCTGGTTTTTGCTACATAAAGCAGCCTAAAGTAAATTTAACACTTTTCTCTTAAGCCATGAAAGTGAATTTCATGCTGCTGAGTGGAGTGCAAATGCAGAAGGCAATATGTTTCAGAAGAATTCAAACAACTCTTTTGGGAATAACATCTTGAAGACACATGAAATGAATTACAGTCTGTATGTAGCAATCAGCATATGTAGCACTACATTACACTGTCGCATTCAGCCATTTTACATCTCACTGTAACATCAATGCTATCATGTATGTGTCACAATATCAGGGTTTTAGCTAGTGCCACAGGAATGGAGAATGGCACAGGGAGCAACATAAATGCTTTCATTGTTCACACAGCACAAAAAATTAATATCCACATCACTTCAAATGACTTATCTGTCAGTTTAAGTCAATATTGACCTTACTTGAGTTTCCCACATCACCGCATTCATAGAAACAAAATGAGTGCCAAGATTTATTATGACCTCCCTCAGCAAAATGATTTGGGAACAGATATCAATTTCTGCATCACCTGTATGGTTTCTCTAAGCTTAATACCTTTACACATTATGTTACAGACATAGGAGTGTGACAAGTTGAATTTCTTCACCCAGTACTATTCAGACTGCTGAGGAAAGTGCACCAATATAAGTCTTCATTGTGCTTTTGATGACAGTGCAAATACAATTTGTTAGTTTTCACCTTGGACAGTGAAATGCTATGAAATACTATTCACTGCTATTGAACAATGCCAGTCAATAGAGCACAATGCCAATTGGCATGCAAATAGTACAAGGAAACAATGTGGATCAAATAAGTGAAATGCATATTTCCCATGTTTAAACAGCTTTGTTACCTTGTAGCAGTAACCCGTATGGATTTAAACACTCAAACAAGGGTAGTGAGAACAATCATTCAACTTGTACTTCCCATAGTTACCACAGACAAAGACATATATTAGAAAAGAGAAAAGGTGTTTAGATGTAATGATAATGTGACATTGTATCAAGTCACACTGAAAGTGCAACAAAAACGAATTATGAAAGTTGTCCTTTCTCATTTGACGCAATGTCTGGATGACTGGGATATTGCAAACAATTAGGATGTCCATTTACTCACACCATATTAAAACAAAGATTGCAAGTGTTGCAGGTGTATCCTTTCTTTCTGTATGGTGCATCATTCCCTTATCTATGTTTTCTTAATAGCAATTCCATCTCTGCTTTATTGCATATGCTATCTTTATCAATGCTTAAAGTACTCCCTTGAATATGAACTTTTCTTACTAAGGGTCAATAAATGTGGTCATTAAAGCCAACATCTGAATGCTAGGAATGTTGCTGTCCTAAAACATTCAATGTACTTTCAGACTTTTTGGTAAGTCTCTTCTCCCTGATACACCCTCAGTGTAGGTGTACATCAAAGATGCGATACTGCAAAAGTGGATTGTTTCTGCAGTCAGAGTAATTTATTTATTTATTTGACATCTGTTAACCGGGTTAGTCCAACTGAGCCAGAGGCCCATTTTTAGTGGAGACACGAACAGAAAATCTCCAGAAATTTTACAGATGCAAAGAAAATTTTGACATAGTTAACAGTTAATCAAACACAGTACAAAGGAGTATTAGTACAATTAAGAGGTAATTACATGCACAGAAATATGAAAAATAAGATAAAATAAAAGCATAATAAGGTAATTGTTGTAATGCAGAAATGTATTTAGCAAGTATGTGAATAATGAAACATACCCCATGCATCTATGTCATTTAATCTCCTAGCTATAAGGAGTTTACTGACTCATGGGGGGGTGAACAATGTGTAGAAGGTTAGGTAGGGTCCTGACAGGGGCAAGACTTTATGTTGAGTAAATGTAGTCTAAGCTCTTTTTTGAAGTGCTTAGGGTGGGGGATGGTTCTTATATGTGAGGGGAGTTTATTCCAAGCTTGGGCTACACTGCATTTGTAAAGTGCTTTTCTACAGCATTTGTTGGGTTTATATATGTCAAGGAGTTGTTGATTCAGTGTTTGGAGAGTGCAGTTTGGGGTTTAATAGGATACCAGGGAGGAGAGAGAGAGGCAGGAAGTAGGTTTATATAAAACACAGTATATGATTTGAAACTGAGACATTTGGAGTTGTTGCAAGAATTCTAGCCATTTCAGTGAGTTGAGTGCTAGGCAGTGGTGTGAGTTAGTGGCAAATCTGGCTACTTTGTGGTACGTTTATTGGAGTTTAGCTAAATATGTGGAGTGAATGGAGGTGAGAATAGGGGCTGCATAGAGAAGGGAGGGAAGGAGGAGAGACTGAGCTAAGGAGAGTTTAGTGTCTGAGTTAAGAAATAGGAGGAGAGACTGAGATAAGGAGAGTCTAGTGTCTGAGTTAAGAAAGTTCTTATTTAGGTATAGTAGTCCTAGTTTTTGGTGTTTTTTAAATATTTTGCTGAATATGCCGACTGAATTTTAGCTCATCATCAATAATTCTGCCTAGGAGCTTTGGGTGGGGTTTCACTTGGATGGTGGTCTTGTCAAGGGATGTAATGACAAAGAAAGTTTTATGGTGAGAGAGAGGTCAAGGAAGGAATAGTAATAGTTTTTTTTTTTTTTTTTTTTTTTAAGATGAGCGGATTTGTGGTGATCCATTTTTCTATGGACAGAAATTAGTTTTGGGTGTATGCGTGGAGGTCAGATATGTTGTCAGAGATGGAGATGAACATAGAATTGTCTGCCTATTGAATGAGGGAGGATTGCTTACATGATGTATGGAGGTAATTTATGAAGATATTGAATAGAAGGGGGCCTAGAATGGATCTTTGGAGGACACAACAGATTTCTGCCTGTTTGGAAAGGTAGCTGGTAAACCAAGTAAGACAAGTAGCAGAGAGATTTAGATCATTGAGTTTAGAGAGGAGTAAGGAGTGGGAAACTGTCAAAAGCCTTGGAGAGGTCAAGGAAAAGAGAGGATACCAATTTGTTGTTGTCTCTGGCCTCAGCTACTGCGTGAAAAGGCTAACAGTGCAGTAGAAGTACTGTGGTTTGTTCTGAAGCCATGCTGGGTGTGAGTAAGTAGGTTTTCCTGAAGGAGCAAATTAAATAGTTGAGTATGAATGTACTTTTCAAGTATTTTTGATAGTGGGGAAAGTATGGCTATGGGTCTGTAGTTTGATGGGTCAGGGGAATTGCCGCCTTTATATAGTGGGATGGTGTAAAAGGCTTTCCAAATGTCAGGAATGGTGGCTTATTGGATGGATCTGTTTATGAGCAGGGATACAGGGTAGGTGATGGATTCAGCAGCAAGTTTGAGAAAGACAGGTGGTAGGTGATCTGCAGATTGAAAACAGGATTTAATCTTAAGCAGGAGTAATTTAATATAGGCCATGGAGATGGGTCTCAGGGAGAAGGGAGTATTGTTTTGTTGGAGTATGGGAGGTTGGAGAGGGGTTAGAGTTTTGATTTATGTGTGTAAGCTGTTAGCAGGGAACACTTTTCAATGCTCATTCTTGCAGTGTATGGAGTGTGCATGCAATTGTGTAGGTCCTTAGACCATGTTTATATTCCACAAACTTTGTACAGATGTGATATTCAGGAATGCTAATGATTTAACACCTCATTTTCATCCTCACAGTCCTTATAGGGATAACTCTGTGTTATGTATAAATAATTGTTTAGCTAATATCTTTGTATCATGCTGAGGAGACTGTTTTGATCCAGAGAGCTTGACACTCCTAAAAAAACACAGCTTTTGGAGAATTGTGTATTTTCTACATAATTCAAGGTGTGTTGTTATTTCATATATAATATTTTTAGTTTAACAATAAAGGGTTATTTGAACTGACCACTGAAAAGAATTTTTATCTTAATTATTTTTTCTTTATCCCTTTCTTTGGCACAGGTGTGTCTGCATTGTAAAAGGTATGCTACAGTATGCTTTGTGACTTATTTTTTAGTTTGCATTTAATTTGTTGTTTGCACAGTTTTGGAGATGAATATATTCTAACTTTATAGAAAGGTCTGTCATTTTTACCTGTATTAGCAGAAAAATAAAAATGTGTTCTATTTGTGGATTTCTACCTGACTCCCTCCACATCAGTAGAGATAGCAGTTTTGTCTTACATTTCTAATACTACATTTTTAATTGTTACTGTTAAATGCTGCAATGTATTACACTGTTAATTATGTGTTATCTGCATTACAGAACTCTTATAGATGGCTGTTGATATTTGATTTAGAAAGTTTTTTTTTTTTTTGTTAAGGGCTGTCATAACTTGTGTGTCATCATAGGGAGTATTAACATTTAAATTGTTGTATGAATGCAGTCACATATAATTGAGCTCACAGCCATCCTCTCTGTGTATTATATATGTAATTATGTGTACCTGTTTTCTGTTTTGTCTCATACAGGGATGTGGATCCAATAAGAAATCTGTACCCAACAAGCCACCATACATTATGTAGAAAATGTGATCATTTTCCAGGCCTTACATTGCCATGGAGGTTTTTTGTTAGGGAGAAATAGAAGTGACCAGTTTGCCTGAGACAGGGTATGGCTGAAGGTGATGAGTGACATTAATGATCTTGGAGGGAATTGGTGAGCTTAGTTCCAGATTTGACAGCAGGCAACTGACATGATAACCTCTGACTGCTGTAAGGCAGCTGCAATTGCCTGAGAATAGGTGGGTACTGGGGGGGAATCCTGCTACCAAACCATCACTAACTGAAAAAGAGGAGTTCCTGTCGACTGTCAGTGATCCAGATAGCTCGGCAGAGGGCACCCACAGAATCATTGACGTTGGCACAGATGTAGATGAGAGACCCTGAGTATTACAATCAGACCTGTTAGGCATGCAAAATGCAAGCATCACTGTTAAATCTTTATGTGCATATATCTTAGTTGTCTGATATATACATAGAGCCAGTGACAAATGTGAGTCAGACTACAGTGATAACGAAATAGTGGAGAGTATTTGGTGGAGGAATCCAACTGTTCACTACATTTTTATATGAGAACATTTTTAATCTGCCCCTGTGAAGGGACTGTTCTCTTTTCTTGTTTCATTTGTATTGTGATACTTAGCAGACTTCTTTTCTCTCCATTCCTCACATACAGACACTTCTGGACTGTAGGCTGCCAGCCCACATGCACTTGGTAAGCACACATTTGGTTATTGTTATTACTATATATAAGGTAGATTCAGGCCTATATGAGGGTAGTTTGTGTTGCTTTAGCATCTGTTGAAGTTTAACATACCTTCAGTATAAGGAAAATATATAATCAAGTTTATTCTTTCTTTTTTCTGTTTGTTGTGTTTATTGTTTATCATAGGTGATGCTGAGAGTGACATTGTGGAACTCCTACCACCTAATGTTATAGTATTGGTTGCCTCTAATCATGATGGTGGTGATGAAGAGGCACAGTCTGGTGGTACAGTCTGACACCGAGGTTGTGACTCCCACATCCCCTGCCCATATTTTGGACACAGTTAAGTATGTCTCCATGTACCCATGATGCAGAGACCTCTGATATAGAACAGGTTAAGGGTGATACAGTTGATTAGGGTTGTGGTTATTCCTGTTGCAGAACTGGTTGCTTCTCCTGGTAGCCATCATGAGGGTGTGGTGCCACACAGAAGGATTGGTAGGGGTGTTTGGATGAGGCCTGCTGTCCACTTAACTCCTGATGTAAGCATGTCATTTGGTGTTGCCAGATGTAGGGCCATAGTCGAGGCACAGGTGCATTCCACCAGGGCCTCAGAAGACAAAGTATGAATAATAAAACTCATGCATTCTGACATGAGTGACTCCCTGAACCATGTGGGCAACTCTTTGGACAGGATGAATGACACACTGTATCGGGTAGTGTCTGTGATGGAATGTTTGTTGGGGTAAGGTGGGCATTCATGTGGCTGGAGAGCTGCTAAATTTTCTGGTGTTAGCAGACATGGCCATGTAAGATCTCACTCCTGTGGTGACACTACATCCACTGCTCTATCAGTAATTGTGGTGTCCAGACTCAGACAGGGTAGGTTAGGGAGTCATGGTCCTAGATGTAATCATGAGGAAAGCTTATACAGAAGACATTACTCATATTCAGATAGCACCCTGACTTCTAGCCAGGGCCATGGAAGCAGCAGTGTAACTCCTGGCAGAGGTGGTTCTCATGGTCAAGGGTTACAATGCTGAATTGATACTCTACCATGCATGGCTCACACCTGCCCAAAATGCCAAGATGTAGTGCTAGTGCAGTGCCTGATTGTGTTTATAAAGGCACACACACACATAGAAAAAAAACTTAAGTTACCCATCATACCACTTCATACACATGTAAAGTATCTAAACAGTACTGTTCAGTGCTGTACATCTGTTGTTACTGGCCCTGAACACTATACTCTGACAGATACATGTGTTTCTCACTTGCACACACTCACTTCTTTGGTGTCAGCCTTGCCCTCATACCCCCCACCTTGTGCAAATGATGACTGTGGTCTGCCCTTTGCATGTGTCTTTGTAACTTAAGGTCGCACATATGTCTGATGCACACAGTGGATAGCTAATGCTTGCTTATTCACAAACTTGCATTTATCTTTATTTATTTCCATTTGTTTACTGGGATTGTCTAACCAGGCTTAAAGTAGCCAATTTTCAGTGGAGTCCTGTGAAGAAAAGCTCCACAGAGTACAATATTGTAATGACAGAGGTTGTCACAGAAGGAGCACAAGTATATCTTATATATCTGTTCTGCTTGTCCTAACATTACATTTGCTTGCCAGCTATTTGCAAAACTAGAAAGGGTCATGTCAAAACAGCAGTGGCAGACAGTGAGGAAGCAGACATCATACCCATAAGAGCAAACAAGAAATTAACAAACTGTTCTCCCAACTGTCTATGTTTGGCAGAACATTATTAACACCATGTCCCCATGTGTGGGCCTTTGTCTGACTGTCATATTTGGGCCTGTCCAGGTGTCAGTCTGTGATGGTATGACAGCTAGGCACACATGAAGCCTCATAATAATATACAGCAACAAAAACCATCTGAGGACCACAGCAAATGGAGTGGTGCAATGATGGACAACCTGCTAAATAGATACACTCAGAGGTGTGAAGCCCACAGCCATGTGTGATGTAATGGCATGTACCCCGCTCACATCAGGATTGCAAATACATAACAGCAGCAGCTGTGGCCAAAGCCTGTGACTGGACTGCAGCAGGACAAAGAGACACACATAAGGGGAAGGGGAAGCACTGGCCAGACAAATGGAGAATGTGCACACCTGAACAAATTGTGCAGTAACATAGGTGCCATGCAGTGTATGGAGTCAGTAAACATTATCTGCAAATACACAACACACACCCATGTAAGTGGAGGTCTGAAACAAAACATAAACCCAAAGAATGGACACCTCAGAGGCAAAATCACATGAGAACTCCACAAACTACACACCACAGACCATGTAGACTCTACACACCAGGGTCTTGCAAACACTAAGGCCTTATCCCAAACCCCAAACACCTACCCTACACAGATAGGCTACCAGCACTGTCCCTCTATCCCGTTCCATACAAACTCTGCTGAAGTGACCCCTATCTGGCATACAAAGCAATCCAGACCCTGCCTTGACGGAACTATTGCACATCTGGAAGTCAAGGCCCACTCCCTCAACCTGTAGGTGCAGCATCAACCTGGGCTGTGATATCAGCATGGCTTGTCTATGAGACAGATATGTATCCCACACACTACCCCATCTGTGGAATACACTCCCTGTCCACAGCAAGCCAAGTGTCTCAATACACCTAGTGATGTGCTCCCTGTATAAATGCATGGGAAACGCAACATACAGTCCTGTGATTCCACCTGTGTCCCTGCTGGACAGGGGCTCTGTGTGCTGACATGTTGTAACATGGGCTGCACTCTCATCTGTGTGGGGTATAAGGACTTCAGGGCCAATACCCTACTAATGTCATAGCAACCTATCAACCTAAACACAACTGTCTGTCACTGGTTCACCACATTACTCTGTACTGCTCTGCCACTGACATACCTGGAAGTCACTGTGCTATGTGGAATATACTACACATATAATGGACATTTCTGTACAGTAGAATGCACTCTGTACCTACAGCCATACCTCTCAGCCTCTGACAGCAAGACATCTGGACAAGGTCATAAATAAAAGTGGGACAAAGGCCCATTGATAGGCATGTGTTGTAAATATTGCCCTTACATACTGAGTAAGTTGGTAGAATAATGGGTTTTGCATTAGCAGGAATTGTCTGAAGGCTATGAAGTCTGAAACACTAATGTCTGCCATTATTTTGTAACATCACTCTTCAATTACATGCAACTAACTTGCCATAAAAACACAAGTATATGTAGCCTGGACAAAACTTCTAGACAAACACCAGGACAATCTGCCAAAAATGTACAGTTGAGAGGTATGGCCATGCCAAGATATAACTTTCAGGTAAGAAGAATACCACACAAGCAGGAGACCCCCAGCCAGTATATCACCATGTTGCTGGACTGTTTACATAGCTTCATCAGTCAACTGGATGTAGCCACACCTCTCAACTGGCCTTTTTGGCAAGAATGTATATAGTGGGGCTCATAATATTGGTCTGTGCATTATACATCTTGTATTCCTCTGGTAAAGCACTGTGATGATCTGAGGATGTCTGTCACTAGGTAATGACACACTACATTCCAGTGTCAGACTTCAGATATGTCCAAAAATGTCTGCTAAAACAAACCCAGTACCTCTAGGAAAGTCCTGTTTACTTTTGAGAGGTATGGCTGTAGCACACAAAACCCCGGACTGAAATACAACTATCTCTGGAATGGAGTCCCACTGTCACTATAGAAGGTCATACTAAGCATGCCCTACACTTAGAGAATCACAGGCCATGTTGGAACCCACATCGGACTATATAACTGTATTGTGCATGTATGTCTTTGTATACAGACAGCTATGTACATCTTAACTGTCCCTGCATACACTCATCAGACAGGATTACCCTCGGCTAGCTGTAGGTGGCACATATGTGGTATATCTGCATCTGTTGCGTGTGATACTCAGACATATATATGGGCAACATATAACAATATGTCAAGCATACACACACATAGATCTGGGGAAGGGAGAGACAGACAGTGATATATATATATATATATATATATATATATATATATATATATATATATATAGAGAGAGAGAGAGAGAGAGAGAGAGGGACACACAGAGAGTGAGTCATACACAGGGATACCCTGAATGGCATAGAGTGATATTCTGCTGCAAAAAGTGGCATACCGGTTGTAAGCAGTCAAACATGCCAGCATGAAGGCAAGCTCCATTGTGTAATAGTACTGAGGTGGGGGTTATAATATCACATCACCTGCCTTTGTGTGTCTATGTGCGTGTCTGTAGGTATAAGTATTAGGAGGCTGTCCCCACTCAGTACACTCCCCATTTCCCTACTTCACAAGATCTGATGTTGTCATTCACATTAGAAGTACCATTAGACACCTGTCAGCCCTATAAGCTCTGTAGCACATGCAATAACTGTGTAGCACTATAGTACAAATAATTAGATAGCCAGGGGGGTCTTTTCCCAATTCTGGCAAATGTGTGTATGTTTGTAGGATGAAGTATTTTGAGGACTTTCCAATCCACAACACTTCCCAGTGCTCTACTTTAGCAGTACTGCTGATGTCATTCACCTTAGTACCTTTGGGCACTTTTCAACCCTATAAGCTCTGTAATGCATATGATAACTGTGTAACACTATAGTACAACTAACCAGATAGGTAGGGGTTCTAATCCTAGTCTGACCAAATGTAAAAGTGTGTGTGTGTTCACCTTCATAGGTGAAACAGTTTTAGGCCATTCCCAAACACTACACTTCCTAGTGCTTTACTTTAGAAGTCCTGCTGATGTCATTGCCCTTAGAAGTACCTTTGGACAGTATTCAGCCCTATAAGCTCCATGGCACATGTAATAACTATGTAATAGTATAGTACAGATATCTAGATAGGCAGGGGTTCTACACTCAGTGTGGCAAATGGGTGTGTGTATGTGAAGGTGTTTGTAAGTGTGTATGTTTGTAGGGTAATGGATTTTGATGCCCTTCCCACCCAGTACATTTCCCACTGACATACTTTACAAGGGTTCTTGATGTAATCACCTTAGGTATACCTTGCAACGCTGTTAAATCCTATAAGCTCAGTGGTGCACGTGATAACTGCTTAACACTGTAGTGCACATAACTAGATAGGTAGGGGTTCTAAACTCAATACTGGCAACTGTGATACTGTGTGTATGTGTGGGGGGAGGGGAGAATCACATTGCCCCTGGGTGTATTTGGGTGAGAATCATATCCTCTGGGGGTGTGGGTTATACCATTTTGAGGCATGTACCACCCAGTACACTTCCCATTGCCCTACTTTACAAGGCCTGCTGATTTCATTCACCTTAGATGTATCTGTATACACTTGTCAGCCCTCTAAGCTCTGTGGTGTGTGCAATAACTGCATAATACTATAATGGAAATAAGTAGATAGGTAGGGGTTCTAATCTCAATACTGACAACTATAGTAGTGTGTGTGAAGCATATCCCCTGTGGCTGTTGTGTGTGTAGGTTATACCATTTTAAGGCCTGTTGACCCTCTACCCATGACATTACTTTAAAGAGCCTGTTAATGGCATCTGCCTCACATGCACCATGTAACACTATACAGCCCATACCAGTCATCTCAGATGTACATGGGATACCCACATGTTTGCAACCTATATGTGGTCTGTGTCCCCTAACAATGAACATTCCTGTGATGTCATTGCCAAATATGTCACAGTTACCATAGTGACACACATGCCAGCATCAAACATTATACCTGACTGACACATCATGCTGATACAAAGTCTGTTACTCTATCATCTATCACTTGTGCAG
Source organism: Protopterus annectens (assembly GCF_019279795.1). Lineage (NCBI taxonomy): Eukaryota > Metazoa > Chordata > Ceratodontiformes > Protopteridae > Protopterus > Protopterus annectens. Next base: position 1,856,174,658 of record NC_056731.1, read on the forward strand.
GTTTGTAGGAGCAGTAGACAAGACCATTCACTATGTATGGTGGGTTATCCCACCATTCATGAAGGCATATGCAAGATTACTTGTTGTAAGAGGTTGTGTGTTATCTCCCAGGCATATAATCTATGTGAAGCATATCATGTGTATGCAGCACTATAGTACATACAAGTGGATACGTAGGGTTACCAGTATGTCTGTTGGCAACTGTGTATGTGTTTCTGTATGCACAGCCCCTGTGGCTGTCTTTAGTGTGTGTATGTAATGGCTATACCATTTTGTGTGCCTCTTCCACCCTGTGAACTCCCCCATTGCCAACCTAGTGTCAGCCCATACAGATGTCATCCACTGTACAAGCACAGTTACACAGTTTTTAACACCAAGCCACTGTGGTGCATGCAATGGTCATATCACTGTGTCATCATCATCATCATCATCATCATCATCATCAGCAGCAGCAGCAGCAGCAGCTCCCTTTTTCCCATTTTTTCTACATGGGGTCAGGGTATCATGTTAACTGTCACCAATTCTCTCGATTCAGTGCCACACTCCTGCCTTCTTCAACACTCACGCCTGATTGTCGCAGATCTTCTTTCACACAATCCATCCACCTCTTTGCTGGACGTTCTTGCTTCCTCTTACCTTCTTCCTGTCTGTTCCAAATCTTCCTCACCAGATTGTCTTCTGCTTTTCTACACATGTGCCCAAACCACCGTAATATGTTCTCTTTGATCTTTTCTGCAATTGCAGCTATTTTGGCTTCTGCTCTTATGTCCTCATTTCTTCATCTGTCCCACAGTGTGCATCCTACCACTTTTCTCAGGCACTTCATTTCCATCACCTCTAGCTTCTTCAACTGTTCTGCCTTTACTGCCCAGGTTTCTGTACCATACAGTAGTACTGGTCACACCACTGTCTTGTACACCTTGCTTTTCAGCTTCTTTGGTATTCTTCTGTCATAGACTACACCTGATACTCTATGCCAGTTGGCTGCAGCCCCTCTGATTCTAGCTTTGACCTCTTCATTCAGACTACCCTTCTCCTCAACCACCCCTCCCAGATACTTGAAGCTGTTTACCTGTTCCACTATCTTCCCTTCTATCTCTATGATCAGCGTCTTCTGATTTCCCCAGTTTGCTGCCATTACCATCTTATCTGTGCTTAGTTTCATCCCATGTGCCTTCAGATTTGCATTCCATTCTCCTATCCTTTGCTGAAGTTCTAGCTCAGTCTGCCTGTACTGCTACATTGTCTGCATACAACAGCTTTGTTGATCTGTCCCCTCCAACCTGTTTGCTAATGTAGTCCATCACCAGTATGAACAGCAGTGGGCTTAGAGGTGAACCCTGATGTACACTCACTTCCAATGGGAACTCCTCTGTGAGGCTGAGCACTGTTCATACTTGAGTCACTGGGTCCTTGTACAAAGCCTGCACTAATTCTACCAATGTTTCCGGGACTTAAAACCACCACAGTACTGCCCAGATTAGCTTTCTTGGGACCTTGTCATATGCTTGCTCCAAGTCTAAGAATGCTCAGTTGGACTTTGTCCTAATTTCTAGCTTCTTCTCAAGTATCTGTCTCAATGCAAACATTGGGTCAAATTGTGCTGCATCCTGATCTGAACACGAACTGTTCATCTCACATCTTACACTCTACTATTCAGCATATCTGTTTATCAATCACTCTCTCTAGTACTTTCATGCAGTGTGGTAGGAGTTTGATCCCTCTGTACTGCCCACAGTTGTGGATGTCCCCTTTGTTCTTGTACACTGGCACAAGTATGCTTATTCTCCAGTCATCTGGGATACACATTTCTTTCCACACTGCTATTAGTACCCTCAAGAGCCATTTCTCCCCTATCTCACCCAGTATCTTTATCATATCTACTCTCACCTCATCTGAGCCTGCTACTTTCCCTTACTTCATCTTCCTTAGTGCTGTTCTTACTTCTTCTAAGGTGGGCTCCTCTTCTTCTCTAATTGTATGCTCTTTCTGGGACAGTACAGCTTCTGTGGGGTTTTCTTCAGTCAGAAGCTGCTGGAAATACTCCTTCTATCTGCCTTTGATGTCCTGTGGACTGGTAAGCAGGTTGTTGATGGCATCCCTTATGAAAGGTGTCTAACTATCATCTTTATCTTTCTGTCTTTGCCTTGCAACCTGATATAGCTTTTTCATGCCCTTTACTGAGTCACTGTCCAGAAGTTTGTACAGTGCCTCCGATGCGCCATTCTTTGCTATTGCAACTTCTTTCTTAGCTTCTTTGTTAGCCAACCAGTAGTCCTTCCTAGCCTGGTCAGTCTTTTCTATCTCCCATTTCTTCCTGCACTCCTTCTTTCTTTTGATGACTTCCTGGACTTCTGCATTCCACCACCAGCTTTCCTTATGTCCTTATTTTCCTTAAGTTATGCAACTTATTTCCATACCTGGTTCGGCCACATATCTTTTCTGTAGTCCTAACACATGCTGTTTTTAGGTGCTTCCACTCCTCTACAACTCCACCTATTTCCTCCTCTTCTTGGGGTGCTAGAGGCCTGAGTAATTCCTTGAACTGCTGTACATTATCTCCGGTCAACTTCTAGGTCTTCAGATTGGTCTCTGTTGATCTTAGAGCCTTCTCTGACCACTGTTTGCAGCTAACTGTGGCAACTAATGGGTTATGTTGTGGGATGACTGTTTCACTGGGGATGACTTTGCAATCATAGATCCTAACCCAGTCTTTTTTTCTTTACTAGGAGGAACTGTACCTGAGTTGCATGTTGACTACTCTTGTATGTGATCTTCTGACTGTCTCTCTTTCTGAACCATGTGTTGGCTACTATCAAGCCATTTGCCAGAGAGAAGTCTAGAATGGCTTTTCCTTCTTTATTCCTGTTACCGCACCCATGTGGACCCAGGCAGTCCTCATATCTTGCTCTGTATATCCCGACATGTGCATTCAGG
>NC_056731.1:1856182594-1856285094 GCF_019279795.1 Protopterus annectens
CAAATGACAACTTAGGCAGCAATTCCAGATAGTTAGTATGACTATAATGCCTAACACTACTAATACAGGATGTATCAACCAACTTAACAGTTTTTTCCCTGATTTTGACCAACCATTAAAGATATCCCACTAATTGTGAGCAGTGTCTTTTTGGTCTTTTTAGCCAAACTAAGTAGTTTATCTTTTGCAATGATGCTTAATGCCTCATAATGCAGAATACTTTTTTTTCCAAATACTCTCTGAGAATTTTTGTATTGTTCATTATGTTTTTTTTTTAATTATCCAAGGATACAGATATATTGGGAAGCTGTATTAAGTCATAATTCCAGTTTTTGGAAATATTCACTTCTATGGGCTCAGTGAACACATAGCTCTTATTATTTCATTTAAGGAAATCAACATGTGATAAACATTCTACAAAAGGTAATTTTAAATTATGACCTACGTCTTGATCTGTAACCAGACAAATATACTGAGGAGCCACTTCTATAAACATCTGAAAAGAAGAAGGCATAATAGTCCATTTATACAAATTAACACCTCCCAAAAAATGAAACTACTAGTTTTCATCCCTAAATAATTTTTCCAAATCAAACCTCTTGCCAAAAATCACTTCATTAAATAACACCTTGATTGAACAGGTCCCTAACACCAAACTCTTAGGAGTTGCCATTGATGACAATATGAAATTTGACCTACATTTCCAAACTGTTATGTAAAAAAATATAGCAGAAGTGCAGCTTCTTATATAGAGCAAAATGCTACCTAACAGCTAGAACTATAGAAACCATCATTAAGCCTACTTTCTACCTACCCTACTGTATGCTTTCTCACTCTTTACTAACCTATAAATTTCCACACAAACAAATCTGGACAATGCTACAATAAAATAGCTAATTTTGCTGCAAATTGTCCCTTTAGAACTCATCACTGTTCTGCCCTTAAACAACTAAATTAGACTGAACTCCTACATTACCTTCACTATAGTCAGCTACTAACTCATACTCTAATATACTACCCTGATAAGTATCCAGCACTAAAAGGCATGCACGACCACTACCACACTATCAAAGCTCTTTACTCTAAAGACAACACTTCTTTTCTGTCACTAATGCCCAAAATATATCGGGAGCTTCCTTATACTCAGACCCTGTAGCTACCCTCTGGAATGTCCTTCCACATGCTCTCAGGCTTCTTGAAAACCAACAGGTATTCAAAGCACATCTAAGAGAACACATCTCAACATCCCGGCTCTGTAGCTGTACATTTCCAGGATAAGTATAATCCCTCCGCTTTCTTCCTCCTGTTCTACTATAACTCTTCTCTCCTTCTGTTAACAACTCACACTGTCATCATCCACTCCACCTTCTACCCATGTCTCTCTTAACTCTCTTTTGCCATTCATTTATTTATATCTCAAAATTAAATCAACATTTTGCTATCCAACCTTTGTAAATAAATCAGTACTCTGTATTGTGACATCTGCCTTACTGCATTATTTATCTAACTATATCTCTATAAAGTATAATTAGTATAAGGAACCTTACTGGTGTTATGTATAGTTACTGTCGCATCTATTTTGACATTGTAAAATTTAGTTTAATTGTATTCTGCCTGGCATTGTTGATATTATATAATTTAAAAAAAATTGATTGTACTGCATGTACTGGAGCTTTTCTCCCTGGGCCTCTGCTGAAAAGGGACCTTTGTGCCCAGCCAGACTTCTTCAGTCAACAAATGCAAAATAAATAAACAAGCAAACAATAAATAAATAACAGCCACTTTGCGTACACCTTATACACTGAATTGTGATAAAAATGGTCACAGTAAAGTATTCCAGATTGCTTTACACAAATACAAACTACTTCTGCAAAACTAAATTAATGATTGTTTAACTTGATCCTGACAGCAGGGTCAGTCATTTTCATCCAAAGACAGATCCTGTACCTAGTAATTAGAACCATGTTGTTGACTATGTGCACCTCAGATGTCTGATGGTAGAAATAATAATAATATCTCCAATAACATATTTCAAGTTTCATGTAGAAATTCAGTAGCCACAGTAAAATATACCAGCTTACTTCACACAAATGCCTACTAGCACTGCAAATCCAAATTAATGGCTGTTTAAAATGAACATATGACAACAGGAAAAAATACTCTCATCCATTCCTCATCTCATCCAGCAGTTGTTGCAACTTTAACTAATTACACCTCATCTGATTGTGATGATGATGGTCCACAATAATGTATTTCAAGTTTGTTTCACACAAACACACGTTACCCACAAGAAGGTATTTCAGGTTACTTTTCATAAGTGCATACTAGTACTATAAATCCAGACTAAAACTGTTTAGAATGAGCAGATAAAACAGTGACTTGTTCCCATCCACAGATAGGCCACCCCCTCCCCACTCCCACAAAGCATTTATTGTCACTTTGCTAATAGAGATCACCTCAGACATTTGATTTTGAGAATAGCCATCTTAGTAATATATTTCAAGTTTGTTTCATACAGCTGTAATCATTTTAGATGCAGTAAAATATTTAAACTTAACCTCACAAAAATACACAATAGTATTACAATCCCAGATTAACAACTGTTTAAAATGAGTACATGACAAGAATCTAAGATGCTTTCATCTATTGACAGACCCCCCACATACACACAGCAGTTGTATACATTTTGTTGACTGTGTGCACCTCAAATGTCTGATTGCAATTAAAAGATAAAGTGTATACAATAAAGGCATTTCAACTTTGTTTCACACGAAGAGTACTTACAGTAAAGTATTCCAGCTTGCTTCACAAAGATTCCATTAGTCCTCAAAACTAGAATAACGTCCAAAAAGAGCAGTCATTATTTTGTCCCCATACTCAACAATTATAGATGCTTTCTTGTTTGTGCACATATCAGATATCTGTCTATAACAAAGTAAAATAAAGTAAAATAACAGCAGCAAATGTATTTAAATAGCATTAGAAAAGCAAATAACTACAGCTGTCAAACTCATGGCACAAGAATCAAGGTCAAAGCCAAAAATAATGTTGGGAGGTGGACAAAAGCCCAAAATCAAGTATAAATTTTATGAGCCTAAATTGAGGACATTCTGCAAAATCAAGGACATTTGAGAGGTATGCACCCATCTGCTCACCAACAAGCCCCATTTTTAATACAAAGTGCTCTCCCAGCTCTCAACCTCTTAGCACAAAAATCAAGGACAAAGCCATAAAATAGTGGAAAGACAAAACCCTAAAATCAGGTACAGATTTAAATGGTGCTCTTAGAAAATTGCTAGCATAGCAGGTTTTACATTAGAATTTATTTTCTGAAAGATATGGAGTCTGAAACTCAAATGGCTGTCATTATTTTTTAACTGCACTCCTCAACAGTGTGCTAGAAAACCACAATGTGTTTGACAAATGGACCAGAAATAGACCAAAATCAAGTGCATTCTGCAATATAAGGGAGAGTTGAAATGTATGCACACAGCCCCCCCCCCCCATGAAAGTACTGTCATACGGACATAGCAAAAGGATAACGGGAGGAAAGTTTAAACATTGTTGTTTTTACTTAAACAGCTGCTAGAATAGCAGGTTTTGCATTAGCACATATTTTCTGAAGAATATAAAGTTTGAACCTGAAACATCTGACATTATTTAGTAAAAGCAATTGCACATGATTTGGTAGAAAACTACAAATATTATTAATAACAGACAAAAAAGTGAGGCAAAATCAAGGACCTTCTGCAACATCAGGAAAGGACATATGAGAGATATGTCCTCAACAATTTCCCAGCAAATCACAAACTGTATGATAAAAAGACCAAGTGTAAGTGGTAAAACCAACAACAGTTAAAAACTATGCTCTTTCCCAGAAACAAAGCTGTCTATAGCTCATATGTTATCTGTTTCCCCACCAGGTCAAGCAAAAAAAAAAAAAAACAAACAAACAAAAAAGTGGCACCTGTTGTATGGTGGTGGCATAAATTGCATGCCTTCTGGATTATGGTATACCTTGTACTATTTTTTTTTCATATTTCTGTATCATAACTCTCTGAGTACATATTGCTACTCTCTCTAAATAAGGAGAAATAGCAATTTTCATTAAAGTTGGAGGCCAAGGGTTTTGTATATGATTATATCCCTTGTACATACTTCAGGAAGTGCCTACAGGAAAAGCATGTAAAGAGAGTAATAAGGAGGCACCACTCTACCATGAAAAAGATGCAACCCTTCTGGAACCATTGTCTCTCTTAAAATAGGATGCCTTGTATCAGGTGTATGTCGTCTACCTAAGATTTACGGAAGAGACACATGCCTTGGTGAAACATGTCTTTCCTACAACTAGGGAGACATGAATTGGCAAAAAAACTCATTGCTTCTTCCTCTCCTTTGCAACTCTCAAACACACTAGCTGCTGGAAGTTACCAGGTTGATATCAGTGCAAATGAATACCCTACCCTGCAATAGTCAACTAACTATATTTGTTTCATTCTTTGTTAACTGGGAATTATCCAAAAACAAATGATTTCAAATGTGAGTTTGGAAACTTGATTCTAGTTAAGTGACTTGTTCAAAAGAGAGCAACATGTAAGTCGAGTCTTTAAGATTCGAACACTAAAGTACGGTGCACCAATTATTTGCAGTTGCTTCTTTACCCGCTGAGTTACACTGCCATTCATTTAAGAATGAAAACTATTACAGACGAGTTGTACACCCAGCTGTTATGGAATAAAAGAAAAAATATATAGGAAATTCATATTCCTGCGCTGTAAGTAATACCATATTTTGGTTACGAAATGAGTAAGTTCAGATGTTACTGAGTTTAAAAAGAAACATATGTAACACACACACACACACACACACACACACACACACACACACATACTTTTTGAATGACAAACAGGTTTATTGCTCTTATTAAAACAAACATATTTACAATATTTTATAATGTTCCACAAAGCAATTATCCGTTTACATTTTCTTTTAATTTCCCAGTTATCATAAAAACATTCCCTATAGTGTTTATGATTTCACAGCAAATTAAGCTTTGTCCATATTAACATTATTCCAACTTGCTAATTTAATATCCTTATCAGCTATTCACATATTGTTAGGCAAATAACCTTCATTTCTCTCCCTTCAAAGGTAAAAATGAAATCCCAGCACATCCAATATTAGTAACTGCATCATCCCACCTATCACATCTTGTACTCTTTCAACATTCATTCTTGAATTCTACACCTGCCTATACATATCTTCCTTGCACTGGCTTCTGACCTTTAAAAAAGAATATTACAACTCTTCTTTCCACAATGCTTCAAACTTATTTTTTATTGTCCTCAATTATTTAAACAGAGAGTCCCCACAGTCATATTGTTGTAGGCCAATATATGGTGAAAGCCGACCTCCCCTTCCCCAGCTGATCCTTTCCATCTATTGATAATATTTTTCAGCAAGTCCACCTCTTCTTGCTACATTAATAAAATAATATTCTTAGTGCAGAGATCCTCTTTCAGATGTATTCATTTCTATATGTCATGTCTACAAATATATGTACATCCATTCATGCCAGTTCAGACTTACTAATTTTCAATTATTTTATTTCTGTTTTAGTCTAGTCTCCTTCATGTTCCTGCATAACCAAAAGGTTGCCTCCACTTCCCACCAGAACTTAAAAGAATTAAAGAAGGTCAGTGGCTTTCCTGCATTTAATATTTCCAGCATAATATTTTAATGCCATGTGCCTGGCCAATACACAGGCAATAATGCCCCACCACCACCAAAGTACTCATGCAGCTCTCATCCTTTTAAAGCAACAGGAAAAAAGAATCAAAATCAGGAACAGATTTTAAATATTATTATACTTAAATAACACTTAGAATAATGTGTTGTATTAGTGCATGCATGCTGAAAGCTATCAAGTCTAAAAATCCAGCATCTGGCATTATTTAGTGACTGTCCAATTTGCTGGAAAGATTTTACAAGGAATATGCAAATTCAGTGACATTATGCAAAATCAGAAATGGAATGTTGAGAGGTATGTCTTCAATGATTTGCTAGAAAACTGAAAATGTTACCTTGAAAAGATCAAAAGTATTAGACAAAATCAGAAATCAGTTGGCATAATGGTTAAGGTCTTTACCTCCCATGCATAACGTATAAGGTTTGATCCTGACCTCTGACCCATGCTTGCTTGGAGTTTGTATGTTCTCTGTGTGTCTCTGTTGGATTCCTCCCACGTCTAAAAAACATGCTGAGTGTTTCCATCTCAAATTCACCAATGAATGGAGCTGTGGGCAGCAGCACAGACTGTACATTGTGCCCTATAGGGGGAAGAGTTGCACAGACCAACTCCTATGGGGAGCTACTGTTGCATGCAGTATCTTCAAGATAGGAGAACACAGATCACAGACTGCATACTGTGGCAAGGCTAGCCACTCAATGGTGTAAAATATGGATCTAGGAGATTCGTTCATGTTGACTAATGTCACCAAAATGGGTTGAGGACCCGGCCTACTCTGACCTATGCCAGGGACCCTTGCTAATGGTAGGAGGGGTATATGTGTCCCTATTGGCCAGTGTGTGCCTGCCATAAAGCCCAGCAGCCCTGGGTCAATAAGGTACTGGCTGGCCGGTGTCTAGTTGCCCAGAGAATGCACTGAGAATTGCGATGCTTAATGTAGCTTCACTGACAGGATGCAGCTTGGAAGTGGAAGACATGATGATACAGAGGAGGCTGGACATCCTATGTATCCAAGAGATGAGATGGAAGGGCAGTGCAGCAAAACTACTTGGCTTGGAATCTGGGCTCTACTACTCAGGTGGGGGGCAGGCTAGAAATGGTGTAGGAATTGTGGTGAGAGAGAGGCTTCAGAAGGCGGTGAGGGATATCATCAGAATTAATGAGAGACTCATGGCAATCAGACTCCAGTGTAATGATAGGGCAGTATTAATTTCAGCAGGATTGTGAAAAGAGTGCTTTCAAACAGCAGTTGCAGGACCTACTAGATAAAGCAGGCCAACATGAACTGGTATTGATAATGCGTGACTTGAATGCACATATGGAGACAAACAAAACAGGATATGAGGACTGCCTGGGTCCACATCATGGGTGGGGCAACAGGAATAAAGAAGGCGAAGCCATCCTAGACTTCTGTCTGTCAAATGGCTTGATAGTAGCCAAAAACATGGTTCAGAAAAAGAGACAGTCACAAGATCACATACAAGAGTAGCCAACATGCAGCTCAGGTAGTTCATTGAGTATATCCACACCTCCAGGCTAGTTGCGCAGCATAATGCATCCGAGGTTATCCAAGTGCAACTAACTCTGGGCAAAACTGCAATCCAAATTGTAGCTTGCTACAGATCCTCCACCATGCCCCAGGATTCCCACTCCTCTTTTCTTGATATACTGGAAGATATTAGTGTTCAACCAAACCCCCTAATAATGGGCAATTTCAACTACCCCACCACTAACTTGGAAAACTACTCGTACCAACTCCTTTGCTCAACGCTTTTGGGAATTCATAAATTCCACTGCCCTGGATCAACTTATCCACACCCCCACCAGGGGCAACAATATCCTAGACCTAGTCATTACCAACATGAGTGACTGGTGTTCCACACCTGAAGTCAACTCCTTGTTTGTCAGATCCGACCATAAGCTAATCACCCTAGATATCCACATCCCACCCCCACCCACCATTAAGGAAACCATGGTAAAAAATGTCTCCAAAGCCAACTTCATGCTTCTTAAGACAGAAGTGACGAACTTCATGACACCCACGCAGATGGACAATACAGGTACGACTGCTGAATCTTACACAAATGCACTCTATAAGCACTTACACGAGTGCATGGATCATGCTATCTCAAACAGAACCAAGACGTGATTCTCCAAAAAAGGAAGCCAATCTGGTGGTCCCCTGCCATAAACAAACTGTACAACAGAAGGAAGAAACTGTTGCAAAAGAGAGTAAAATCCCATGAGTGGAGGATCTCCCTGGTCTGCCTCAATCAGAAGCTGATATCCCTTATAAGATCCTCCAAAGCTAGCTATGAAAACAAAATTACCACTAATTCTAAGGGCAGCCACAAAGCATTCTATAGCTATGTCAAGAATCTCAATGGCAACACCCAGATCTGCTCTGAGTTACAGCACAACGGCATGAAAATTACAGAACCAACTGATATTTCCAACATCCTGGCAGATAGGTTCAGTGCTAACTTTACCCCCCTATCACCCCCTAAAGGGCCCATATCTATAGAGGAAGAATGCAGAGTCCCTGTAATCATATCTATGCAGGTAAAAGCTGCACTCTCTAAAACCAAAAACACAGCATCCATGGGACTGGACAACATCCCAGGCTGTGTTTTACACGAACTTCAGAACGAACTGGCTCCCCACCTAAGCACCATGTTCAGTCATGGTCTCACGTCAGGCTTTGTGCCCACTGAATGGTGCATGGCAACAGCTATCACACTCCACAAAGGGGGAGCCACCACTGATCCTGGGAACTATCACCCTATTAACCTGACGAGCCTGGTCTGCAAGGCCATGGAACTCATAAATAAAGACATTGGTAACCTCCAAACTCTGGACCCCACCCAGTCCGGGTTTGTGAAAGGTAGCTCATGCCTTCTGAACCTGGTCGACTTCTTTGAGGCAGTCACCAAAGACGTAGATGAGGGTAAGGTGGTTCACACAGCCTATCTTGACCTCGCCAAGTCTTTTGACACACCATCCCCCATTCTGGAATTATAGCTAAACTAACTAAACTAGGTATAAATCCCTACATCACAAGATGGGTTGCCAACTGGCTCACTGACAGAACCCACACTGTAAAAGTTGCAGACTCCAAATCTGACTTCAAACCAGTGACAAGTGGAGTACCACAGGTTCAGTCCTGGGACCTCTCCTGTTTGGTATCTACTTCTCTGAAGTACAGGGTAACACAGAAGGCCTCTGGCTAATGAATTTTGCAGATGACTGCAAACTAGGAGCTGTAGTTGAGCCCCCAAATGATGTGGACATCTTACAGAAGGGCCTCACTGAGACAGATGCCTGGTGTCAAAGGCATGACCTCAAGCTCAATGCCAAAAAGTGTATTGTCATCCCCTTTGGTAAAAACTCTGTACCCATGAACTACCACATAAACGGCAGTCTACTTAATGCCGAATGTGTGATAAGAGATCTTGCGACCCAGGTGGACAGTACTCTCTCCTTTGATAATCACATTGCCACAGTAGTCAGGAAATCCTTCTATGTGGCACACCTCATCACAAAAGGGTTCTCATCCAGGAAGAAAGAGGTCATTGTTGCCCTCTACTCGGCACTCATTAGACCCATTATAGGGTACAATGCCCCTTTTGGTATGTACCTCACAAGACATCTACAGCAACTGGAAAGGCCGCAGAAATACCTCACAAAGAGGATTACCAGCCTCAAACAGATGCCCTATGCAGACCGTCTCAAAAAACTCCAGCTTTACTCTGTAACATATTGCCTACTCTGAGGAGATCTCTGCTTAACATATAAAGCTATGTTAAATCCAGAGCTGTTGGACATGCTACACGTAAAGAAATCCCAATCCCTGTGAGCTACACACCCTAGGGACTTAATCCTTGTCACCACAATAAACAGGACATGCTGGAGGGATAGATTCCTGTCCCAGAGACTTCCTATACTCTGGAACAAGCTACCCATCTATGTCAAGCACAGTTCCTCATTAGCACTCTTCAAGAAAAATCTTGATGATTGGATGGGAAATAGTAAATACACCCCGGGGATCACTTCTGTGGCTCTGCTCAACAGAGGCACAGGAAATTAACTTTCTTGGGTGGCATAAGCCAGGGAACCTTGTTGGCTAGACTTGGGCAGATAGCCTAGTACCTACCTATGAACTTATGAACCTATGAACTTCCTGCTACTAAGGAAAAGGCACTGGGGTTGAATCCATGATTGCAAAGTCATCTCCAGTGAAACAGTGGACCCACAACATAAACCATTAGTTGCCACAATCAGCTGCAAGAAGAGTTTAGAGAAGACTCTAAGGTCAACAGAGACCATGCTGAAGACTTGGAAGTTGTCTGGAGAGAAAGTACAACAGTTCAAGGAATTACTCAGGGCTCTAGCACTCCAAAAAGAGGAGGAAATAGGTGGAGTTAAACAAGAATGGCAGTGCCTAAAAACAGCATGTGTTAGGACTACAGAACAGATATGTGGCCGAAAGAGGTATGGAAATAAGGCACATAAGGAAAGCTGGTGGTGGAGTGTGGAAGTCCAGGGCATCATCAAAAGAAAGAAGGAGTGCAGGAAGAAGTGGGAGATAAAAAAACTGACCAGGCTAGGAAGGACTACTGGCTGGCTAACAAAGAAGCTAAGAAAGAAGTTGCAATAGCAAAGAATGGGGTATCGGAGGCACTGTACCAACTTCTGGAAAGTGACTCAGTAAGTGGCACAAAGAAACTATATCAGGTTGTAAGGCAAAGACAGAAAGATAAAGAAGATAGTCAGACACCCCTCATAAGGGATGCCAGCAACAACATGCTCACTAGTCCACAGGACATTAAAGGCAGATGGAAGGAGTATTTCCAGCAGCTTCTAAATGAAGAAAACCCCACACAAGCTATACTACCCTAGAAACAGCCTATGATGAGAGAAGAAGAGGAGCTCACCCTAGAAGAAGTAAGAACAGCACTAAGGAAGATAAAGTCAGGGAAAGCAACAGGCTCAGATGAGGTCACAGCAGATATGATAAAGATGCTGGGTGAGATAGGGGAGAAATGGCTCCTGAGGGTACTTATAGCAATGTGGAGAGAAAGGCAAATCCTAGATGACTGGAGAATAAGCATACTTGTGCCAGTGTACAAGAACAAAGGGGACATCCACAACTGTGGGCAGTACAGGGGCATCAAACTCCTATCACATTGCATTAAAGTTCTGGACAGGGTGATTGATAAATGGATATGCAGAATAGTAGAATGCAAGACAGGAGATGAGCAGTTCAGATTCAGATCAGGATGCAGCACAATTGACTTGATGTTTGCAGTGACACAAATACTTGAGAAGAAGCTAGAGATGAGGAGAGAGTCCAACTGGGCATTCCTAGACTTGGAGAAAGCATATGACAAGGTCCCAAGAAAGCTGATCTGAGCAGCTACTACTGCGGTGGTTTGAAGTCCCAGAAACATTGGTAGAATTAGTGCAGACTATCTACAAGGACCCAATGTTCAAGTACAAACAGTGTTGGGCCTTACAGAGGGGTTCCCAGTGGGAGTGGGTGTACACCAGGGTTCAGCTCTGAGCCCACTGCTGTTCACACTTGTGATGGACTACATTAGCAAACAGGTCAGAGAGGGCAGATCAACACATTTTCTGTATGCAGATGATGTGGCATTATAAGCAGACTCTGAGCTAGAACTTCAGCAAAGGATAGGCAAATGGAATGCAAAACTGAAGGCACATGGGATGAAACTAAACACAGATAAGATGGTGGTAATGGCAGCAAATTTGGAAAATCAGAAGAAGTTGAGAATAAAGATAGAAGGGAAGATAATGGAACAGGTAAACAGCTTCAAGTATCTGGGAGGAGTGGTTGAGGGGAAGGAAGTCTGAATGAAGAGGTCAAAGCTAGAATCAGATAGGCTGCAGATAACTGGCATAGAGTGTCTGGTGTAGTCTATGATAGAAGAATGCCAAAGAAGCTGAAAAGTACGGTGTACAAGACAGTGGTGTGACCAGTACTACTGTATGGTACAGAAACTTGGGCAGTAAAAGCAGAACAGTTGAAGAAGCTAGAAGTGATGGAAGTGAAGTGCCTGAGAAAGGTGATAGGATGCACACAGTGAGACAGATGAAGAAATGAGGACATAAGAGCAGAAGCCAAGGTAGCTCCAATTGCAGAAAAGATCAAAAATAATAGATTACGGTGGCTTGGGCACATGTGTAGAAAAACAGAAGAGAATCTGGTGAGGAAGATTTTGGACAGACAGGAAGAAGATAAGAGAAAGTGAGGATGTCCAGCAAAGAGGTGGATAGATTGTGTGAAAGAAGATCTGCGACAGTCAGGCATGAGTGTTGAAGAAGGTAGGAGTGTGGCACTGAATTGAGAGAGGTGGTGACAGTTAACATGATACCCCGACCCCATGTAGGAAAATAGGGAAAAAGGGGGGATGATGATGGTGGTGGTGATGATGATACTAGGCAAAATCAGCAGCCGTTAAAAACGATGCTGTCTTTCCATTCTGCAAAGTTATCCACAGCTTGTCAGGTTAGACGGAAAAAAAGGGTCTATATTATAACATCGAAGTCTAAAAACATCGAATGTTATACTATTGACCCTATTCAATCAAAACACCAGAAAACCGAACAGTCAAAATAGCAAATTTTTTTCCCAGGGAAAAAATTTGCTGTTCCAACAAACATACACACAACTCAAACACACCAAAATAAATAATCCACACATACACTTCACGAAACCCTACACTAAACCAGACATACACCACTAGCTACCCACTTACCTTAACCCAACCCTAACCCTAAGGTCCCTAACTATCACACATTCACCTTACCCGCTCCCTAACCCTAACTCACCTACCCCACCCTAACCTTCACATCCACACAATCGCACATTTACCTGATGCACCCTAACCCTAACTCACCTAACACATGCCCAATTGCACACTCACCTTCATTTGCACACTTACCTTAACCTGGTCCGTAACCTTCGCTCCACAGTTGAGTAAATAGCGAAGCTGCAGAAACGGCCCACTGAATACTTTCCCTAGGAAAGTATTCGGTGTTCTGCAGCTTCGCTATTTCAAGCATTCGCTCCACTGGGTTCGATATTATAACATTCAAAGTTTTTGAACTTTGATGTTATAATATAGACCTGAAAAAAATATACAACTCACCTTACACACCAGTATCCACATTCCAAGCCAATAACCATCCCTTTCACATTTAATATTCATATGATTTCTGTTCCTGCAAATAACATAAAGCTTGCAAATTAGTCGGTTAAGTGCACATTTAAATGTCTCTGCATGTAACCAATCACATCCCTCAGCAGGTATCATGGATTTCTTTTAAATGAGCTCTGTAGACCATTTTTAAATAATGTTTATTTATTTAAAAAATAAAATAAAAACGTAAAAATATCACACAGTAACCACCTCCTTCAATGGCCATGGGCCCCTTGGGACTGTTGGTCTGGGCACTCACTTAAATCACCACTGTTATAATCTGCCACTATCTGCACCAATGTCTAGCACTCAGCTGTGGATTGCAGAACTGTCTGGACCTCCATGCAATGATACCATGAACTCTCCATCTCTGTTAGTAGTGGTTCAGTTAATGAACTGTGTTCAGTCACCATCTACCCTTGCAGCAGGTAAGTTACCCAACTTTTGGCTGTACTGGTTATGTCTGTGGGTCATCTTCTGACTTTACTGTAAGTCTTGTTTTGTCCACTGACAGCATTTCAGTCCACAGTAACATCCCACCAGGCATAGTCCTGACAGGTGCAGTCAGTTTTTTAGTTGCTGATTATCTTCAGCACATGGAAACAGACAGCCTGTAGTAACATATCATTCTATACATGGTAGAACTTGCATTTCCTTTGTTCCTCATGTTTTTGCATAATTACCTGAATATAAAAGGAAATAGATCTGTAAGAAATGTTACAGTCCAACCTGAAACATCTCTGTACAACTACAAACACTAGGGAGCACATGGGGCAAGAACCATGTGGCAGTGAAATATGTAAGGATGGCTGCATACATTTACATGTGGTATGCATGGGAAGCCACATTGTGTGTACAGTCATGGTGCAGTAGACATATGTTGATCATTTCACCATATGCCTTGGAGTATCACTGGGACACACATACCATTATGCAGTATTGCTGCTTGCACCTGTTGCTGCATAGGCCCCATACTCAAACACACATCTCCAAATTGTCAACATATACCCCTTATAGTGGATAAGTGCTCAGGTTTTACCACTCCCAAACTTATTCCTCACAAAAGAAACACATAGTTGTAAAGTTGCATAGTCCCAACACACAATGTCCTCTCATAGTATTCCACATTTGAAGAACATAACTGTTATGCACTCCTGTAAGAGAACATATCTTTGACCCATACATTAACTCAGAAGCACAGCTAGTACAACTGTGAACCAATGCCCCATGCCTCAGCTGTTCAAGTGAAGAGCAAAAAATCAATAAATAGATAATGGATGTTTCTTCTACTAGTACACCAACCAGGTGGACAGATGCATGACATGTCCCCCTCCAGCCCCATCCATTCAGGTCCTGCCTCCAGCCCTCCTTTAACATGTACAATGTACAATGTATATACTGTACCTGGGTACTATGTATGTATTCTACCTATGTTCCAAATTTCAGCTGTACACCACAAATCTATTAATTACCTTTATTTTTAAATTAATATTTTCTTCTTTGTTCTCTCCATTGTAACTGTTGATGTGCTGCATACCACTGTAAAAACATGTCTATTGTAATTTGTGTGTATATTGATAATGTCTAAATATCTAAATGTATCTGTAATTTTTCTATGTGGAGCTTTTCTCCCTGGGCCTCTGCTGATAACTTACTCGGAGGCTGCAGTTGAACGGTATGACGTCAGCATGCCATGCATATTCATGAGGGCATGCTGAATCATACCCAAGTCTAACATGGTCCGTGTAGGAATTGCCGAGTACAGCAAAGGGACACGCCACCAGAAGAGTCAGAGTCCTGAAAGTAAACACCCACGAGCGAGTCCGCTGAAATGTCAAGGAACACAACACCACATATCCCCACAGACTAAATAAACCCTACTGAAAATATGTAAAATGTAAAAATAGCAGTTTCCTTTTTTTTTATAATTTCCAAAATGTTTGCCCGCATTTGCACTCATTTGCATGGGTATGCCCTTCGCTCAACCACAGTTAGCAGATATGACATTGAAAAGCATATAAGATCTACATATGCAAATTAAGCAAAGTAGCAATAGCGTAGCGGTAGAGACGTCGCCCAAAGAATAGGCAGTCACGGTTCAAGCCCCACAACATCCCCCTCAATTTTTCTTTAAATAAGTATGAAACAATTCCCCGATATATATAAATTTAATTTAAGTAAAATGTAATGAAATGGCCCATGTATTTGTGAACAAAACCTATATAATGTATATATAAAAAGGATCATAATTGCCCATAGCTGAGCAGCGCTTTAACAAGCTTAATATGAGTGCCCTTAGCTGAACAGTGCTTTAACAAGCTTAATATGAGTGCTTATGGCTAAATAACGCATTACCCAGTGTAAGCCATTTGCACGGAGCTGCGCAGCGCGCCAACCAGCTTACCGTCGGGCAACGTTGGGCAAGCTGTAGCAAAGTCGCCTTTACACAGACATACCTACTAGCCTGTCTAGACAGTGGTAAAATAAAAAAGCAGTGGCAAGGATCGAACCCAGGATACTGTGCACCATAGTCAAAGTACTGAACCACTAAGCCATGACAGTTGTACTGAGAAATACAGTATTACCATACATATAGGAATGAATGAAAATATAACCATGACAAAGCAGGTTTGCTGTAAGCAGACAAATATCCAAAATGGCCAATCACAGATAAGTGTGGGAAAACCGGCATATATAAGCCCCATAGGCAGGAATACACATCATAACTGATTGTGGTACCCATTTGCAGTCAGGATGGCAGGTAAAGGAGAGGGAAATCACTTTAGAGCACAAAGGTGGGGTGTTGAGGAGTCAAAATATATGGTTTGGCTCCTAGTCCATGATCATGAAGAACAACTCATGCAGGGCCAGGGTCAATGGGGAGCATATAAGGCAGAGGCATGGAACAGGTTGGCACATGATCTCACCAGTGCCACAGGCATTCCAAGGACTGGTGAACAGGTCCGTCACCACCATACGGACCTGAAGCAATGAAAGGAGGACCAACTGAACCGATGGATCCAGGAGGCCCGCCAAATGCCCAATGCCCCACTACTGAGTAAGTATCCTTGTAATTAAGTATGTAAGAAATGCTATCCTAGCCTATAGTATGGATAGGTATGTTACAATATTCCTTCATTTATATTACAGCTGCAGGTGTTCATTCCGCGAATCGGCAAGCCTATGCTGATAGGCTGGTGAGGTTGCGCCACCAGGCAGGTTAGTAATTATTCTGCTGGTATTGTTATAGAATATAAGTGGGACAGCTTGTAAAAGAGTTCAGTGTTGTAACCCAGTAATAAAGGTGAAATAAGCCTAGAAGAAATATTCTGCTAGTATTGTAAGATTAGATAAGTGATGCAGCCTGGAAAAGAGTATTGCAATCCAGTAATAAAGATTAAACAAGTCTCAAATAGAGTTTCCACCTGTATTGTAATATCAGATAACTGATTCAGCCTGAAAATGAGTGTTGTAATCAATCAACAAAGGATAGACAACTGTCAAATACATCCTTGCAAATTCTGCCATATGAAATATGTGAGTCAACTGGAAAGGATTGTTGTAACCCAGTAATAAATGTTAATAAAGCCTAGAATTAAGTACTATCCTGAAATGTAAATATAAAATAAGTGAGAGAGTGTGAGAAAGAGAGTTTGAAACTACCAAGAAAGCTGTAATAAGTCTGGAATAAAGTTATACTGCATTCACTACATAATGAAATGAATGAGACAGCCACAACCAAAGAGTGAAATGTCTTTAATAAAGTACAGAACCTGGACTGTGTCCGTCCCACAATTTGGATATGTTGCTGTACCCTTGCATTATGGAGATAGTATGGTTGTATGAAATGCTGAGCATCCACAGTTGTCTAGACCCATATAAATCAAATGTAGCAGGATGCTTTACCTGAACACAGCCAGATATGAACATATATGAATAAAAATGGAATGTATATTAATGTAGCAGTAACATCCCCATCACCAACATTCCTAAGGTTACATACAGGAAACTGTACTAATACATGTAGTGGATATATATCTGCATCTACTATGAATGGACAGTATATGTATAGGTAGTTTAAGTTGTTAATGTAATATTTCTCCACCCTACCCTATTTTCACAAATTATGCCATTCCACACCAAACTGGGTATGTGTATTCACAATTAATTCCCATGGACATTTGTCCTGTTGGTTTATACATATCTGCATGTAGGTTGATGCATGTGCCCTGTTCACATATCCAAACCTGATGGCCTGTTGCCACCAATCAACTCTGCATGCTGTTGGAATGTCCACTGTTGTTCTAAACATGCATGGGTTATGCTTGCTGCTCAATGTTCAGAATTCATGTGTGTTTGGTTAATGGGAATACTGATGCATGCTGTTACAACTAATTTTGAATGGTGTTGTTTGTTACTAACCCAAAATACCATACAATACTGCTAAACATAGGACAACAGGGAAGGCGGGTTCCAGCGGACCCACCTTTCCCACCTCAGCTGGCAAGTGCACCTGGCACCAGTGCCCAGGCCGGGACCTCCTCCTCCGGTGGCCCTGTGCCACCTTCAGGTGGAAGCACTGCAGGGGGTGGGGCTCGTCCCCCCTCTGCAAGTGTGGCTGGAGGAGAGCCTCCACTCACCCTCCATAGGGTCCGGTCCGAGGTGCGTAGTGAGATCAGGCGTTCCGTGACTGATCCCCTATGCCAGCTTGAGGCGAGAGTGGTGCAACTCATGGGTGTGCCTGCCCATTCTATCCAGCCCCCAGCACAGCCCCGGCCTGGGCTGTGAAGGCAGAGTGGTAACTGCCCATGGGTGG
This sequence comes from Protopterus annectens, assembly GCF_019279795.1. Taxonomy (NCBI): domain Eukaryota; kingdom Metazoa; phylum Chordata; order Ceratodontiformes; family Protopteridae; genus Protopterus; species Protopterus annectens. Next base: position 1,856,200,383 of record NC_056731.1, read on the forward strand.
GGATCTCAGTTCCACTGTTGCCATCTGTGGGCTCATGGACTTGCGATATCCAAACATCCATCCCCATCAATTGTGTTTGCTCCCCACATGTGTCATACTCTGCCCCTGTATGCATCTTGTTTATCTTGTCTGTTAACATCCCCAACCTACCTCCCCAAATATACCTACTTCCTGTACCTCACATTCCACTCTCACCTGAAAAAAAAATAAAAAAAGGGCACTCTGTTCCCACAAAAAAATTACGCCCCATACATAGCTGCCCATTTCGCATACATGTCTGCTGGATATGTAAACTGATAATTACAATTGGCTGTACAACATATTTTGTTGGACTCACCCCTCTCTCCGGGGTAGAAGGTGTCAAATCTCACTCTAAATTTCTAACATATGCACAGCTGTTGCTGGTAAAGAATTGGGCAGCTATGGGCCTTCCCTACATCCTTCCTGCACATCCCAAGCTTGTTTTCCTACCGTCCTACCCTCTTTGTGCCCCCTTTTTCACCACTTTCCTATTTCCCCATTTTCTTTTCTTTAAAAGAAATTAGTGCGGGTGTTAGCGGGAGTAAGCACTTTTAAGCAGTAGTCAGTGGGTGTACGCTTGTGTGCGCTTAGCTAAGCGTAGATAAGCATTGCGCAAACTCACGCAAACCCGCTTACAACTGCTTAAAAGTGCCTTAGTCACTCTGTATGACAAGGCCTGTAGTCTGCTCATCAGCAAAATAAAATACCCCTGTCAGTCTTGAACCCAGGACCTTGGAAACACTAGACTGCATGAATTACCACTCAGCCACAGCAGATATACAAGAACTTGCTGCTAAAAGAAATATATCATGAAATACAAGGAGTGAATGTAAAGGCAAAATAGGAAGGCCATTACACAAAGCTTGTCCTGTGTATCTTTACTGGCAATTCTTGTGAAATTGCATTACATTAGTGTGATAAGGGAAACAGCCATGCTAGTAGGTAATAATGTTACAGTAGCACCTTACAAACCCCACACAGTATCAGAGCAGGATAAACACCACCATATTTGAATAGGTAAGAGGCCAGACCTCCCAACTGTGACTGATTTACAGGGATGTCCCTGATTTGCAAACAAATGTTACCTGTGTCCCACTGACTCCCTGTGAAATGTACTCACAGTAGGCAGAAAGGTGGGGAATCCCACATAATGGTAACTGTCAATAAGTTACAGTAGACACTACTTGCATGTCAGAAATGGTGTAGTAATACATATGCTCAAAATACCCCACAGTCACAACTGCAGAATATCTGAAATATATCACAGGTGTATCCCACTGATATGTACCTTTCCCTGAGGCTGGTCAAATATATACCTGAGAGTATCTGAGGCCTGGAAGTGTCAGAAACACACAGGCATATCAGCCTGTCTGCTGTTACACACTCTGCGAATAGCTGTAGAATTACTTCCACAAGCATGCCCTTATGTAGGAGTACAACACAGAAATATCAAAGGATGTAGCCATCTAACATACTAATGACAGTATAGCAGTTCACAAGCACTGCATGTGCCTGATATTCATAATTGTTAGTACAATATACTTAGTTGTCCTCACCCCTCTCTCAGGGGTGGAAGGTTTCAAATATCACAGCAAATGTCAAACATATGTACAGCTATTGCAGTTAAAGAAATGTGCAGCTATGGACCTTCCCTACACCCAGCCTGCACATCCCTAGCTGGTGTCCACACTGACTTCCTGCTTCCCGCTTACAACTGTTTAAAAGTGCCTTATTCACTCTGTATGACAAGACCCCAGTACTGCTCAGCAGCAAAATAAACTACCTTTGTAATTGTCAAACCCCAGACCTTGGGCTCACCAGACTGCATGAAGTACCACCAAGCCACACCAAACATATAAGAGCTTAGTGCTGAAAGAAATATATCATGCATTACAAGGAGTGAACGTAAATGGAAAATAGGAAAGCCATAGCAACACATTCCAGTAAAGGCAAATATCAGGCATTCAAGGAGTGAATGTAAAGGGAAAATAGAAAAGCCATAGCAACACATTGCAAGAACTACTGTTGTATGCCAGTTAATCCACAAATCCCACAGGAAAGTACATACTCCCATGTAAACAGTGTTAGCATTAGCAGGTGTGAGTTAACATACACACTGAGAAGAGTGCACTGGAAGAAGCAACAGTCAGATTTCAGTACAACATGCATTTCAGTGGCTACAACACAGCCTCAGATATGAGAGATATACCAACCTTCTGACTGACACAACAGTGTCCACAGCAAACCAGCATGGTCCCCACCTTGCAAAACTGAAAGGCCTACGCTTACCTAACCTATCATTTTATAGCAGTGTCCTGAAATCACAGTGAGAACTGCAATTACCACACAGCAGGCTGCATGCAATTACTAAATGCTGGCCACCAATTGGTGCAGAGGCCATCACATGCACATGTGTAGATACCTACAAAAGCAGCCTGTACTGCCAGTCCACGCATGCAATAATATCATTGCAGCAACTGGAGGGGGAGAGAGAGAGAGAGAGAGAGATAGATAGATAGATAGATAGATAGATAGATAGATAGATAGATAGATAGATAGATAGATAGACAGACAGACAGACAGACAGATAGATAGATAGATAGATAGATAGATAGATAGATAGATAGATAGATAGATAGATAGATAGAGACAGAGACCAAAAAAAAAAAAAATAAAGCCAGCAAGCAAGCAAGCCAGCAGGCAAGCCAGCAAGCAAGCCAGCAAGCAGGCCAGCAAGCAAGCCAGCAAGCAGGCCAGCAAGCAAGCCAGCAAGCCAGCAAGCAAGCCAGCCAGCAAGCCAAAAGAAAAAAGCTGTCAGAGACAAAGGTAATGTAAACTACATAATCTAAAAATCTACATACTGTGAACCCTCCATATGTGTTAGCAGTCTGTATCTATATGTATATGCAGATGTGCATAGGGCAAGGGACATACTGCAACTGTTAGTGAAGGCTGGACATACATATGTAGTTGAAGGTTGCTATGTGCACATATCAATATAGGTTGTAGTGTGTGGCATTGAAAACTGCATGCAGTGCAGGTATATGTCATGTGGTGGTGAACGTCTGTGGGACTGAGCCAGTGAGGCCTGCTACAGCTATACGGCCTGAGGACAACATAATGCATTCTGCACAACACTGTGCAATATCATTACAGAATGGTATGTCTCACAACTGTTTCAGAAGTGATATTCCCACCATGAAAGGTGGGCAGTCTATATGCCTACATGTGCATGTATATGTACAGCAATGGATGTTTAGAAGTGTGTGTGTGTGTATATATATATATATATATGTATATATATATATATATATATATATACACACATATATATATATATATATATATATATATATATATATATATATATACATAATCTATATATATCTATATATATATATATTGATATATATATCTACATATCTATCTATCTATATATATATATATATATATATATATATATATATATATATATATATATGTACATAGATAGAGAGGTATGTATAGATAGATAGAGATATATAGATAGATAGATAGATAGATAGATAGATAGATAGATAGAATATGTATATACATATAGATATAATAGATACATACATATATAGATATATATGGAGATACATACATATATACAGATAGATATGAATGTCTATAGATATGTATATATCTATATGGTTATATAGGCGGTGTGTGTGTGTGTGTATATGTATATATATATATATATATATATATATATATATATATATATATAGATAGATATATATATATATATATATATATATATATATATATATATATATATATATATATATATATATATATATTTATATGTGTATATATATATATATATATATATATATGTATAAAGAGAGAGTGAGAGAGGGGGGCATGGGGGCAGATGTACTGCAACAGGTGCCTGGTGACCAAGGCATGGACTGAACACCAGTGGTGATACTGCAGTACCATACCCCATTCCAAAACATGTTACCCACTAACTACCACATAGGTGTTTGCCTGCCTACCACTGGAGGTGTCAGAAGGGATCATGGGACACAGGTGTAAAATAGCCTCCCCTTTGATATCCACAGTGGCACACTAGTCTTGTAATCCCTGTACATGGCACGTGTCATCACAAAAGGTTTGTCAGCTAGGTAAATGTAAGTCAGTGTGCCCTTCTACACCTCACAATGTCCTATGCAGTATGTACCTCCCATGGGAACTACAGCAAGTGGAAAGGCCACAGACATACCTAACAAAGACTGATAATGCCTTCAAACACATTCCCTATGCAGACTGACTCACAAAACCACAGCTAGAGTGCCTTTCATACTTCCTACACAGAGGTTACCACTGCTGGACATACAGAGTTATGTCACACCCATACCAGTCGGCCAACCACCATGGCAACACCTCACAATCCGCCCAGCCTACATGACCTAGGGCCCTAATCCTTGTCACCGCACTAAACAGCACATGCTGGAGGTACAGGTTTCCATACACAAATATGCCATACCCTGGACTAAACCACCCAGCATTAACAAACAAGGCTCCTTATTAGTAGATGTCATACATACCACTGATGAATGTTATGGAGATAGGTAATATGCCTTGTGAATCACCTCTGTTTAACCGTTTCACAGGAACAAGTAAAATCACATTGCATGTGTCCCAAAGGGCATGGTAGCATATGGCTAGGCTGCCCTAGGCCCAGGGCCAATAGCATAGTACCTACTATGACACAATGCACACACACATGTACTCAGTGCAATACCAGCTATGTGAGGTTGAATGAGTGTGACACTGACTGTGTGCAAGGTCTGTAAAGGTGCGATAGCTTAGCGTGGGTTTGTGTCTGTCATGGTAGTTTGTGTCTTAGGTGTGAGGCCAGAGAAAGATGTGTCAGTTATCGGGATGCAAACATAGTAGATTGGCATATGTTGTGCTGTAGTTCCCTGTGTATGACTGCGGTGTCCCATCGTAGGCAGAAGCAATACATGTATGCTCAGTAAGTGGTACTGCTGTTGAATCCAGCTCACATATGAACTGTTGTACTACCTGAAGTTGTAGGCCTAAACACTACAGTATGGTGTATGTTCACAATTCCTGGTAACACTGTCTGGTGTGTTTCCTGTAGTCTGCACAGATTACATACCTCATGCATAGGTATCTGTAAGTAGGGGCACACAGTACTCTAAGTTACACAGTTAATGCTCATCTGTGTTGTCATACATTTGTGTGTTGTATGTATGTGTAATGTGTGTGTAATGATGCCTGTACCATGGCCGCAATCACATGTGTGTTACAGGGTATGTGTGTGTGCCTGGCAGCATGTATACTCTGTGACAGCAGTATGCTGGCTATATTAACAACTGTGCACATATGTCAGGTAGGGGTATGGCATCAAAGACTAGGGTGGATTACCATTTAAACTGTTAAATGTGCATTGCATTCATTGCATGGGATGACAATATTCGTCATCCATTAGCTTGATACATACCCCCAGTGTGAGGTTGTGCATTGTATCCCAAACAGTGTGCCGAGTGCTGGTGTATACTAGTTTGTTGTATGGAGTGTGGCAGGCACTGTCAGGCAGTTGTGGGCTGAGCACTGATATGTGGTATCGAACATGTGTATCCCCTGATAGACAGACAGATGCTATATATGGCAGTTAAGTGATATCAGTACATTAGAATATTAAGTGTGCCACATGACTTGCTCACATATTTTTCTTTTTCTTCCAGGGTGATGGTGCATCAGCGTAACCCACCTTATACAGCAGCAGAGGACCAGGAGATCCACCAGAGTCTGGTGCAGAATTTCTCTGTGCTGTTTTCCAGGACCAACCAGAACCAGCATGAGAGGGCTGCACTGTGGCAAAATCTTGTCCGTCGGGTAAATGACATAGGCATGCATAACCGGACATATGAGCAGGTACGCCATCACTGCAGTGGTTTAATTAGACATGTCCAGCAGCGTGTGTCTGATATCCACAGACAACAGCTTGCCACAGGTGATGGGGTACCTATCCATCCCCCCTCACCAGTGTGGAGGAGCACCTCCTAAGTGTTGTGGCTCCAGGCCAACAACAACATCCACAAACATGTGTCATCATGGAGGCCGGAGCCACCCAGCATGTTGAAATGGAGTGTGCAGGTAACATGCCATATCTGTAGTTGACTGTTCTCTGTACTGGTAGTTTATGCGTGTGTGAGATATGTACTGTGTGTGTAGCTGTTAACCTGCCTATTCTTCTGCAAGATTGATATTCTGAGCATAATCTGTACACCTGTGAAAGCCACCTGTTGTACTACTGTACTTTATCATACTCACAGTATCAATGGCACAGTTGTGGCCACTGGCAATCACTGTCATATTTTTGCAGGTCCCTCTGGAGTGACAGCAAGGCAGCCAATCCATGCTGGTGAGTGTATAATAACAATACTATTGCTAACGACATGTGCATGTCATATGGAGGTGTAGTGCGTGCACATGTAACACCTACGCATATTGCATGATGTGCATGTTTGCTGTGAGACTATGCATATCCCATTATTCTAAGTAGCTGCCTCACTCACATGCAATACACAGAGCATGACACACATGTGTGGCAACACAGTACTGGACATTGTATAGGCATACCTGATACACATGTACACAACACACACATGTGTGGAATGGACACTACACCTTAGCCTGCTACACATGTCCAATTATGACACCTGCTTTATGGCCACCCTTCAGTATCCCACTTATCCTCTATGCAGCACATATAATATACCTGAGGGGTAGAGGCCTACCATGTCTTTGTGCAACAGTCTTGAACAAATAATACATTAATGTTAGGCAATGCTCACTATTGGCCACCTTACACACCCATGTAACAAGTGTCTGTGTAACTGTGGCTGCAGTCATGTTACTGCACTTCAGGTACAGCATGCTAGCTGCCTGTCTGGCACACATTATTATTGTTGACTGACCACAAGAAGCATGTTGATCATGGCTCACGTTACTACACCACATCCAGTTCCACTGACCACAAAAGTACACATAGCAGTTATTGCGTAGCACCGTCATGTGTTGTGTGTGTGTGCAAATATATGCACCCACAGCTTGTAACACTTGCATAACATTGTTATGTCCTTGTACACATTGTGTCCCAGGGTGGAGACAATCACTGAACAACTACACACAACCATGAAGTACAAGTATACTGTTATTAACAAGGGCTGTCTACACTTGCACTGCATGTTCCTGTGCAACACATAATCTGCATGCTGACACGTGTGCAGTGATGTTTTTCCTTGTGATACTGTCACCCACCCTCAAACAGTATTGTGTATGTGTTGGATTGCAGGTGTGTCTGTGTTTGTATCTGCTGTACTGAGGAGTGTGCCTGTGTGCCTGTGTGCCTGTGCACATGTGTGCATGTGTGCCTGTGTGCCTGTGCGCCTGTGTGCATGTGCGCCTGTGTGCCTGTGTGCCTGTGTGCCTGTGTGCATGTGTGCTAACATCGTGTACACATTTGTAAACTGTGTTTCCTATCTTCCTCTCACAGGTTCTGATGTTGCTCTGGTGGAGTGCAGCAGGGAACCTGAAGCCACTGCTGGGGATAGTGATAATGATGATACATGTGTAATGGCACAGGGAGGTGTGACAGGGTCTGTCGTTGGTCAGCCAATCGACACTACACAGCAGTCAACCCCATCAATGCGCACAGTCATCCTGCTGATACATCCATTGTCACCAATGTCCTTAGCTGAGGGACAGTATACAGTGGGCATTGACCAGGGTAGTGTGGTATCATTTACACATGCATCCCCTCACAGCAGCTATGGCCAGATTCCTGACATGATACCACACAGGCAGATGTCCAGGGGTTATCATGGGAGCATCCATGGTCGTACTGCCCCTGTCAGACGTGCCCACAGAGGTCTTTCAACCTCAGCTATGTTCCGGGCTGTAATGCAGGTACAGGCACGTATGGAACGGTACACCAGACAGGGTCTAAGGGAGCTTAGAGCACATCGCACCACTATGAATGACACTATGCGTGACGTTGCGGCTGCCATCCGTAATATCAGCGAGGTCATTGATAGACGTTGGGGGGGACACATTAGATCTCTTCCACAACTACATGTCCAGGAGCCAGGACAGTGCAGGATGGTTGAGGCGTCGACGTAGACGTATGCCAGCAACATCATCAGTTGGCAGTCGTCGCGGACGACAACAAACCCACAGCCACTCCCATAGTGCCAGTACCAGCCCCAGCAATGCTGGATCTGTGCTGTCATTACACCATCCTAGAAGACCATGTGCACATGGCTCTGGACAGTCCCAGCAGGGACATGTGTCCAGTCAACAACCCACTGCTTCTGATGACAGTACCCAGTCTGGCTTAGTACCTGATACTGTCCGTAGCACCCCTGCCAGGCACAGGTACAGTGTCCGTGGCCAGAGACAGTGATCTGTATGACCTGGCAGGTTTAGTCTGTGGCTGTCCACAAACACCCGTATATGGCAGCCACGTGATGGAACTGTGTGCAAGCATACACACACACATAATGCTAACACCTAGGGCTAACACATACACACACACATCGCATCAACATTGCCCCATGTTGTACTGTTGTCCCTCACTAACACACACACACATACATGTCGACTGGATGTGTCAATGGCAGACTCTGGCAAACCAAGTAAACACCCTGTGCATATGATGAAACTGTGCCATCTCCTGCCATCTGTAACATTGATGCAGGAACAGGATAGCATGGTGCTGATGCACAGGGTGACTACATAGCTCTGTAGTAATAATATCATGTTGTTAACAGTACAGTGTAATGATATCGTTGTGGGTATATTCGAGCATGCATGATGCATTAACTATGGTTGTCATTGTAGTTTTGTATAAACCAGTGTTAATTCCCAAAGTGTACTGTCTGCACATGTGCCACATGGCTGTTGTGTGTACCTGTGCCTGCATGTGTTGGGGTGTAGACAGTACATGTGTGATGTTTGCAGCACAGAGTTGCAGGTGTACATTTGTGAACATGGTTAGCATGGAACATGACATGGTTTGACAGTATGCTGTGGGTGATACGGTTTCCATATGTCAATGGTCTGCATTCTGGTACTATACACAGCCTACATAGCCTGACATTCCCTGGTCATTACATGGTGTCTCCTCAACTGATACACAGATGTAGGAACCTGGTGTCAGTGATATCCCTGCAGTACTACACTATACCAGTAGCCATTCTTACTAAGCCCCACACATCCCTGGGAACAATACTCTTTGGCATATAGCAGTCTCACGTACATGTCAACACACTACGGATATGTCCATCCACGACTGCAAGTGCATATAGTGGCCTACAATGCATTCTACACATGACACACCTAACCACCACAAGGGTATCATACAGACAGATACCTGTTGTCCAAGCCATGCTGTATTGCTCTAATGCAACTGTAGCATTGTCATCGGCATGTAGTTAACATAGTATTCCAACAGTACCATGTAGGTGGTAGCACCCATCATGTAGAACAGGTAATGGTGTGTACATGTGGACAAGTGTTATCTTGTCTATCCTATGATATTCACATTTCCAAAGGTATTCTGCAGTCCCTCTGTGTATCACCTAAGCAAGACGGTGTCTGTATGCATATCGGCAACAGTTGCCATACACCTACACTGGATGTCCATCACTCACAGACTTTGCTGTGTTTTAACATGTCTGACATATACTCTAGACATGAACCCTCACCCACATTAATCTATCAAAGCTTTCATGGGTGTGTCACATAGTTGGCCTAGAACACAGATCACTGCAGTAGCCTGCATTGTCACCAACATACATGTATGGCCTAAGGTCTGGTAAGCTGCGGCACATGCTGGCAAAGGTAACAACTGTAATCATATGAGGCAGGCTTCACACATAGGAACTATTAAAGGTCACAGGTACATATCTGTATGTGGCACACACATACCTGATGTGTGCATTGAAATTACTGTTATAATAATATGTCATACAATAATAAAAGCAAAACACACAACACATTGACAAATTGTGTGACAAATGCACCCATGTCATTTGTAGGATTCAAACCCCTACCTAATTATGTTATGATATTTGAGAGGGACGCATTAGCGCAGCATGCTATTCGCATTACTGGATGATTTCCCTTCTCCTGCTGTATTTATAGGGTGCTGACATCATCAGTCTTTCCAAAGAGGAATGTACATCTTTTAGTGTGTTATCCCAGTCTTCAAAAAGGCCATTCCTTTCACAGAGAATTGCATACATACACACCCCCCTGTCACCCCACACACACAGCGTTTGCAGGATTCAAACCCCTACCTAACTATGTTATGATACTTGAAATAGACGCATTAGCGCAGCACACTATTTGCATTACTGGATGATTTCCCTTCTCCTGCTGTATTTATAGGGTGCTGACATCATCAGTCTTTCCAAAGTGGAATGTACATCTTTTACTATCCCTCAGTATGGGGGATAACAATATCTGTGCATTAACAGACGCCTAGTTCAGGGTCACATATGCACACTGGCACTGCCAGGTTATGTTCTATACCATGCTTTGTGACCACAGGACTTGTAACACACAACACAAGTAGGGGGTGTATCCATATACATCACAGATACACACACCTCTGGGTTGGTACCACTGCACTAAGCATGACAGGCCATACATATACAACTACCATTGTGCAAAACTGCCTTTTGGTTTGGTGTGTAGTTCAGACCACCTCCCCCCATACCCAGGAACCACACTCGGCTTTCCTGGGAACAGTGTAGGCTATGAAGGTCTTCACGCACACCATTATAGTGGTTGACTTCAGGTACACAAATATTGATTGGGGATACTACTCAGGCCCTCAACAACATCAACCTACAGCCACTACAATTTGTGGATCCATGTGCTATGGCACAACCAGTCACCACACCCACAAGGGGGAATACATATTGGACCTGATCATCACCAACATGGGAACTCTATGTTCCACACCAGAGGTAGAACCCTCATTGTTAAGATCAGACCATAAACAACTTTCTCTGGACATCCATATCCTGTCCCCACCCCCAGCCAAGGAAATCACTGTAAAGAATTTCTCAAAAGCAGACTTTGCACTTGTGAAGACTGGGGTGGAATACTTCAAAGGCCCCGTGCTGGAGGATAATACAGCCCAATCTGCAGAATCCTTTACAAACGCATTGTATGAGCACCTGCAGGTATGCATTGATCATGTTATCCCAAATAAAACCATGACTCCTCCAAAACAGGAGACCTGTCTGGTTGACCCCGGCCATATATAAGCTGTACAGCAGAAGGAGGACGCTACTACATAACAGAGCAATATCCCACAGAGGGAGGACATCTCTGAACAGTATTGGCAAGACACTTCAATCCCTCATATAATCATCACTTGCAAGTTTTGACAGTGAAATTGACCAGACACTACAGATAATCACAAGGCCTTCTTTAATTATGTCAGGAATATGTGTGGAAACAACCCAGATATCCTCTGAATTGTTGCATAACAGCCCAAAATATGCCAAACCTATGGACATAGCCTACACCCTGGCAGACAGAGTCTGCACAAACACCCCCCCCCTTACCCCCCAAGGGTACAGATGCCCATCCCAAATGAATGTAACCTCCCTGACATCACAGATGCACAGGTGAAAGGTGCCCTCTCCACAGCAAATAACACAGCATATGTATGGGACCGGATGGTGTCCCAGGCTGTGCCCTACATGAGCTCTGAGTAGAACTGAACACTCACATTAAGTCACTGTTCCAACTTAGCCTTACTACAGGATATGTACCCTGAGAATGGCATACAGATACAGTGCTCCCACTCCACAAAGGTGGTGCCACAACGGACCACAGGAACTATCACCCCATAAGCCTGACTAGTGTGGTATAAAAAGCTATGGAGCGTATTATCATGGAAGTCATAATCTAAAACATTGTGAGCCTCCAGACAGTGGATCATACACAATTCGGCTTTGTTAAGGGCAGATCTTGTCCCTTACACATAGTTCATATCTTTGAAGCAGTTACTGAAGCCATGGATGAGGGCAAAGTAGTTCACACAGTCTACCTGTACCTTGCAGAAGCCTGCAACACAATACCCCACTCAGGCATCATACATATGCTTACCAGCTTAAATATCAACCCCTATATCACTAGATGTGTTGCTATCTGCCTCAGGGATGGAAACCACATGGTCAGAATTGCAGGTGCCATGTCCAATTCCAGACCAGTTACAAGTGGTGTCTCACTGGGCTCAGTTATGGGACCTGTCCTGTTCGGTATGTACTTCTCTGAGGTTCAGACTAACACGGGGGGATTATGTCTAACAAACGTCACAGATGACTGCTAACCGGGGGCCATAAGCAACACTGCAGCTGACACATGCTTCCTCCATAAGGGTCTCACAGAGATGGATGCTTGTTGCCAGAGCCATGGCCTTGTGCTAAATGCTAAGACATGCATAGTCATCCCCTTTGGAGAAAACAAGGTGCACACAAATCACCACATAAGCGGTAATCCATTAAGTACAGAAGATGTATTTACAGATTTGGGGACCAACATAGATCGTAACCTCTCCTTTGCTAATCACATTGACAGAGTCATTGCAAAGACCTTTATATAGCCCTCCTTATCACATGGGGGTTTGCATGTAGACCATGGGAGGTCATTGTGGCCCTCTACTAGTCACTCATCAGGCCCATGTTTGACTACAATGGCCCTTTTGAGGTGTACCTTACCCAACACCCGCAGCAACTGCAGTGTCCACAACAGTACCTCCCCAAGAGGATCATGGACTACACACAGATGTCCTATGCAACTCAACTAAAGGATCTCCAGCTCTACTCAGTTGCTTAACGCCTACTCAGAGCTAATCTATGCCTGACGTACACAGTCATGTCAGACCCAGAAGTAATGGACATGCTCCACCTCATAACATCCAAGACCCTTAGAGCTACACATTCCAGCACAAAACTAAATAGGACATGCTGCAGGGACAGATTCATTACCCAGAGTCTCCCCTCACTCTGGAATTGAATCCCTGTTAAAGTTAGACATAGACCCTCGCCAACCCTCTTCCAGCAAAATCCAGCCGCATGGATGGGAGATTGCAAATTCACCCCTGGGATCTCCACTGTGCCCTTGCTTGACAGAGGCACAGCAAACTAGCCTTAAAGGGTGCCTTCTGTGACCTACTTTACAGAGGTACAGTAGGCTACTCTACTGGGGAGGCGGACACCAAATACACTCTGCCTAGGCTTATAAATTCCCTAGGGCAGACAGCCTAGTATCGACCTCTGCACCTATGTTTATGTTGGGGATGCACAATATTTGTTGCTGATACTGTTTGCAGGTCTTTATTGCCATAGCTTTCCCAGTTTCTATGAACAACTTGTGTATCTGTGTAACATGTTTGATCATGACAGGGTTCCAGTATATTAATATATGTGTCTGTTGTCATTTAACTGTGTGCACAGGGCAGATTGCTGGATCGTGGGAGGTTCCTGGCTTAACACATACAACTGCCAGATATGTGTGGCCGACTGCTATACTCAGACAAGGCCTAAGTGTGTGAGCATGCCCAGTTCAGGCTTTCCATGGTTTGTTGCCTGACATATGTCTCATTTATCCAAGTGTGTGAGCATGCCCAGTGTGACCTTTCCATATGTTGTGATCTGAAGTCCACTACATTTGTGGCTGTGTGTGAACATGACCAATATTGACATTTATACTGTGTGTGTTGGAAGTCATGTTGTGTTCTTACTGCCAGACTCCTTTGTGTCATAACTCAACAGGGATTGTGCTGTGCCTGCAGGGTTTCCATGGGATAGTTTGCAAAGACTTGTCAACATTCTTTCATACCGGCTGAACACTGCAATACTGTCATGGTGTACTGGTTCAGTACTTTCACTATGGTGCACAGTATCATGGGTTTGAGTCCCATCACTGCTTTAAATGTTCATACTGAGTAGACCAGACTGGTTAAGGGCCAGTTGGGCAACTATGAGCATGTTGCATTTTGTTCAGCTATGGTCTACTTAAACCAGGCTTGTCCAACATTGCTGTGTATTCACCAACTTGGGTGGACATTGCCAAACATTACTTCACATTGACCACAGTTGTACTAGTTGGTGTGTGTGATTCTCTTCATAGGTTCATACTAGGCTATCTGCCCTAGGGCATTCATAATCCTAGCGAGAGTGTTTGGCTTTCAACACACATTTTAAGTGGAGTTTGTCATGACATTTTTCAAGGTTAGTATACTGTGCCTCTGTCTAACAGTGACATAGAAGTGATACCCAGGGTAAACCTACAATCTCCCATCCACTCATCCAGATCCTCTTGAAGAGAGTCAATGAGGGACTCTGGCTAACCTGGAGTGGGAGTTTACTCAAGAGTGGAGGGAGCCTCTGGGTTATGAATCTGTCACTCCAGCATGTCCTATTTATTTCAGTCCTGAGGTTCAGGTCTCTTGAGCGCGTAGCTTGATGGGATTCTGATTTTCCAAGGTGCAGCATGTCCATTGATTCCAGGTTGGACATGGCTTTATACATCAGGCACAGATCACCTCTGGGCAGGTGGTATGCCACTGAGTGGAGCTGCAGTTTCTTTAACCGGGCAGCAAATGGCATATGTTTGAGCCCTGTGATCCTCCTGGTGAGGTACTTTTGTGGTCTTTCCAGCTGCTGCAGGTGTCTGATAAGGTACATCCCACAAGGGGAATTGTACTCAATTATGGGCCTGATGAGGGATGAGTAAAGAGGCACAATGACCTCCCCTGATCTAGATGTAAATACCTTCATGATTAGGTGGGCTATATGAAATGTTTTTCTAAACACTTTGGCCACATGGTTGTCAGATGAGAGATTGCTATCAACTTGGGTCCCCAGGTCCCTTATCACTTCTTCCATACTTAATGGGTTACCACCTATGTGGTAATTTGTGGGCGCTTAGTTTTTGCCAAAGGGGATGACTATACACTTTTTTGCATTTAGCTTGAGGACATGGCTCTGGCACCAGTTGTCTGTTTCTATGAGGCCCTTTTGTAGGATGCTAGTGTCAGCTGGAGGGTCGAATATGGCGCCCAGTTTGCAGTCATCTGAAAACTTGTTCAGCCACAGTCCTTCTGTGTTGGCCTGTACCTCCGAGAAATATATACCAAACAAGGGGGGTCCCAGGACTGAGCCTTGTGGGATGCCACTTGAAGCTGGTTTGGGGTCTGACATGGCTCCAGCATTTCTGACCATGTGGGTTCTGTCCTTGAGCCAGTTTGCAACCCATCTAGTGACATAGGGGTTTATATTGAAGCTGGTGAGCTTATCTATAATGACCAAGTTGGGTATTGTATGGAAGGCTTTTGCGAGGTCCAGATAGGCTGTGTGGACCACCTTCCCCTCGTCAATGGACTTGGTGACTGTTTCAAATGACTCAACCAGGTTTAAGAGGCAGGATCTGCCCTTAACAAAGCCAAATTGGGTAGGATACAGTGTCTGTAGGTCCCCAATATCTTTATTTCTGAGGTCCATGATGATCCTTTCCATAGCTTTGCAGACCAAGCTAGTCAGGCTTCTGGGCCAATAGTTTGCAGCAGCCATTGAGGCACCACCTTTGTGGAGAGGGACCACTGTTGTTGTACACTGCTCTTTGGATACATATCCTGTGGTAAGGCCGAGATTGAACAGTGGTTTTATGTTTGTGTTCAATTCTTCTTGGGGTTCATGTTGGACACAGCCCAGGACACTGTCTGGTCCCATTGATGCTGTGTGTTTTGCTTTGGAGAGGCTGGCTGTTACCGAGCATCTGAGATGTCAGGGGGCCAGCACTCTGCTGGGATAGATATTTGCCCTTTTGGTGGGGAGGGGGGGAGATGTTTGCACTGAACCTGTCAGCTCGGATGTTGGCAATGTCTGTGGGTTTGGTGTATTGTTTGTCATTTTGGACTAATTCTGAGCATATCTGAGAATTCCCACCCAGGTTCCTACCATAACTAAAGAAAGCCTTGTGATTATCCTTAGTGTCCTGTACAATTTTTATATCAAAGATGGCCTTAGACGATTTTATGTGTGGCCGTAGTTTTTCAATAATACTGATCAGAGATGCCTTCCCTTTTTGGGATTTTGCTCTATCATATAGTAGCTTCCTCCTTGTATTGTATGTTTTTTTATGGCTGGGGTCCACCAGACAGGATGCCTGCCTTTGGAGGATTGGATCATGGTTTTATTTGGGATTGCATGATCCATGCATTCCTGAAGGTGTTCATAGAATACGTTTATAAAGGGTTCTGAGGTCTGGGCCGTATTTTCCACAGGCACAGGGGCTGTGAAGGATTCCACCTCGGTTTTGAGGAGTGTAACATTTGCTTTAGTGAAAATTTTTCACTGTGGTTTTCTGGCCATGGGCTGGGGTCGGGATGTGAATATCCAGTGAGATTACTCTATGGTCTGATCTTACCAGTGAGGGATACACTTCTGGTCTTGGGCATAAAGTCCCCATGTTGGTGATGATCAGGTCCAGTATGTTTTCCCCTCTTGTGGGAGTGGTAGCAAGTTGTTCCATAGCATTTGAGTTTATAAATTCTAGGAACCTTTGGGCTAGGGTGTTGCAGCTAGGGTAATGCTCCCAGTCTATGTTTGGGTAGTTGAAGTCGCCCAATATAATGGTGTTTGGGGAAACCTTCATATTTTCATGTGTTCCCTAGTCAGCCAAGTGTGGTTCTTGGGTTTAGGAGGGTGGTCTGTAGCAGGCTATGAACTGGAAGGCAGTTTTACCCACTGTTAGTTGCACATGGATAGTCTCTGATGCTTCATGCTGTGCCACCAACCTGGGGGTGTGGGTATATTTGACAAATATTGATACTCACCCTCCTTTTGTAGTTTGTTCCATGTTTTGTGGCTGTATAGCATGGTATGAGGTGTAACCTGTTAGTGCTAGTGTGCTCTTGGGAGCCTTGAACCAGGTTTCTGTTACTGCACAGATATCAACATTCTCCATGCTGAGGGGAGTTTGGAGTGCGTGCATCTTGCAGTTTAGACTTCTGGCATTGAGTAGAATTACTTCTCATAGTTTCATAGTTTCATAGTTTAGTACTAGGCTATCTGCCCTGGGGCATTTGTAAGCCTAGCCATAGTGATGTGGCTTTCGCCACCTCATGAAATGGTACAAAAATGCACAGAATAGACTTAGAATACTGTGCCTCTGTCTAGTAGTGACACAGTGAAGGTCCCCTTATATAATATAATTAGTTTACTGTGCCCCTGTCTAGTAATGACACAGATGTGACCCCTGGGGTAAACTTACAATCTCCCATCCACTCATCAAGATTTCTCTTGAAGAGAGTCAGTGAGGGGCTCTGCCTAACATGAACTGGGATCTTGTTCCAGAGCATGGGAAGCCTCTGGGTTATGAATCTATCCCTCCAGCATGTCCTATTCATACTTGTGCCGAGGTTTAAGTCTTTAGCTCTCGTGGTTCTGATGGATTTGGATTTTTTGAGGTGGAGCATGTCCATCAGTTCCTGATTGGACATGGCCTTGTACGTCAGGCAGAGATCACCTCTGAGCAGGCGGTATGCTACTGAATAGAGCTGGAGTTTCTTTAGTCTGGCAGAATAAGACATATGTTGGAGACCCTTGATCCTCTTGGTGAGGTACTTTTGTGGTCTCTCCAGCTGTTGCAAATGCCGGGTGAGGTACATACCAAATGGGGCATTGTACTCAATTATGGGTCTGATGAGGGAGGAGTATAGGGGTACAATGACATCCTTGGATCTGGATGTGAATCCCTTCATGATAAGGTGTGCAAAGTAGAATGTCTTTCTAACCACTTTGGCAACATGGGTGTCAAATGAGAGGTCGCTGTCGACTTGGGTCCCTAGGTCTCTGATTACTTTTTCCGTACTCAGTGGGTTGCTGTCTATGTGATAATTTGTGGGTACTTTGTTTTTCCCAAAGGGGATGACTATACATTTTTTGGCATTTAGTTTAAGGCCATGACTCCGGCACCAGTTGTCCGTTTCTGTGAGGCCTTTTTGTAGGATGTATGTGTCCGCTGGTGTATCGACTATGGCGCCTAGTTTGCAGTCATCTGCGAACTTTGTCAGCCACAACCCTCCCATGTTTGCTTTAACATCTGAGAAATAAATGCTGAACAAGAGGGGTCCCAGGACAGATCCCTGTGGGACACCACTTGTGACTGGCTTTGAGTCTGACATTGCTCCAGCAATTTTAACATCATGGGTTCTGTCCTTTAGCCAGTTTGCAACCCATCTAGTGACATAAGGGTTTACATTTAAGCTGTTGAGCTTATCTATGATGCCTGAGTGGGGTATTGTGTCGAAGGCCTTAGCCAAGTCCAGGTAGGCTGTATGGACTGCTTTGCCCTCATCAATGGCTCTAGTGACTGTTTCGAAAAAGTCAACCAGGTTCAAAAGGCAGGATCTGCCCTTTACAAAGCCGAACTGGGTGGGTTCAAGTGTCTGTAGGTCTCCAATGTCTCTGTTTATGAGTTCCATAATGATTCTTTCCATAGCTTTGCAGACCAGGCTGGTTAAGCTTATGCGGTAGTTCCCAGGGTCTGTAGAGGTACCCACTTTGTGGAGTGGGACCACTGTTGCTGTACGCCAGTGTTCAGGTACATATCCTGTAGTAAGGCTAAGGTTAAATAGCATTTTTATGTGCGGGTTTAGCTCCTCTTGGAGTTCACGTAGCACGCAACCTGGGATACCGTCAGGTCCCATTGATGCTGTGTTTTTAGCTTTGCTGAGGGCGGCTGTCACCTGGACATCTGAGATGACAGGGAGATTACATTCAGCTGGGATAAGTATTTCTTCTTTTGGGGGTGAGGGAGGGGAGAAATTTGCACTGAACCTGTCAGCCAGAATGTTGGCAATATCTGTGGGTTCAGTGTATTTTTTGCTGTTGTGAACTAACTCTGAGCATATCTGAGGGTTTCCGCCCAGGTTTCTAACATAGCTGAAGAAGGCTTTGTGGTTATCTTTAGTGTCCTTAGCGATTTTTCTCTCAAAGTTGGCCTTGGATGTTTTTATGAGAGAACGTAGTTTTCTGCTAGTGTTGATCAGAGATGTCTTCCCTTTATGGGATTTTGCTCTGTTGTGTAGTAGCGTCCTTCTTTTGTTATACAATTTTTTAATGGCTGAGGTCCACCAGACAGGATGCTTGCCTTTGGTGGAGAGGGACTTGGATTTATTTGGGCTTGCATGATCCATGTATTCTTGGAGATGTCCATAGAAAGCATTTGTGAAGGATTCTGCATTGTGGGATGTGGTATCCACTGGCCCAGTGGGCTTAAAGGATACCATCTCAGTCTTAAGAAGAGTGAAGTCTGCTTTTGAGAAGTTTTTCACTGTGGTCTTTTGTGCTGGGGGTGGAGGTGGGATATGTATATCCAGGGTGATTAGTTTGTGGTCAGATCTCACTAGTGAGGGGTATACCTCTGGTGTGGAGCATTTTGTCCCCATGTTTGTGATGATCAGGTCTAGTATATTATCTCCCCTAGTGGGAGAGGTGACTAGTTGTTCCAGTGCATTTGAATTTATGAATTCCAGGAACCTTTGGGCTAGGGTGTTAGGGCTAGAATAATGTACCCAATCTATGTTAGGGTAGTTGAAGTCTCCCAGTATGATGGTATTTTGTGATACATTCATATCCTCCAATGTCTTCAGGAAGGCTGAGTGGGGTTCCTGAGATTGGGAGGGTGGTCTGTAACATGCTACCAGTTGTATAGCAGTTTTGCCTATGGTTAGTTGCACCTGTATGGTCTCCGATGCTTCATGTGTTGCTACTAACCTGGAGGTGTGGGTGTCCTTGATGAATATGGACACTCCCCCTCCCTTTGTGGTTTGGCCTGGGTTTTGGGGCCGAAAAGCATGATACGAGGTATAGCCTGGTAGTGCTGGGGTGCTCTCAGGAGCCTTGAACCAGGTTTCAGTTACTGCACAGACGTCGATGTTCTCCATACTGAGGAGTGCATCGAGTGCCTGCATCTTGAGATTTAGACTTCTGGTGTTGAGCAGCATTACCCTTAGTTTTTTTCCATTTTTGTTTTCTAAGAAGGTGGGTTTGTCTTTTGAGCCTTGCCTAAAAAAGGCACTATGGGGGTGGCAAGAGCCTTAGCCAATATCCGGAAGCCCAGTGGTGACAGGTGCAAGCCGTCCCTTGTGAAGCAGCGTGGCTTGTCCAACATGTCATCCCAGGCAGACAGACATTGAATCCCCTTAGAATGACACCAGTACTTGAGCCAATTATTAAAGCTGATCATCTTGTCTTTGTATTGTGGCATCATTCTTGGTGAGGGCAAGATGCTGCTCAGGGTCAGGGTCATACCAGCCTGGGCTACATAATCAGAGAGCTCCTCTATGTCTCTTTTCATGTAGTCCAGGGAGGTACGTCTCAGGTCATTCACGCCAGCATGGACAATGACGGAGTCATATTTGTACTTGCTTTGGAGTGACCTGAGTGCGTGTGTTATGTGGCGGATCCTAGCTCCCGATAGGCAGCTCACAGTCACCCTCTCCTTGTTCAGCCTGGTAAGCTGGACATCAGTGTGTCTGACTATAGAGTTGCCTATTACTAGTGTATCAGGCATGGTGTTTGGCCTTAAGGGCTGTGATTGATTGACACACTGATTTATTGAAGTATGTGTTGTATGTGTTTTGTTTTGAGGTGGTGGATTTTTGGATGTCTGCTTTGGGAGCCTCTGTTGTTTTGGTAAGTTTTTTATTAGAGCCTCCGAGTATGTCTTTAGTTTCTTATCCCTTGTGATACTTATGGAGGTGGGTTTGTCTTTTGAGCCTTACCTAAAAAAGGCACTATGGGGGTGACAAGAGCCTTTGACTATATCCAAAAGGCCACAGGTGACAGGTGAAAGCCATCCCTAGTGAAGCATCATGTCTTGTCGAGCATGTCATCCCAGGCTGACAGGCATTGGATCCCCTTTCACCAATACTTAAGCCAATTGTTGTAATTGATCATCTTGTCTTCATATTGTGGCATCATGTTTGGTGAGGGTAGGATGATACTCAAGGTCATCAAGTTTGCATATACTACATGGTGGTAAATGCTGTTTAGCACTACCTTACATTGCTTAACACATGGCAATCATGCCTCAGGTGGTGCTGCAGGGCTGCCTATGTCAGATGCACATACTACACTCCCCGCACATGTTTGAAAGCAGGTTGTGTCAACTTAGGCATCCCTTTCACTATATGTGGGAGTCAGAGAGAGGTATAATTTCCAGGGTTCCTACTGAGCCAGTGTATGTGCTATGGGTTGCCTCTTTGCCAAGGCCAAGGCATATGAGGCACGCCTCCTTCTGCCTACTGGGGCAGGCTCAGGTTGTTCCTCCTCCGAGTCACACTCTGCCTGTGATGGCCTTGGCAATGGTGGGGGGCTGTTTGGCCCAGGCCTATGCTGGTCCTGCTGCAGCTGTTTTCACAGAATCATATTATGTAGCATAGCACATACCATGACAATTTGGGTACATGTAGTTGGTGAGTATTGCAAGGCTCCACCAGATGTGTCCAGGCACCGGAACCGTGACTTGAGCAACCCAAACACACACTCAATTACATTTCGTGTTTGTGCATGTGCCTCATTATGGCATTCCTGTTCAGGTGTGTGTGTATTTCTGATGGGTGTCATCAGTCACGGCTCCAATGCATAGCCAGCATCCCCCACTAAGTGACCATGTGGGATGTCCCCATTGGCAAATGTCTGGTACAGCTGTGTCAGATGCCAGATATGGGAATCATGGTAGCTTCCAGGGCAGTCAGCACACACATTCATTATTATGCCCTGGGCATCACACACGACCTGGCAGTTGATGGAGGGGAAACCCTTGCGGTTAATGTAGGCCCTACCCCGCTCACCGGCTGGTGCTTTGATGCGTATATGCGTGCAGTCTATTGCACCCACTACCTCAGGGTATTCTGCTATTTGCTGGAAGAGACGCATATTGCTGGCCAATACCTCACGGGAATTGGGGAAATATACATGATCACTGACATGTGCTGACATGGCATCCAGGAACTGGTGCAGTACCCTGGATGCTGATGCCTGTGATATCCCCATCATATCACCAGTTGGTCTCTGGAAGGTACCTGTTGCTAGTATTCTTAGGCCAACACATACCTTGGTTTTCATTGGGATTGGTTCCCCTCTGTTGGTTCTGTGTGTGAGGCATGGCCTGCACAGCTCAACAATTTGCTGCAGGAGGTCTCTGTCCACTCTATAGCACTCCACTATCTCCAGCTCATGTAACCCCTGGTAGGTGACCCTGGGCCTGTACACTCTTCTCCGTCTCCTCACTGTGGGTTGTCCGGCAGCATTTACATTGTCACCACCCTCAGCATGTTGTATATGTCACTTTATAACAGCAATGGCAGCCCCTAGCATTTTTTGTCTGAGTGTAGCTTTTTCAGTTTTCACTTCTAGTAGCTTACTCCAGTGTTGCAGTGTCTCTTGAGAGTAACAAACTGCACTGTTGTTTGCAGAGTTTTAAGTGCTGGGCTGGGCTAGTATTCTGCCTGTGTAATTGCCTGATTCTGATTGTTTTCACCTGCTAGCTCTACTAGTATTCCCTGGTAGCTTCCTACTATTTGTTGTGCTTCCTTTTTCCTTTCTGTTTCCTCAGGGGGGAGCGACGCGCATACAAGCGCAGACATGCTCACAGCAGCTCACACGTGCGCACACATGCTTAGATGGACTACAACTTGCTTATTTGGGTTAAAACACGCGCACACCAGCCTTATACATGCTTACTCCGGCTTAAATGCACGCACTCATGCTTTCATGCGCGCACTCTGTCTTACTCGGGTATACAGGCGCGCACACGCACGCATACCCGCTCATCAAGAAACTTTGGTGTTATCCACAGTATACACCTTCCATTTCTTGGCTTTCCCTGGCCTACCTGTTGACACACCTCTTTCCATGATGTCTAACTGACAGCTGACACATGCCACTCTGCTCCTATGAGCTTCACTACTTTCATACATACCTCCCTTGTGATGTCACCTATCTCCTACTCTGTTACTCCCCATATCCTACTCCTACACTCCACTGACTGTGCTCATTTGCTATGTAAAAGTGCGATTCACTATCCTAACACTCATTTACATAGGATTGCCTACTAATGCTTGGTTACATGTCTTAGACTGGGCTTCTCCCCTTAGCAACCCCTACTCGGTGGCCATGTTGTCTTCAGCCTGCTATTCCCTTACATTGTAATTTAACAGTTTTCATAGATTCCACATTTGTGGCTTTTATTTTCTTATTTTATGATTTTTTTAGCGTACCCCGTTTGTGTGGTGCTGCGCTACTCTTAAACATCGGAAATCGCCGAAACAAAAAAAGTATTTTTATTTTAATTTTGCATCTGGGAACTTTTCCAGTGGCCGTATATTTGGCCATTGGCATGCTTCCTCAACCATATGCAACCTTTATTTGTGGATGACATGGCTCCATTGTGCTATTTTCAGAACGGTACTCAGTTGTCAACTGAGTACATTTCTGCAGCTAACACGGCTCCTACTCGGACAGGTTTGTGCTTCCTGGATCGCAAATTTACCTCATTTGCATGCCTTTCAGCTGCAAGTGAGGTAATTTGCATATCCCAGCCCTGTCTGTGTAGGAGACGTTTTAGGAGCTCTCTTACATGCCCCTACAAGCTGTTCCTGGATTGCTGGTTGGACATGATGGCTGCATGGAGTCTTACTCTACTCGTACACTCCGTGCAAGTCATCATGAATCCGGCAGATGAAGTGTACTCTCCCAAGACACACAACAAAGTCAGTAATACACAGATGATTGAACACCAGGTTCTGTAGGGTCCCAGGCATAAACATTTGGGACCTGCATGTCTGCTACATAAAATTCAACAGTGTATACTCCTCCTGTCACAGAGCTATCTGACTCCACCAATGGCAAACACACATTTCACAGTACTGAGCACTCACAGCAACATGCACAAACCTCTGGACATAATGGCATGTACCATATGCGTTATGGAGCACATCATCATGGACCTAATTAACAAGGATATAGGGAATCTCTAAACTCTAGATCCCACGCAATTTGTTCTTGTGAAAGGTAGATCATGCCTGCTCAACCTGGTTGACTTCTTTGAGTCAGTCACCAGAGCTGTGGATGAGGACAAGGCAGTTCATACAGCCTACCTCGATCTGGCAAAGGCCTTTGATACCATTCCCCACTTAGGAATTATTGATAAACTCACCAAACTAGGCATCAACCTCTGTATCACTAGGTGGGTTGCAAATTGGCTCACAGATAGAACCCATAGTGTGAAAGTAGCATACTCCAAGTCAGACTGCTGACCATTCACGAGTGGAGTCCCACAGGGATCGGTCCTGGGTCCTCTCCTGTTTGGCATCTACTTCTCAGAAGTCCAGGCCAACACGGAGGGACTCTGACTGACCAAGTTTGCTGACGGCTGCAAGCTGGGAGCCATTATTAACTCCCCAAGTGATGTAGACATCCTACAGAAAGGCTTCACTGAGATCAATGACTGGTGTCAAAACCATAGCCTTAAGGTTAATGCCAAAAACTGCGCCGTCATCCCCCTTGGGAAAAAACTCAGTTCCCACTAATTACCACATCAATTGGAGCCCACTGAACACTGAAGGCATTATAAGAGATCTGGGGACACAGGTTGACAGCAACCTTTCCTTCGACCACCACATTGCCACTGTGGTCGGAAAGTCCTTCTATGTGGTACATCTCATTACCAAGGGTTTTACTTCCAGGAAGAAAGAGGTCATCATCTCTCTCTACTCTTCCCTCATTAGGCCAGTCATCGAGTATAATGCCCCATTTGGCATGTACCTCCCTAGACACATGCAACAGCTGGAAAGGTCACAAAAGTACCTCACAAAGAGGATCCTAGGCCTTAAACACATGTCCTACAAGGACAGACTTAAAAAACTGCAGCTATTCTCTGTCTCATATCATCTACTAAGAGGCGATCTCTGCTTGACTTACAAAGCCATGTCTGACCCAGCTCTGTTAGAAATGCTACATCTAAAGAAATCCCAATCCCTCTGCACCACACACTCCAGAGACCTCAACCTCATTACCACAATCAACAGAACATGCTGGAGGGACAGATTCATAACCCAGAGACTACCCATGCTCTGGAATAGACTTCCCATACATGTCAAGCAGAGCACCTGACTTGCCCTCTTCAAGAGAAATCTTGATGAGTGGATGGGAATGGGAAATAGAAAGTTCACCCTGGGGATAACGCCAGTGGGTCTACTTAATAGATGCACTGAGAACTAACTTCGGGTGGCACGATGCCAGGGCACTTCTATGGGCTAGGCTTGTAAAGGCTCCAGGGCCATTAGCCTAGTACACACCTATGAACCTATGAACTTATATGTTAAGTAGTAGTGTCTACATCATACATACACCCACTCACATCAACAAACATAATACAAGGCAGTAATATAAGAATTTCTGATGAACTTTACAGAATGCACCCACCCTCAGACAACTGCCACATCATTAAATATTGAACAGTCTGTAGACATCACTACAGTGACCTGCAGAGGTGCCATCCTGAACTTCTTAGCCAGTGGGAAGAAGTGGTCAGAGCAAGGGCCATAAGATGTATTGTAAATACTTTTAATATTCCCACTGTTCTTTAATTTCTCTCAAAAGGTATGTAATTGTAATCAACTAATTATGGTTTTCTTTATTTTTGTCCTTCATTTATGACTCAGGAGGAAATTACAGAAAACTTGGTCCTTTACCAGAGAAGAATGTTACAGCTCTTCAGGTGAAGAGATGTGTATGATGTTGTGAAATTTTCTAGTATTCATTAATGTAAGTGCCAGTTATGTATGCATTCTGCAAGACTGTGTCACTATATAAGTGGCAATATTTAGTTATGATATTGTATCTTATGTTTGCACTGATTGCAAATAAGACATCAAGCTTGCAGTGATAGGTGCCAGAACATTGTATAGGCAAAGGTATAACTGATTGATGATACTGCATCTATTAGGAAAGAGAAAATAAAGCATTATGCTTGTAGGCACTTTTCTTCACACAGTCACAAGCAGGACACATGATAGGCACAGGTTATACATGCATTTCCCCAAACTGACATGGGCCCATCAGTCCTACTGTAGTGCATTTATTCACTACTGACTGGGCATAATGTTGCATGCATGACTTGTGCACACTGCCTAACTCAGAGTACATGTGTTTTTGGTTGAGTGCTGGTGGGTGTGTAGGGGGTAAGGAAAATATGTGTGCATATTTGTCCTTGATGGGCAATTACTGTGGCTTGTGGTTGTGTGTATGGGGGGGAAGGGTTGGAGAGAGAGAGAGAGAGAGAGAGAGAGAGAAAGAGAGCAAGAAAGTAGCAGTTCGGAGGTATAGTTGTGCTAGGGCCCCATACTGATTGTCGACTATGTTCCTATTGAGACTATATTACACATGTTACATTCTGACAGTTGTCGCTGTTAGTTCTACTTCCCCAAACACACTCATGTTTGTATCATTATAGCGTTATGCCTATGTTATGTGGGCTGCTTCCCTATATAGTGCATGTAGCAGGTCCACAGACGTGGTAGTCCACACAATGAACACGACTTTTGGTGCACAATAGTACCATGACACGGCTTTATCATACAAACTCACACACACATTCAAGGCAGTGGAACCTGTGACACTGCATGTGCCTGCACCTCCTAGTAGTGGGCCTTGGAACTGTTTCTGGTGTGTCATGGTAACATATTTACTGCTTGTTTTGTACACATCTATACTGCACTTTGATAGCTAAATATGTCACATATCTAATAGCGTTCTTCTTTCGCTGTTGCTGTCCTTCTTTTTGTATTTGATTTTGTGTTTGTTGCTTTATTTTGCTGCCATTATGATTCCATTTTCTGCAGCATTTTCTACGACTGTGTGGAATTAAGTCCCCATCAAGCCCAGCCTTTTCCTGCAAGAAGTCCATCTGGATCCGGGCCTGCCTCACCCTTGGATACAGTGGGAGGTGACCCGGTTGTGTCACCTGCAGGCTCTGGCATCACTCATTGGAAGGGAGTGTTACTGGTCACTCTGGTGCACCACCAGGGGGCAGCGATTTGTCATACAGTACAAGTTGGTAGAAGCAGGGGACTATTTGCTTATTATTTATTGATTTATGTTTATTTATTCTTTACTAACTGGCTCAGTCCCACTAGGTTAGTTGCCTCTTTTCAGGGGGAGATCCTGGGTGGTATTTGTACTACTAGGAAAATTTAGCCAGGGCACTGGCGGACTTCCCCTACACTTGTGTTTAGGTGTCATGGGATCTTTTACATCACCTGAGCTACCACCAACACAAGCAAATGGGATATCAGTCTAATGTCTCATCCAAAAGGGAACACATTTAGGAGTGTAGCACCCTCTTAATGCTGCACTGCAGTGCTAGCAATCTAAATGCCTAATGTGGTAATAGAGCCCACAGCCCTCTTGTACCAAAGGTAAGGGTGATTCCTGATATGCTATCAACATATTTGGTAGACTGATAGCTGAAATCCCACATCAGCTTCTTGATAATGGTTCTTATGCAGTCGTGTGACTTGAAGAGTCACTCCACTGATTGGCTCTACCTTCACCACCTCAGAGAAGGCTCAGTAGGGAGGGTTTTCAGAATGCTGACTGACCTCTTCCTGGGTAAAGCCCAGACAATGTAGAAAAAGGAGAGTTATACTCACCCTATTTCCCATCATGCTGTTTTCCTTCCTTTTGGGTCACCTCTCTCCCCTGTTTGTTATCTAGTCCTCCCAACCACCAGTGTTTATCTGTATGTCTATAATTCTATTGTCACCTCTCCAGGCTTGTCAGCAAGTCCTCAGTCTTTGTGTTTTATGTTTGTGTGTATGTCCTTGCTTTCAAATGTCTCTTTCTTTCAATCCTGTGTGTTAACCTTACATCCTTTCTCATCTTCCCTTCTCAAAAAAAAAATGTGTGTCTGTTAATACAAAGAAAAATACCCTTCCCCCTCCCCACTTCCATTTTTACCTCCCCTGTTTCACTGTGACTGTTCCTTTGCTCACTGTCCCCCTGTTCCTTCTGTGTTATACACTCATTCTGCCCCATTCAAAATTTAGAAAAAATAGGTATAAACATTGCTGTAAGCGTTTTAGTCTTACTTCCAAGCTTTCTCGTAGTGTTGCTCTGCAGTGTATGTGCACATAATTAGAAGCATACCTGCTACTTCCTCGCCAGTTCTCCTTGTGACATCCCTGGCCACAATTGTGGGAATCTCCCTCTTTCTCCTCTGCGTCTGCAATTTTCACTGATAGATTTTCTAATTAATGGCAGCATAGGCTACAAAATTCCAAATAATTAACTGATAATTCACTTTTGGGCTGCATTGAGCTACAAGTCATATCCATGGCAACTTCAGCACATTCCTGCCCTGCCACTCAAAATACAATATACCTCAGGTGAGTAATGCAGTGCTTTAAGTAACTAAGCAGAGTTGGTTTAACTTAACTGGAAAAGTGTGTATGCTTTGCTAGCATCCCCCATACAAAAAGTTACAGTTGTGTTTTTTTTTAATCCTTCTGTAATCTTGTAGCAAAACAAAATGTTTGCATCAATGAAAAACAATTGATGGTTTTATTGCACGTATTGCACTTTTCTTTCACATTTTAAAACATCTCTGCTGCATCAATTAAATTATATTTTGCAGCTTTGATGTATTATTACTGAAAAAAGGTGAGGGCTTATGTACAATCATAACATTATTTTACTGTGAAATAGGCTATTGATCTGTGATTAATTATCTTACAAAGGCTAGCCTTGTGTTCCCTTTTTTTTCATTTATATTTTGTAAATGAATAATTAGAAGGGCAGAACCAGATACGCTGGGATATTTCTTGTTATCTTTTTCCTAAGGGACATGGCAGTATGCTATAACTTATTTAATAATATTTAGAATGTTTTTTACTCTAACATATTTAATGTGGGCAAAACTGATTTCTGCTAAGAACTTTAAAGTACAATTGTCAGGAATGTATGAAAATTAAATGATGCTGAAAAAAAATGACTTCAACACGAGCAGTTTGCTCTGTTCCTCTCTATGCTCATTCTTTTACCAGGGAGTCTTGCTTTTGCAAAAGATGATAGCACCGCAAATGTCCCTATATCTCTGGAAAAGTATATTTTCTAAAGTTCCTTATAATGTTATGAAACTGAACCACCTTAATGTTAAGCAAATGAAATTGTTATCACAGTGATACTGGTTTGGTTATAACATGAACACGTGTCTTATACTTTAGTTGCAGCTGTGGTTTGTCTTGCCAGTTGTAGTTGTTTTCATTGAAAACTGTCTGCTTTGGCCACCTGAAAAAAGTGACTAATATGCGTTTGTACTTGGGGTGAGTCTTGTTAAGGGGTTGCATTGGATATAATCTCTAAACATAAATAGCAATAATAAATAAAAATCTGATTGCCTGATAAATGGCATAAAATGATGTCGCCACTCACCCCCCGTTTTGTTTCGGCTTACTTTTTACCTGGAAGTGCAATTATAATCCAGGCTATTCTATTTACAATGTTAAAAAGTGAAAAGTCTGGACATTTTCAGCAGTAGTTTGGCTGGTTCAACAGAATGGAAACACCCTCTCGGTGCCAAGACACGAAAGGTCTCACACCAGATCTTATTTGTAACCCGTAAAGGAGGAGTCAATGCAACAAAAATTATTTTCTGAAGCTTTCTGGTCCTTATACAATAATGATTATTTTGCAATGTGCCAGTCACGCGTCTTGTTTTGTAAAAGCTTATGAGAGAGTTATGTCTGATGCTTCTCTGGTGCGCTATGCAAGTCTAGGTGAGCTGCTGAAAAGATAAACAAGTGAAGAGAGACTCTGCTGCTGTTGTTACAAGAAAATAGTCTATGCCCGTGGGCTATAATAAACCACAAGAACATTCAAAACAAGGGCAAATCAGTGGTCCAAACCATGGCAGTGCGCTAAGATATCCACTAGGTGTCACTGTTAATAAAGAGTTTCTTAAGGCCCTGCAAACCGAGCAGCCTACAGGGCCTGTGCAACCAAAAAACGCACCAAAAAAGACAAGTATTATATTGTCAATAAAGACAAAGGCAGATCACGAACGATCGTGAATTTTAAACTGCAATAACCCAGTGTCTTGATTTAACCAACAAAGAGGACGTGACTGCATGGGTGGGAAGGGTTTTAATTACTCAGGTCTGTTTTTTAATGCAGTGTAATTCGAGTTTATGAAGATTAAAACCCCCGAAGCTTTGTTTAGACGCAGATAATCAGATTATGTTAAGGCAACAGATTCGGTAAAGAAATGTATATATAGCTCACGAAACAGCTAGATATGTTGAGAAGTACAAGCTTTGCAGAGATGTGTTGAATTTGTTCTTGCATTGGCTATAAGAAAGAAAGAGAACTGCATTTTTTCTAAGATGCGAGCTTTATCTCCCCGTTCTGTTTGAAATACTGAACTGCTGTATATATATTTACATGTGACTAATGAAAAGTATTTTATGTAATCAGGTGCAATTATTGCACTAAAAATTCATTAGTGCGTTAATATTCACACGTAACATACCCTTTTAACCCTTAAACCCGACTTATTCCACAAGCAGTCGTTTAATGGGAGAAATAATTGATACAGTAAACGATATACAGATTGTTTTCTTAATCTTACCATTCAAATAACAGATATCTGATGTTCTTTTTTCAAGAGACTATTTAATGAACCATCTAAACTGGAGTCCCACTCTAAGAAAGCAGAGTGCAACAAAGAATTAAATGGCTATGGAAAAAGTATGAAATAATGAGCCAATGTGAAGCCGGCTGTTAGCCATTTACGTGTATATCTGGCATAGGTAATAGCATTACTTCAAGGTGAAGCTGGGGATGAAAAATAAATAGTGCTACTGAAAAGTGTGCAACGAATGTTTGCCCATGTGTTTTCTTCTACTCTGTTCTACATTGCAAGGCGTGTCTGTCATTTTGACTGTCAGAACCCTACTACAGGAAGAAGGCAATGTTGCATATTGCCCAACGAAATGTAGAAACATAAATGTACATTGCAGTATGTGGATAGTTGATGTGCAGTCCATTTAGTCAGTAGAGATTGAAAGCGCACTGGCCAGGGAGGTTTCATCCTGAGGATCAAACCTAGCTAGTGAGGACTAAATCCTGTATACCTCCCACTCTTAATGTGTGGTGTTATGTAGTATGCAAATGTCATGTCATATACATTGTTGCAACTCATGCTACTATTTTACGTTTCCTGTCACAAGTATGATCATGGGGCACGTATTTGCCTACCTTCTGTACCTTCATTTAGTCAAAAAGGATTGAGCTGAATGGCCAGATTTCATTCCTCAGTACTGGTTTCTTTTTTTCTGCCTGTATGTTTGCATATTTGCAGAATTGTTACACACGTCATTACTTCCAGGTTAACAGAAAGCTTTCCTATAACGCACCCCCCCCCCCCAAAAAAAATCATTTATAGTGCACGATACACAGGGATAGAGAATGCAACCCACAACTTATTACCTTTTTCTAAATACAAGATAAAGAAATACTTCAGTGCAGTTCCATGACCAAAAATTACCGTCTCCTTTTAGCTGTAAACTTTATTAACCGAAATGGTCCTAGGGCTTATCAGCTGCTCGGAGACCTCTGCTTCATCCTACTTTTGGATCCTTAAAACAGCGGAGTCTCTTGTAAATAAATAATTTACAAATGGTTATTACTGCATGACAAACACGCTCTGCGTGCTACAATTACTAAAGGGCATTTAAGAGGACGCCCAATATTTGGAGGAGAATGCAATGGGTTCATATGTGAAATGCTGCTTACAGACGTAAATAATTATATATAACGGAGAAAAAAATGCGCGGGCCTCTTGTCTACAACATCCTAAAACCATTTAGAAATCTAGAGAAAATGAACGTTTGCATAATCAACTTCGTTGTTTAAAAACAAATAATTAATTTTGAACACCACATCACAATTAAGGCACATGCATATATTCTCCAAATGTTAAAATATGTCTTCTCCGTGGCCTAAGTGCTTGTTGTGTCCGAGTTAATTTAAATATTTAGTTACTTGTGTCGATCTTATTCAGATATAAAAATTATACAGGAAAAAATGAATGTGAAACAAACTTAAGTGGAAAAGCGCTGTCCAATTTAAAAACAATTAACCTGTTTTTTTTTTTTTAACAGCAGTTTTTCTAAATAATCAATTGAAGCTCTCTAAGGATAGCCAAAAGTCAGATATTTGACTATTATATAATACACATGGGAATAAATAAGTTACAGAAATATTCCGAATTTGTATTCTTTTGTGCACATCATGTATGCTAGGTTACACTGGATGAGAGCCATACTTCACATTTATTTTAGATGGTAGTATTATTGCATAAAGTCAACTCCTACAGTGAAGCTGCTGCGAGTATTAACAGTTTGGCCAGACTATGGGGGAAATTATGTTGAACTGAAAATGCTATATATCTTAAAACGATGCATACTGCAAACAGTTTTTACTGTGATTGATCCATTAACAGAATTTGTAGTAAACTTACTCGTAACAAACAGATTAAAGAAACCAAGATAAAGTATTAACTTTAACTGCGTGTGCACTTTTTTGACTTGATATTTGATATCATTTGGAATTAAATGTTAGGCATACATTAAATGACGCATCTTGCAGAATAGCATTTGGCAAGAACAGCTAAGGCAAGCGGGATTTAAACGGGCCACTGCAA
Organism: Protopterus annectens; assembly: GCF_019279795.1. Classification (NCBI taxonomy): domain Eukaryota; kingdom Metazoa; phylum Chordata; order Ceratodontiformes; family Protopteridae; genus Protopterus; species Protopterus annectens. The sequence continues at coordinate 1,856,233,263 of NC_056731.1, forward strand.
AATTAAAAACAATGACAATATAAGACTGTGTAGGTGTCAACAGTATACACACACACACAAACACGCAAGGCAGTGTGTTTCTTAGCACACGCCCTGGTGCCAAGAAATGCCAGTGGAAAGGATCTGTGTTTGCAGGGTGCTGCAACTGCTGCACTTGTGACCCCAAAGCTATTCGGGTACACTTAGGTCCTGTCCATAGGTGGACTGCTCGCATGAAGCTGCTGAAATCTCCTGAGGCAGCCCCTTTAAGGTGGGAGTGACTTAGAGGGCTGGAGATTTTTTTTTTCCGGTTGTTGTGCTCAACTAGTTGAACGAGTTGGTGTTGCTGCTGCCTGATTGCTCAGCTAAGATCCACCCTACTGTGCGTAAGAGAGCAAGTAAGGATTTATTCAAGACTTTGCTGGCCTCCAGCAGCACTCTTTCTAAGAGAGCCTTTCTTAGTACTACAGTACCAGCAGCAGGAATAACTTTATTATACAGCTCGACACACATACACAAGTACAGAAACACACAAGTAAAACCGGCAGCAGCAGCCGAGCCTCCAAACTATGAGTGGAGTATTCGAGCGGAGGGTCCCAACTATCCGGTCCAGCAACAGTGATTTCCAGCCAACCTTCCAGCCTACCGTTGCTATCATGCACCACCCGTCGCAAGAGTCGCCCACGTTGCCCGAGTCGACCGCCACTGAGGCGGGCTATTACAGCCCAACGAGCGGAGCCCACCATGGCTACTGCTCGCCCGGCTCTTCGTCTTACAGCAAGGCTCTCAACGCCTATCAGTATCAATACCACAACATGAATGGATCGGCCACCACCGGGGGGTTCCCGGGCGCCAAAGCCTATGCGGAGTATGGCTACGCCACCCCCTACCATCACCACCAGTACAGCAGCGGCGCTTACAGCAGGGTACAGTCAGCCGCCAGCCAGCCAGGTGAGGAACAGCTCAGTCATAGCCCCTGTATGGCCATCTCATCGGGATGTCTCTCCTTCGGGTCTAGCCATCTTTCTTTCACCGAGACAGCTTGCTTGCTAACTATAACAAATAAGCCCGTAATTAAACACTCTTTTCTAAGACTCATTTCATTTACATACAACTATATAACTAAGGCCGTGGAGGAGCCAGCGTTTTAGTTTTGCTGCCTGCACAACGGCCACAGTGACCCAATCTTTTCGACTTTCCTTCAGTTTTAGAAGCATTAACACATAGATGTTGACCTTTAACTGCCAAAACCTTGCTAATTTTCTGCTTGCTGACCGCTCAGGCACCAGTTTGTAACCAAAGCAGTTAACAAAGCATGCTTTGCCATTATGTGCCAGTAAACAAAGCATGTTTGTCATATGCCGCATTATATGCCACATTTTCCGCTTTTTTTTTTTTTGCACAAAGTCTCCGCACACACAATGCGTTGTATTGGAATGGGTTGTAGTCAGCTGGCACTCTGGTTCTATTTTCTCACTCTTTCCTTAATTTAATTTCCAAGGGCAGAATGTCCCCAGTTTCTGTATTAATGACTGCATCGTTTTAACTTGTAATTAGTTATTGTATTGTATTTACACCGGGCTGCATTGTATTGATTCTGATCTGACTTTTAGTCAGAGGATAGTTGTTGCATATGAATTCACGCACAAATGCATACACACAAAACGGCACAGTTTCAGCGGGAAAGGAGGCAATTGCAAATTCAAACAAATTCACTTTTGATCTGTATGTGCACACTAAATGAAACCCAGAAATTCAGTATTAATAAATTACTTTTAACTACACCGTACCGTGCATAATAAGAAAGATTGAATCTTCAGTGTGCTCACTAGTTATCGTGAATGAAATTGATAGTCTTTCATTGTCACACTTCTTTATAGTGATGTATTTGTGCAACTCATACACGAAAAGTAATATACCACATATTCTCCCTGTTGTAATAATTTGGTTAAGAGCCGTGTGTTGAAACTTAAAGACATCCATCTTATAGTCTCCTTCAGTTTTTTGTAAGTTATGCACAAACACAAGAACAGATTTTTTTGAACGAACAAAGCAGCAGAATCCCGCCTAAATGGCACTAGCACTGAACCAAGGCTGCATAAATAAATGCACTCATTAGAGCAAAAATGCAGTCCTTGACTGCTTACCCTATTTAAGAGTTAATTACAGTTTAATTTTCCAACAACAATTGATGGTCGGTACATTTCATTAACATATGCCCTGTAGTCCGAAACGGATACTGAAAAAATAGATGCATATAACTAAAACGATAGTAAATGTTGCATTTCATATACTTTTTGGTTACACGTTTAGCTTTCACATACGATGTGCTCACAACTAAAATTGCAGCTACCTTTCACCCTTTAATGTTTAATAAGATTGTGGCGTATAACACAAGAAGTAAAGCGATCATTCAGCTTTAGGTTTAAATGTGTGCACACAGCGCTCCCCTTTTGTGTTAGATATTAATGTATATACCTATTTTGTCTTTTAGAAAAGGATATAGTGGAGCCCGAAGTAAGGATGGTAAACGGCAAGCCGAAGAAAATAAGGAAACCCCGAACCATCTATTCCAGCTTCCAGTTAGCGGCTCTACAGAGAAGATTTCAGAAAACCCAGTATCTGGCATTGCCCGAGAGAGCAGAGTTGGCAGCATCCCTAGGACTAACTCAGACCCAGGTAGGTGACCTTCACTGAAGTCCAGTATTGCTGCGTAAAATTAGGAAGAGCCGCGGTGATAATGGCATGCACAGACCAAGACTGCAGGTGTTACTTGCATAACTTGTTTACTGACCCCATGCTTTCTTTTCTACTCTCTGGAAAAAATCATTAAAATGTTTTGTGTGCGAACATAAACGGGTGGATAAGCTTTGCGATCTAGTATTTCTACTATTGTTAACTGTATTTAGTGCGTTTAGTGGTTGGTTTAAGTAACTTAGTTTTGATACTTATAACGGTAATTACAGATTTACGGCACTGAGTTGTGTTTCCCCAGTTGTATGTCTATTTTGTAATAAAACAACACATTAGCGTTTGTGTTGAGAACTGAGATGCTTTGTTTTTTAGGAATGTGTTTAGGTGTAAGCGTATGTATATATATATATACACACACACACACACACACATTAGTGCAATGTCGTAGGAGTTAACCGATATGATGGAGTCTGTATTGTGATGTTAGTATGTCTGTTGTCATTTTAACAGGTGCTGCTGAATACTGTGCTTAAATAATTTTGAATTTGACTTACACAGTTGTAACTGTCACCAATATGACCCATTAGTATGTACTCAAGTGTAACCCATAGTCACTGGACATTGTAAGATGTAGCTAGTTTATTAATAACAGTATTTATCAGCGGCTCTGTGAGCCAGCAGATATATATATATATATATATATATCAAATACTACAAAATCCACCATTATTCATAACTGAGATCTGGATCATCAGATTTAAATTACACGGAAGAGGAAGGGGTGAGCTTCTTTAAAAACAATACCTAGATGTACAGCTATCCCTTTTTATATATAAACCAACTTAAAGAAGCAGCTGAACAGCGACAGGAGTACATACGGTTTTCCTTCAAATGCAGTCACATAACAATAGCTAAAGCAAACGAAGTGCTAACAGAAACAATAAAGCTATTTTAAGTTTATGTATGACATTCTGTATGAAACTCCTTCCATTCTATTAAGCACATTTTCGTTGTATGACTGTTTTTGGTCATGTTGATGGTTTATGTTTGCATTTTTAGCGGCCTGGTATTTATGCCTGTTGTGCAAAAGCGGCTGAAAGTTGTTTATGAATGTGTGTAATTTCTGTTCTGAGTACTACTGTCTGCTCACACGCATGGAGAAAAAAGGTGCTTCATCAAACACACTGGATTACATCTTTTAATTACTGTGTAGACACCCTTCCTAGATGTTTGTGAGTTTCGTTGAAGCTCTTCTTTACAATTTTTTGCTCTAGGCTACCCCCCCCCCTCCCCCTGTTAGATGCAGGTGTATTTTGTCATTACATCGTGTCCTTAGTAGGTAAACACAACATTGCATTCATTGTTCTCTTCGAAATTGATTTGTGTGTGTGTGTGTGTGTGTGTGTTTCTGCATGTGTTTGTGTTTGTATGAGTGTGAGTCTGTGTGCACATACGCCAGCCTTTTATGTTATACTTTGCTACAATGCTTGATAATTTCATACAAGAGTTTGTAAGAGTAATCCGATGTTAATGATAGCGCAAAAGGTATGTTCAGTTTAAGGTTAGGTGCAGGTAGTTATTTTTAAGCACGGTGAATAGCAATAGTTTTGGTTTGGTGATGTATTTAGAGATTAAAGATATATACACAGACAGAATCGCTGGAATAAACTTCAGTAGACGCACACAGATAAATGGGAACACCGCTTTCATTCTCTGTCACTTTTTACTTGATTTTATGTTTTAGTAAAAGTTGAGATAGTTGTCTCAGTAGCTTTGGCGGGGTTATAGTCATTGAATTGATTTTTCATCACAATTTTTTGCAGCATTTTAAACACTGAAATGTTTACTCCTATTACAATAAAAAGGCTGGTTTGCTATTATTTTACTTCTTCCACTGTCCAGACAGGTTTATGGGTTAAACAGTGTGATTCCTTTTCTGATTGTGCATGCTTCCTTTCGTTTTGGGAAAGTTTAGATGGATTAGCTGGTCTTCCTATTTTGAATATACTATGCTATTATAATAACTAGGAAGGGTGGACAAGTGACAGAAGCTATCCCCTAATGAGCTTGTTGCTTTTCTTCTTCTAGGTTAAAATTTGGTTTCAGAACAAACGGTCCAAGATTAAGAAGATCATGAAGAATGGAGAGATGCCTCCAGAGCATAGCCCGAGCTCAAGTGATCCAATGGCTTGCAATTCGCCTCAGTCTCCTGTGATTTGGGAACCTCAAGGCCATTCCAGGTCCATCAACAGCCATTCTCACCCTCATGCACCACCGTCAAATCCATCCCCAGCCCCGAGCTATCTAGACCCTGCCAACCCTTGGTACACAAACTCTGTGGCCCCTCACTTGCAGCCTCACAGCTCCCTGCAACATCCGTTGGCACTAGCGTCTGGGACTATTTATTAACTGTTTTCTGCATGGACTTATACAGTGAAGGTTTTATGAAGACACAGGAACATTTTGGGGATTATTTAGAACAATGAAACACTGCGAACTCTATGGCGAGATTGTGCCTGTAATTTATTTGCGTTCTGAAGGAGTTTGATCCCAAGGACTAATTTGTTGCAAGCGTGGACACTTTCTGTGGTGCCTTGAATTTTATGACCTCATTTTTCCAGAGACGTTTTTACAATGTTGTTCTAACCTTGTAAATATCTGTAGATAGAAGAATTGAACTGTATATTCTGGATAAATAAAATTATTGACACCGAGGAGATCTGATCTAAAACGTTGCTTCTTTATGTGTCGTTAGCTGCATGGGTATGCTTTAAGATTTGCAACCTGTGCTTAAGATTGAAATCATTTGGATACCGATTTTGCAATATTCGAAAATATATGGGGTGTGTGAGTGTTAATGAGTGCTTGCTTTGGACCAGTGTTGTGGGCAACTACGTTTGCATTAACTCATTGAAAAGCATTGTGCATCGTTTGATCTGCTTGTGGAAACATGCCACTATCTATTTAAATAGTCGAGCTCGACCTGAATGCTATTTATAATTAATTAAAGCTAGTGGCAGGTTTAGAGAGGTGGCCTGTGACAGATTTAGAGATATAACCTGCATACACTTGACCAGAGCTGATAGGACTGGTAGCTGCTTTGGACTGGTGGGCATTATTTAAACAGCGCAGCAGTATACTTGTTATCCGTTTCTAGTTAAGCTGGAAGATAGGAACGGTAATTAGGGTATAAGGAAAAGTGCTTGCTGAGAAAACACATGGCATTTACCATAAAGCTTAGCATTCCAAAATGAATGTATTTCACTGTGCAACATTTTAGCATATTTCTATAAGGCACGGCGTTGTAGTCAGGCATCGTATATTGTGTAGCCCATAACTCCCCATCTGCCCATCATCTTCACTTCTGGACTGTCTCGGAATATGCAATATTAAATAGGTATAAATCACGTCACCATACCTCTCAACTGTCCAGATTTGAGCAGAATGTCCAGATTTGTTGCCCCTATTGTTGGTCTATTTCTCATAAAAATTGTGGTTTTCAGGCAAATCAGTGGCAAATCACTGAGGACTGAAGTCAGAAAATAATGTCAGACATTTGAGTTTTAGTCTTCATATCTTTCAAAAAAGTCGCGATAATGTAAAAACTGTTATTCTATGAACTTTTTACGTTTGTAAAAGCAATATTTAAAAAAAGTGTCCCTATTTCTGAGCCTTTGTTCCCTCATTATCCGTGCCTTTGTCCATATTTCTTGGTCTAGGAGGTTGAGAGGTATGCACGTCACATATTTTAAGGGATTCTTAAAATGGGCACATTTTGTGAAAGGTGTTCAGACATCCGAGAATTACATTTGACTTAATTGCTACGAAGACAGAAGACAAGTTAGCCGATTTATTTTTCTGGAAATTATTAATATTATTCTGCTTGTGCCAGTGAAACGGTTATAAAGAAATGAATATGACCAGGTTGTTTGAAAAAATGGTTTGGATTAAACTTGTCCCAGCGATTCTTTCACTAGTATGCTTAATAATGCATCTGCCCCTCCAACACACACACACACACACACACACACACACACACACACACACACACACACACACACACGTACTCAAGAGGACCCTAATAGTATGCGTTTTGCTGTGTTGTAACTCCAGAAATCAACACGACATTCTTATAACTTTCCGGCACTATGGCGTGCATGCTTCTAGTTTTGAAAATTCATATTGGCTTTACAGTCTCTTTAACAATACAGTTGACCTAAGTAGTGTCGGGTGGTAAAGCTGCATGTAAAATTATGTGTGTGCGGTGGGAGTGCTTTTTCCACATTCAGCATTTTTTTCCTGGTGCCTAACAGACTGGCCTCAGCTTCTGCTTTCTTCTTCCCTACAATTAACAGCTTGGAGCTGGAGGGAGCAGGCTTGGGGGCGGCAGACAGATCAGAAGCAGAGCGCATTCCTGTGGCTGCAAAGCGGCTCCAGAGCTGAGCCGCTCCCGGCCACGACCCACCTCAAACCGACACAGAGACTCTGCTGGGAGAGGCCTTGGCCTGAAAGCCCTAAACCCCATGTGCTGCCGCGATTTGGGAATCACAGACGCCCTCACCAGGACTAGGCGCAGAACCTGCTGGCAAGCAGAACTCCTTACATCTGGCTTCCTGATTTAGAAGCTGTTTGTTCTTGCGCTCTCTGCACTTTGTTTACAAAGCTGTAAGCAAATATGCAAATAACGCAGTACAGCTCAGTATTAAGTATTACAGCCATATATAAAATGCGTTCTGCACTACGATTAGTGTTCAGGTTATGTTCCTTAATAAGCAAGCCAGCCAGCTCCTCTTGAAATACAATGACAGCAGAGACACATGTGTTTTCTGTTTATTTGAGCGAATAGCATGTGGTCCATAAACCAACTTCGATGCCTCAGATGTTTGTATGTGAGTGCTTATGTGTGTGTGTTGGGGGGGGGGGGGGTGCGCGCAGTGTTGGTTTTAAATAAACTAATTAAGAATTGTGGCTTATTGTGGGGAACACGTAGCATTTATTTTGTGCACATTATAATGTATAGTCATTATTTATATAATCTGACCCATGTGTAAGCTATACAATTTAGGGTAGGCTTAATGAGAAGCTATAGGTGGAGGGCTGTAGTTGGAGATCAGTTTCCCGTACACCGTTTCTTTGTGTATTGTATTGCCGTGTAGATATCTACTTAAATATCAAATATTAAGAATAAACGGTAGTGCCAAGTTTTATACTAATCAGCTACACATAGGGCGAATCAGGCAAGTGCCGAAAAGTTGCATGAAACAGGACGATGGCACTCCATCTGAATTTGTATGCAACTTAATTGAAGTTTCCTTTTCCTGATGAGTAACCAAGCGAACTTCAGTCCTTATTATGAACAGCATGTTATGTTGTGAATGTGTACCTATCCAGACCAAATGACGGAATGAATTTAGGTCTACAACATTGCTTTGGTTATGTAGTTTAGCAGTATAAAGCTTGGAGTAAAATGCAAGGTGTGGGCTATTAAACATGTACTCCCTCCCAGGCAAATATGCCATTAGAGAGATAGGAGAGAGAGGAATAATTTTCCTGCAAAATAGGACCGAAGCCCTTTTAGTTTACTCAAGAACCATCAGAAGTGTTTTCAATTTTCATTATTATTTATTTTACGATTTGATGACTGAGTGGGTGGGCTGGTCTTTTGACCTCTTTCAGACATGCCCGGGGTACAAGAAGAGTCCAGTAAAAATAAATAAATAAATATATTGCAGCATAGTTGTTATGCATGTATAATATTTAGCATGCAGTCATTAACTAGATTGAATAGCAGAAAAAAAATCCCAAAATATTACTTTATGTACAAGGCTAAACATTAGAAAGACAGGCCTCAAGGGAAATGATTCATGACTTTCCCACTGGATACATAAATGGTTCAAACAATCAAAACATCGCAATATGGTTTAAAAATAACTAGAGACTGTTTATTATCAAACACTCACAATATGAGATAAAAATAATTAATTGAATGTTTATTGTTGAACCATAATGAACAGCCGTGTTGTCCTGCATGAACATTCTTTATCACACAATAAAGAACTTGGTCTTCCTATAAATAAAACCCAGTGTCTTATCCACCAGCAAATCTAAATACCATTCATTCCTGTTTAATCCATTTCAGGGTCAGAGGGGAGCTGATGCCCACCCCAGTACTAAGTAAGTATAATGCAGTAAAAGCAGTCCTAAATGGGTGGCTATCCCATAACAAGAGACACTCTCAGGGTTACTCACAGGTAGTCAGCTACATAAACTTTTAAAAACATCAGCTCAGAAAGATCTTAATGCAATATGTAGAACACAACATGTATACAGCATGTTTAAAAATAGGATGAATTGTCAACTGTTACTGTTGTAGCTGTTTATGGTATTAGCACATCACTCAGGTGTCCCCTAGTCAAGGGGAATTGAGCCTTGCCATATACATGAAATGCATTTTTTGTGCTCCATATGTACCGCCTTGCGTATCAGGTTAAGAAATGGTCGTTATTTTCAGAGAATTCTGTACAATTCTCAGGAATCTACAAGTAAGATTAATGCAGGTTCTTTCTACATTCCTTTGTACGTTTGTTGGTTTCTTACTTTCTTTTTTCTTTTCAAACAACTTAGTCCAAGGTTGTAACACAGGCCTGAATTGTTGTTGTTTACATAGTGTGATCTGAAAACAGCATTTTGAAAATGGATGAGTTACAACTTTACATGGCTGTGCGGAAGCAGAGTTATGTAAACTATGTTTGTATACAAAATATAGGGAAGGGGTAAAGACGATATCCCCCTAATAAAAATGTCATAATTCTTGTTAATCATAAAAGGAAGGTAAAGATGAGTGAATAAAATCAAAAAATGAGACTTGGAAATGTTACTCCACACACAGGACTGTGTCAGTGCTGTGGTGGTCGTAGGCAAACTGTTTAAATTAAATTCTAGTTTACAGGGCCAAAGCTGCTATTTCATGATCATAGAAAAAAGTTGATTCTGATTGCCAGTTGATTCCCCACCCCACCTCCTCTAGCCAGGTGACCAGAGACTAACTCTGTTCTATCTTTTTTTTTTGTGCATCAGTACTACCCCACCCCGGAATGAGACCGTTCCACTGTTTTTAAGGTAGGGGAAGGTGGGGGGGGGGGGCAATCTGCAGCATCACAAACTGTCCTAAACATCAGCTAATGTGTGTGTGTGTGTGTGTGTGTGTGTGTGTGTGTGTGTGTGTGTGTGTGTGTGTGTGTATAACCATAATGGGTGGAGCTACTTATGCCACGTGCACCACAGCACATAGCATCAATTAGCTTCAGCTCCCACCCATCATTCTATAAACAATTTTAACAAATATCTGCCAAGTGATAACGGCCATACCTTTCAACTTTACAGATTTTCGCAGAATGTCCAGATTTTTGCCTCATACTTTGGTCCATTTTTCATAAAATTGTAGTTTTCTGACAAATTATTGGCAAGTCATTAAAGATTGAAGTCAGAAAATAGTGACATACATTTGAGTTTCAGACTTAATACCCTTCAGAAAATTCATGCCATAGTAAAACCTGTTATTCTATCAACTTTCGAAATTTGCAAGCGCAATATTGAAAAATTGTCCCTATCTTTGGGACTTTGCCTCACACCCCATTACTCTTGTTCTAAGAGGGTTAAAGGTATAATAAAGGCACTACCCCATCACTGGAGTGTGTGATCATTAACAGAATTGCCCCCACCTCCTACGCCCATGTGGAGTGGGGCAAGCTGGCCAAAAGCTGCTCCTTTTCCCACCTTCCCAGTTTCTCCAGTGTCCAACAGATTAATTGAACTGGATTATCATCTGGTTGTCACTCAAGGTTTCAATCATCTACACCATATAGCTAGGCTTATCACTTAGTTTCTTTGTAGTTTCAGTGTAAAACAGCGTAAAAAGCTTTGAACATTTTAGGCAAAAGTAGAAGAAAATGCTATAAAAGAAAAAGTATGTAGTTACTCTGTTTATTGATACAGGCTCATAGATTCATAGGTTCATACTAGGCTATCTGCCCTAGGGCATTTATAAGCCTAGCCAGAATATGTTTGGCTTTTGCCACCCATTTTAAATTTATTTTGCTATGCCCTTTTTCGAGGTTAGTATACTGTGCCTCTGTCTAACAGTGACACAGAAGTGATACCCAGGGTAAACCTATGATCTCCCATCCACTCATCAAGATTCCTCTTGAAGAGAGTCAATGAGGGACTCTGCCTAATCTGGACTGGGAATTTATTCCAGAGTGAAGGGAGCCTCTGGGTTATGAATCTGTCCCTCCAGCATGTCCTATTTATTTCAGTGCTGAGGTTCAAGTCTTTCGAGCGCGTAGCTCGATGGGATTTGGATTTTCTGAGGTGCAGCATGTCCATTAATTCTGGGTTGGACATGGCTTTATACGTCAGGCACAGATCGCCTCTGAACAGGCGGTATGCCACTGAGTAGAGCTGGAGTTTCTTTAACCGGGCAGCATATGGCATCTGTTTGGGCCCTTTGATCCTCTTGGTGAGGTACTTTTGGGGTCTTTCCAGTTGCTGCAGGTGTCTGGTAAGGTACATCCCAAAAGGGGCATTGTACTCAATTATGGGCCTGATGAGGGATGAGTAAAGAGGCACGATGACCTCCCCTGATCTAGATGTGAATCCCTTCATGATTAGGTGGGCTATATAAAATGTTTTTCTAACCACTTTGGCCACGTGGTTGTCAAATGAGAGATTGCTATCAACTTGGGTCCCCAGGTCCCTAATTACTTCTTCTGTACTAAAACCTGGACTGTGACCAGACACAGACCTTTCAACATCTAAGCACAAGAAATCTGGGCAAAGCCAAAGATAAATGTAAGGGCAATGGCCCAAAATCAAGGACAGATTTTAAATACTGCTCTCAGAGACTTAGAAAGCTGCTACAATAAGTGGTTTTGCATTCACATGCATTTTGTAAGTGACATGAAGACCTAAACTCAAATGTTTGCATTATTTAGTGAACTCAATCCTTAATGATTTGCCAAAAAAAAAAAAAAAAATTTTATGAGAACCAGACCTAAAACATTAGTTGAAAATCTGGACATTCTGCAAAAATCTGAACAGTTGAGAGGTTTGCGAGGGACACCTGAAGTTCAGTTAAAAACTGGGAAGTTGGAGGAGCCAGTGAAAGGTTGGGAATGAGTGGTTTACATCAGCCCACCCACCCCAGGGGGAAGGTAAAAGGAAGTGAGATGTGCTTGGGCATCCCTCACACACACACACACACACACACACACACACACACACACACACACACACACACACACACACACACACACACACAGACACAGACACACACTCACTCACACACACACACACACACACACACACACACACACACACACGCACACATACACACACCCCTGATCCCATAGTGGAGACTGGTACATGTGGGGGGCTGTCTACAAGGGGGCAGGGCAATAACTGAGTCACAGACAGAGGCATAGTAATATGCCACAACTCCCGTTGAATATCACCCCCATGGGATGTTATAGGTATGTATATGTACAGGGTTGATAGGCCTTAGGGAGATAAGCACTTCCTGGATAGCAGTGTCAAGCTGCCCTCGATCTCCTCACCAGTCATGAACATAGCTGAAATTGCCTGGGTGAGGAAGTCAGGTCTGGTAAACCTAGAGAGTGAAGAGAGGCTCTGGGAGAAGCTGGTGGTCAACTGGGGGAGAAGAACTCAAAAATACTACAACAAGGGAAGAGTGTGCACTTGAAATACATTGCTCTTTTGTGTGTTAATTCATCATTTAAATGTCTTTGACACTGTCAATAATACAATACATGGGATGACACTATGATGAAATAAACCAGTCCCTATAGGGACATTTAAAGTTACCCAACTATACCGCTAGTAGAAAACATTTGCAAAGCTTCTTTTTTAATGTAACCATAGTGTGTATCCTAATACATTCCGTTGCTTGTATAACCTATATATACCCAGCTGTATTGCAGTAAACTCATACTTAAAACATAGGATGCCTTTATTGTTATTTTATGATAAAAAATAACTTTCATTAAAGACATATGACAGCTAAATATAGCACTGCTATACAGGGTCCCTGGCAAAGTGGGGTGAGGAACTTTCTACCTTGGGTGACTGGTTTCATTAGTGGCCTTGATACAGGAGAAGCTAGCTGAACTGGGGGTGTATGGGTTGGGAGTGAATCGCTGACCTCAACTCCTACAAAAAAAGACTCCATCTCTAGGAAGGTTAGAAAGTGGAGAAGCTGCCTGAGGTGGGGTTGCATGGACACCTGAAGGAAGGCCACATGGAGAACCTCATGCAGATTTAGATACAATGAACATGAGCCCATCAAGAAGTGTGGATGCATCCTGGATGAATTTTTATTTATTTATTTACCTTTTGCTGACCGCAATAGTCCCTCTAGGCCAATGACGTTTTTTTCAGAGGAGGATGGGATTTTTTATTTATTTATTATTTAATTTATTATTTGACCAGCTTAGTTCCACTAGGCCAATCACATCTTGTCAGGTGAGACCTGTGCTGGTATTCCTAGTGGGGAAATTTGGTCAGGGCACTTCTCTTACTCCTTTCCATAAGTGCTGAGGGATCTTTTACATCCACCTGAGCTACCCACCAACTCAGACAGATGGGGCCTCCACTTAAGGTCACACCCAAAGGACAGCTTACTCAGGAGTGAAGTCCCCCCCCCCAACAGCCTTCTACACTAAAGGTGACTATGCTACCTGTTGAACTACTAGAACTGTGAAAGGTCTTCCTGGGTGCAGCATACAAAATGTGACCTTCTTTCCAGTTGGATGACAGGAGCAAATAGAAACTTCTCTGCTGGATGGACAATGAGCAACAATCTCCTGTTCCTGCCTCTCCTCTAAAAGTCCTAGGATTTTGGGTTCAGGAGGAACAAATGGACTTAGTGTAGGATCTTGATGTTCTGCTGCAAGGGTCAAAAAAGAAAAAAAAAAGATTGTATTACTCTGTCCCTGTATAACACACACACACACACACACACACACACACACACACACACACACACACACACACACACACAGATAAATGTGTGAGTTATGGTTTCTGCTGAAGCACAAGTTTCTGAAAACACCATGTTTCAGAAATTGTGCTTATTTCACCAAAGAAAGGGTAATGGTGAACCTTAAAATCCTGCATGCAGACTCTAAGCATGTTTTTTTTTTCTCTGAATAATGGAAACATCGGAGGTTATTATATTAAGTACCAAGGGGCGTGAAGAGTGCACCCCCCAAGTCTCAATCGTGTATAAAACGCTGATGGAATACATGGTAATCAGAGGATGAGAGTAGCTGTTTACCATATTTTGAACAGAACTTTGTGTATTTGCAATAGAATGTTCAGTAGTTTGGGGATATTTCTAAAGCTCTGCTGTCTCACAAACTTGGATAAATCTGTTAATTTATTCATTGAAGGGAATGAGTTATTGCATGTGTTAGACAAAAAAGAAAATGCATATACTGCCCGGCTGCCATGTTTTCACGTTACCAAAGCAGGGCTTTTTATATAAAAGTTTGTAGACTAAATCATACCTAAAAGGTCAGAAGTTCACCTTTTGCTAAAAAAAAGTTCACTGTTGTAGAACCTGAATTCTTTCTGATCGTTTCTGCAATGTTGGTGGGTTTCAGGTACAAAGCAATAGTTTTATCCAACGGCAACTGGAACGTTAACAAATACGTTTACCGTAATATCTCGGGTATAGCTCTCAGACTGTCCAGATTTTTTACTCATATTTTTGGGCTGTTCCTCATAACATCTGTGGGCTTCTAGAAAATCATTGAGGAATAAAGTTATTAAATAATGACATACATTTGGGTTTCATGTTTCATATCCTTCAGCGAATGCATGTCAATGCAACATTAATTATTCTGCCAAATTTCTAGGTTTATAACAGCAATATTTAAAATATGTCCCTTTGTTGGTCCCTTTTCCCATCATTATTTTTCCCTTTCTCCAGATTTCTTGCGCTAAGAGGTTGAGGGGTATGATTTCAGGACAATTATTTCTTTTGCTTTTCTTGCAGTACACAACTGCCCAAATATGGACTGTCCTACGCAAAGAGTGACAGGTGGTAATCCCACATATATTGACAAATTTCACAAAAATCACAAAACTGCATGGAGCGCTAAGCGTCTGAATTTCAGTACTCACAAAACAATTCATTTCAAATTGCAGGGCGTCATTAAGGGTACGCCAAAGGACAATGATATCAGTAAATGGGATGGTTTGTAAACGTTTGATACCTGCAAATGTTGCTTTAACATATTTTATCACTTGTTTATTTTATTAAACATTATTCATCTTCAGCAATCATCTGACCACTGTTAGAGTTATTTGGGGGTCACGTATTTTGACTAGTGATTTCACCACCCCAGCATAGAATGAGCATATTCATTTTCTCATGGAGAAACAAACTAGTAACATTACCACGGGGGTGACTCTGCATTTTAAATATTTGTAAAGTATCGTCCTTAGAAGAGATGTACAAGGAAGAAACAGTAAATATCAGTTTCAGTAACTGACTTTTGGCCCGCTTCATACCTCTCAAAATCTAAACATCAGAAATCTGGACAAAGGCAAAAATAACGGGGGACCAGGGTCTAAAATCAGGGATAGATTTTAAATATTGCCCTTATAATCTCAGAAAGTTGATAGAATAGCAGGTTTTGCATTAGCATGGATTTTATTAAGGATGTGAAGCCTGAAAATCAATATATGTCATTATTTAATGACCTCAGTCTTCAGTGATTTGACAGAAAACCACATATTTTATGATGAACAAACTGCAAATATAAAGGAAAAATCTGGACCTTCTGCAAAAATTTGAGCAGTTAAGAGGCATGGGCCTTCACCTGCATTGTTTCCAAATCTTAAATCTATAGTTTGTACGGAAAAAAGTATATTCATTAAGTCAAGGAAAAACACAATACTAATATTAGCGATCAAGTTTAATGTACGATTAAAAGATTTGTAAATAATTTACTCTTGAAACTGGTTAAGACATAGAATTAATAATTTCAGCGGGTGACTTGAAGCCCTCTATCTGTATTATTTGCAAAGATGAATCCATGTCTCAATATTCATGAGGCTAAAGTGATTGTACTGGCATTCATTTCAATAGTAAATTGCAGACTCAGTGGTTTGTCAACAGTACGTGTGTGTGCGTACGTGTACGCGCGTGGGTTGCGTGCGAGGCACACTGTCCTTACTAAATATTGATTTAGCATTTTTCACGTAATAGAAACAGCCTGTTTCAAACAGGGATGCAAAACCTAGTGTGGCGCAGTCGTTAGGAAGGGAACCAAGACATTTGCTGCTGTAAGAGCAGACTGTGCTCAATGGAAAACAGGAGGAAAAAAAGCAGTGTAGAAGCAGAATCCAGAAAATAAATATGACATCTTTCTTTTGACTTACTCCTCCTGTCAAACAAACTTATAGATTTCCTCAGACACCCAGACTTATAGCCTCCTAAATTGCAGTGATTTTTTTAAAATGTAATGCTTTTTATCTATAATAGCTCCCTCTTCAGTCTTTTACTGCATTTAACTTATGCCTCCAAAATACGCGCGCATGAACGTACGCACGAACGCGTATACACAAGCATGCTAACTCACACCCAGCAAGGGACTGCATTAGATCTTTAGCCCTCAGTAGGCTCTACAACCTAATGCCTTTGAAAAACTAGCAAGGAAAAAACGAGTTAGGGACGTTATTAAGTTTTATGTTATAGAAATCTCAGAAATCATTAAAGTACGTGTTTCATGTTTTGAGGATGTGTGTACTAATATCAGAACATAATATTAAAAAATAATGTTTAGCTATCAACTTAGTTAATGCATTTTAATTAACTGACAGATTGGTGGAAAAGTAATCATCATTAGATACAATTGTAACATTGTTTGTTTTGAAGATGTATGTGTATACTAGTGTAAAGAAATGCTATTAAAGAAAATGACGCGAAACCATCTACTTTTTTAATGCATTCAGTGTTCTCTTTGGACACGCTTCTTAACTTCTTTTGTATTAAAAATCATAGAAGAGGGTTGTAGTACAGCTAGACAAGGTGTACTGTGTCACTTGACAAACTGATGGGAACGTTCATGATCAATGATTGTAAAAATTGCCCGTTTTCAAACATGTTAACTAGTAGAACAATGCTGCTGAAAGCAGTAACGTTATAGGGTTGCCACCTGTCCTACTTTGCAAGGGACAGTCCCTCTTTGGGCAGTTGTGTCCTGCAGAAAAATCGAAAAAATGGCAAATGTCCTGAAATTTTAGGACAAAATTATTTCCTATATTTTATGTAATAGTTGCATAAAACAGTTATTCTGTATCTGAAGCAACTAAATGTTATAAGAAACAGAATAAGGAACTAAAATGTTACAAAAATTTAGGCAAAAACGTGAAGTTCTGTCCTTTGTACTGGCCATCAATATGTTTTTCCTTGCAAAATTTGATGTTTGTACCAAAAATGTCCCACTTTGGGCATTTGAAAAGGTGGCAACCCTATAACGTTAAGATATACACTTCTTTAATGCACTTTAATTAACTATCGCTTTTAGTCTAGAATCATATTTTCCGGAGGGAGGGCAATGTTTTTTTCATCTAGCAGTTAGCACTTAAGGTTTGGCTAGTCACAAGGATATCCGTCAGTAATGCATTCATCTTCATCTACTGGCATACAGTCTGTACTATTTAAGTATTTTCCTTAAAAGTATGAGGAACTTCCTTCTCAAGTCATTCTCTTTGGGAACAGTTAAAACTGTGTTTTACTTACTTGTATCTTTCTTGAATAATTACTGTATACACTCAGTGTGCTGAAAGTGAAATAGTGTCCACATATGAAGTGTTTTAGCAGCTTGGGGGCACCCGTGGGTGCAAGTGGGTAGATGTGGGACAAGAGCGCCTTGTTTTGTAGGTAGAGAAGCAGAACAGTATCATTTTGAGTTGAGGTTGATTTTAATCACTTTATAGTAATGAAGTCCACCACGCAAGATGCCAGATCCCATAAATTCTAGGCAGAAACATGGCATTTCTACAGCTAGTGAGATTTGGCTGTATTGGCTTGAATGTACCCATAACAGTATACCAAGTAAAAGGTAAAAAAAAGAGTCATGACCATTCAGAAGCCGTGTAATTGAAATACTGGTCATTAAGGGGTCATTTACATATAAGTAGTACAGTACAGAAATTTTAAGGGATCAGACGCTGGGGTGTAGACAGGCAATTTAATTTGTACTCGTGTGCTATTATTGCTACCTTTCAACCCACCTGGCAGTTAAACATTTGACCCGTTAGCCCCTCCCCCCCACACAAATGTTTGCACCTATATATATATATATATATATATATATATATATATAGTTATAGTTAAATGTATGTAAGTCTTGTTTCAGGCATTAATTTATACAGTTGTGGATATAATATGGCCTAGAAAAGTCATGGTTTCTCTAAATAATGTCTGCAAAATTGTACTTACATCCTTGATTATACAATGAAGCCTATAGCTTGGGTGGACAGACTTGCTTTGTTTTTTTTTTTTTTTTTTTTTTTTGTCTTAGAGGATTAAGACGCTGTTTCTTGCGGTCCAGTGGTACAATGTTTGGTTTCCCATCGGCTTACTGCGTGACTCTGAGCATGTCCCTTACCCAGACGCCCCTCCCGGGCTCAGTCTGAAAAAGATTCATGGAGATCAGTGCTCTACCCTGGAAAACAAAATTTTAATACATCCTAGAAGGGAATGGTTTCCTCATACCACACCTCTCAAGTGTACCTCATTACGAGGAACGTTCCTCATTTGGGGTCTCGTGTTCCTCAAAGTTCCTCAATGTTCCACATTGAAAGACTCTGTCACACATTCAGTGTTAGGAATTTTTTAAGTGAAATCCATGGTAAATAGAAATGAATCATATTAATTCATTAAAATATCTTCTCTATAAGTAAAACCAACATATTTATGGTCTTCCTAGTTGAAGTTGTTAGTAAGCCATTAGCATGTGTTCCACATTTTGCTCATTTGTTCCACATTATGAGGGCTGGTGTTCCTCATTTTGGAGATGGAAGGTTGAGAGCTATGCCTCATACAAACAGCTTAGAATTATCAAACTACATGTTACTCTTGTTTGCATAGTCATGCTCTTATATTTCCTGTGCTACTACTGAAAAGGAGTCCGACAATTAACATATCCAACATTGATTCCGAGACTGCGAAAAATACATAAATACATAGAAACACAGATGATCACATTATTTTAAGCGAAATATATGTATGTTGCCCTACAGCAACAAATAAGGGATTCAGAACCGATTTACTTACAAACGCATCAAGTGTTTTAAACCATGCAGAAATTGTGAGTGGGGATCCATATATTTAATTCTTCAGCATTTTGAAACCAGTTCTGTGATTGTACTCAGCTACACTAACTTTTAAGGTTATATAGTATAGTCTATATAGATAGATAGATATATATGTCGGTGTGTGCGGGCGCCGTTTGTGTGTGTGTGCGCGCGCGCGCGTGTGAGAGAGCGAGGCGGAAAGACAGTAATACTCACGGACCCTCATAAACATGTCTTGTACTCCCACTATATACTGTGGACAAACGTATTACAAATACAATCTCTTTCTCGAATATTTGTTCCTCTGCAGATAGGTTGCATCAGTATATATTGTGTACTTAATCGTGTGTCACCACAAGCATCGTGGTTTTCAAAGTGGCTACAGGTCTTTATTGGCAGCTTTACTGTAATTGATTATGGCAATCGAAATACATATAGGGAACCAATGTTCCCTCCAAAATGTGGTAAACTACCATTTAAAATGAGGATCAAATTGGATACATATGAAACACATTCAAACAGCTTAAACTGGGAAGCTCAATAGCATAGTTAAAATGCACTGCTTTATACTTGCAAAATGTTAATTTACTTAATCAATACGATTCAGTATTATTTACTACGAGTATTTGTTAAATATTTTAGTAAGGAATGTGTAATGAACCCTTTCAATGGGGAGCAACATAGATCATGGAATTTTAAGACTAAAAACGACGAATATCACACTTTCTTTTCACAACGAAGTACATTTGGGAAGTAGGCACTGAATGATCCATTTCCCCAAAATAGTGTCAAAAACAGTCGCTCTAAGTACTTTTCTTCCATTGCATGCTAAAAATGTAATGATGGCACTTGGATATGGCATCTATGAATGCATTTCTGACACTGTTGGAAAATATATACATATACCTCCAGTCTTTTGTTTTTATTTTGTCAGGAATCGGACTGAATGACACGTGCCCTACCATTTATTATTAATATGATTTTATTATTTTTAACAAAACAAGCAAACTATCTCACTGTACTAAAACTAGCTGATTCATTATTAGGTTCTTAGAATATATAGTCTTCACCCGCGGTAGTAGTGCCGCGGTATCGTTGTCGCCTCACAGCAAAACGTTGTTGCGTTCGATTCTCAGCTAGAGCGTTTTCTGTGTGGAGGCATGCGTGCTTCGTTGAAGGTTGTGCGTCAGGGCTGGTAACTCGGCACGTAAAAATCCACTACCAAAAATTAGCGGACCGGAGTTCGCTGTGGCGACCCCTAACCGCGATAAGCCGAAAGATACAAGAATATCTAGTCTTTACTAGGCTTTTGTCATCCAAATCAAACAAACGTAATACCTACTGAAAATACAGAACATGTTTACCTGTTTATGTTTTTCATTAAAGCTATTTTATTATTTAGAACGTATTTTGCAAATTAAGAAGACATTAAAGATTGTGCTGAGATCTAATAGGTACTCAATTAAGCATGCGGTCCACTAGACCATTGAACAAGTTTCTCTAAGCACTATTATGCTGACTACAGTCAATAAGCACATAAAGGCTGAAGGAATCAAACCGTAGACTACAGGGAACAGCTCGTTACTAACACTAGCCCTAGTCTTCTATACTAACTGCTAGGCTTAACTGCGTTATTATTAGCTTGTAATTTAGTGTTGTCTTCTCCTCATACTGTCGAATAAAACATGAAATTAAACATGCCCTGACCTATCTTGTTAGCTTTAGTTTTCTTAGAGTTGTTACAGGCTCATTCACTGTTAGTTTCTGCTCTGTATGCAGTATAACAAACACACGAAGTCAAAGCATGTAACAGAACAAAGAAATAAAATTAAAAGAAGGACCAAGGCGCTGCAGTTTGAATAGTGTAATTGCCCTTTATTGAACCGTTACTGTATATGTCTTTTTGTACACGGGGTGGGGGTGCTTCACTGCTGAATGCGCTTGCACCTACAAAGAAAATATAGAGAGAAAGAGAGAGATAGAAATACAGACAGTCTGACAGACAAACAGAGAGAGAGAGAGAGAGAGAGAGAGAGAGAACTTTGACTTGGATTTTCCTTTCCTGAGTGCGCTTCCAGAATGCATAGGCATATATAAATATATATATATATATATATATAGAGAGAGAGAGAGAGGGGGCGAGAATAGTCGGAACAAAGCATCTATAAAAATTATTATTTTCAAAATACCGCCGTTTGACATAAAAAGAGCTATTCATTTTACTAATAGGGCCACACAATTACTTGCCCGATGCAGTTCTGCTGTATACACACACACACACACGCACACACACACACACACACACACACACACACATATATATATATATATATATATATATATATATATATATATATATATATATATATTTGCCTTTTCAAGTGTGTGAGTGTGTGTGTGTCTAAGTGCGTGACTGTGTACGTCTGAATGTATGTGTGGGTGTGTGTGGGTGTATGTATGTGTGTGCACGCGCGTTGTAACAAGTGGTGGAGGTGACCGTAAGGATACAAAGTAAAGAAATCTATATATATTTGGGAATTATGCCATTCCAGTGTTTTGGAAATATACTTGACACGCCCGCGTTTGTTTTTTTTTTTATAGAAAGGGAAAGTTTACGAGTGCGTGCGTGCGCGTGCGTGTGGTGGGGGAGGGTATATATTTGAATTCATCTGCTCTTCTGTTGGTGAATGCCCTGAATGAGTGAAAAAGGCATTGCATTATCCTGGTTTTAAGGTTATTAGACACTCAGAACAATTGGCAATGGAAATACCATTTTAATGAAATACAGTATCATTTTCCCTTTAAATATTTATTTGATTGCCCCCTTCCACATGATTTCTTCATGTTTCATGTCTTTCCTGTGGTATTTCACATGGTGCGCTCATTGAAATTACAGTAGAATATTTCCACTGAGCAAGCCCATCTGTACTACAAAAATAGTTTTTTTTTTAATAATGGTTGAATTAGCCCTACTGGACAGTTTCGGATGTAACACTCGGTAATAATTATACTGCGGGTTGGATTAGGATGCTATTATCATAATCTGGACGTTCACAATTATCTATAATTTGCAAAGATGCGCGAGGTCTTGATTACGGTTTTTTTTCTTTCTTTCTTTCTCTCTTGTTATAACCAAGCTAACCATCACTAAACAGTGACAGTAATAACAGCTAATTTTGCTGGCAATATAAGAGGTGCAGGGTGTGCAAACAATTTCACACCTGGATGTGCTCAGTCAAGCAGGAATTGAGGGAGAGAGAGAGAAAGAAATGGAAAGAGAGCGCTTCTTTTGCCGGTAGATTTAGCAAAATATGTAGACAGTGTTGTTATGCAGAAGGAAATGGGGGAATACCTGCAGCCAAAGAAAGCACAACACGCTAAAAATCGTCGAACCTACACAAACTGGGCTACTACAGTCTGCAAGAGGGAGCCATTACGTGGTAAGTTCTTCACCTACCTGAGAAAATCTATGTTAGCTGTTTGGAAAACTTCTCGTTAACAGACTGGATACATGGACGCACAGAAAGGGTAACTATATAACTACTCCAACGGCGTTAATTTCATATGGAGCACATTTTTCAACTTGAGTGGGGCAGGCTTGGTGGTTCTAACATTCTGCTGCTGTTTTGTGGGCTATATCCAATTTATTGGAATGCTGTACGTATTCATTAATATTTATGTAGGCTCAGGAAAAGACCACTAGCAGCACCGTTTCAACGAAGGAATTACGGAATGCACAGGTTACATTACTTTTTTAAAAGAAAGCTTTACCTGGCAGTCATACGAACTTGTGCGATAAGCTTCATGCCTAAGGTGAATTTTACAGTTTCGCTTTACATGTTTTTGCACTTTAAGGTATTCTGCTTTATTTCAATTCTGAGTCAACACTGCTGTGAGATGGTCTCACTTTTTATGTTATAGAGAAAAAATGCTTCCAGACAACGATTTAAACTGAAACGAGAGATGATCCGAATACAAAAGAACCTGATTTTGGCATTAAGTATAGCGCCCGCGCACGCCCACCCACGCGCCTGCGCACTCACACGGGCACAAGCATATCACCCCCACGTAACCATTAAACAGCGTGTTTTTCCTCGTGAGCTCAGGCTTTCTATAACCCAATTGCACCTATTTCATAATAGCTGCGTTCTCGTGGGGGTGGGGGTAGGAGTTAGATTCTTAGACCCTTGCAAGAACAGAACAGGTGTTTTTAAGATAATACAGTTAAAGCATTAATTTCATATCCCCCTGAGTGTGAATACACGTTTATTGCATTTAGGCTTTCAGACAGCAAAGCTCCGATGAGATGGCAGTGAACGAAATAGTCGTTAGTTATTTAAGAGGGTGTTAAAAAGAGTCTGCAGTTGCTGTTGGTTATTCTGTATGGGGTAACCTGATAACCGTTTATTGGGACAGCCTGATAACCCTATATTCCTCCATGTATCTGGGACACTGACCTTATACACCTAAATATATTCACTATTCAGTAATCGTCCAGGTACAAGGGTTGGGGTAGGGGACAGGCAACACACACAGTTTATGCTGCCTACTGCATAAAGCAGGCCATTCAAAATGCATCTCATAGATCTGTCAGTCTAATAACTTTGGTATAAAATCCCAATAATGATTGATTAGCTGTATAGACAGCTAAGGAAATGTAAACCAGTGTAGCGTTTTCTCAGAAAAAAATGCTTTCCCTTCAGTTGGCAAACATTTGACTAATACAGGAAATGTTCAAATATTATATCATTAAATAAATGCATGCAATCCTACAAATCCACTGTCTGGATCAGACTTAGAAACCCCATTCATATAGCAACTCAAAAGCTGCTGTTTAAATGTATACAATGATTTGCATTAAGCGCCTGGTTTTATCATCATAATGAAGTTCTGCGAAGTCATTCTCCTCTAGCTGAACATTTGAAGGCCTCTTTTCCTATTCAGCCTTATAATTTTGGTTAATTTTCCAACAATTTTGGGTCCTACGTATCTGCAATTTGTGTATGAATAACAGAATAATTTCCCTCTTTTGTTTCGCCTTTCCTGTGCCTGAATCTAAATAAAGATGGCTTTTTAGTATTAAAAGTGGAAGAAAATTACAGGTAATTATCTTTGACGGTAAAAACGCTGTAATCAGCGGGCTACATCAAAAATTACCCTAATTATGGCTGCATTTATGAGAATGGAAAACCTTCTTGTGGATAAAAACCTTAAATTGTCCCCAATATCTACTTCAAATTGGATGGAACTGCAGCTGTAGGTTTTGTTCCGAAATGATCCTGGGGAGCTTTAGGAATCCTCAATCCTGCATTACACAGTGGGTAGACAAAATGGAAAAGAGACATTTTTTCGCCAGCTTGACAATACTTGTCTCGGGGGATGACAAGAAGACGGATTTATCTTCTACGTACTGTTTGGGGATTTATGACTTTGGGGTTTTACTGCAGAGGTAACCTTCCTATTAGTAAACAGGCAGGTACCGTTTTATCTTTCACTTTGTGTGTGCGTGTGCGTGCGTCTCTCTCTCTCTCTCTCTGTGTGTGTGTGTGTGTGTGTGTGTGTGTGTGTGTGTGTGTGTGTCTGTGTGTAGAGCCGACATTGGTAGCATCTCTCGAACACTTTCTAAGAAAGAAGGCATTTCTCTATATAATGTTCATTTACCTTTTGAGTGCTAACAATGCAACTTATTAAAATGTAAATAAATGTGTGAGGGTAGAAATTTAGGGTTGCCACCTTTTCAAATGGCCAAAGTGGGACATTTTCGGGACACACATCAGATTTTACAGGTCGACACATACCCACGGTCAGTACAAAGGATAGAACTTATTTTTTGCCTAAATAAAATCTTATTCTTGTAGCATTTGAGTTGCTTATTCTGTTTCTTGTAACAGTTAGGTATTTTAGATACATAATAACTGTTTTATGTAATTATTACATAAAAATATAGAAAAGAATTATGTCCTACAATCTCAGGAGATTTGCCATTTTTAATATTTTTTGTCAGGACGCAACTGCCCAAAGAGGGACTGTCCCTCGCAAAGTGGGACAGGTGGTAACCCTGTGGAAAACGTTTAAGGCGGTATTAGTTACAAAGCATCAGGAGTTTCTTGAAGTGTCAATAAGAAAGTGTTAAGTAAACTGAAAAGGATTAAGAAATAGCATCTGATGGAGTTTAAAAACTATAGTCATGCAGTTGATTATGCTTTGTCATAAAGCAGTTAATGCTGTTGCCTGGCAGAATTATTTTATATACATTAACAAATTATTGGATAAAACGGAGAAGAAAAACGTGTTTTAAAGATAATGCAATATTATATACACAAGCACCAGTAACGTCTATTTAACACGCTTATCATCAAGAAATTAAAGGTTTGTAGTGTGCTAAATATGTTTTCACTGCAGTGAAAGTGGGCATTTCTAGACTCGGAGTGCATAACCTCCAGTTTAGACTTTGTTATACAGTTCTGTACTCTATATCTGTTTTATGTCAACTTCACATCAGAGAAAACAGGAAACGTGTGCAGAAACGTATGAAACATATGTACATGTGAAAATATATGTTTTGCTTCTTGCTGAAGGAAGAATGTAAGTTATCATATTATCCAGTTTGACAGCAGCTGTGAGTTATGAAATACAGTTCACACGATTTAAAAGATTTTTACTCCATTAATATGAAAGAGAAACAAAACATATACAAAATATATACACAGCAAATTTTCAGCGTTATATACATATACATTGTTTTTGTAAGGTTTCAAACATGGTGTTAAAAAAGGTTGTGCTAAACCACATATCTGACTTTAGAAAAACATTTTACAGGTCCAATCCTGACTGTTTAAAGATCAGTGAATGCCACCACCTTTTTATGGATACCGAAGATTGCTAAGTCAGTTAGGTGCTCTGAAGGTTTGCTCCCAAAACACTGCCTTCGAGTGCCTTTTTATTATGTAGAGATTCCATATCTGGTTTAACTTTCTAACTGAACGTTCCAACAGTATGAACCAAAATAGATGTTCACTGAAGTCCTTTATTAAACAGAGCGCACTCGGACACTGTATGGCACCAATAATTTGTGACGTACCTCGCTACAATATTTTTAATTTCCATTGTTTATTGGCACCCACAGCTAAGCATTCCCTTGCGTTGAAGGAGAACAACCGTGTTTGCTGTCATCAAATTTAGCTATAAGTGCACATATATGCCTCTTGGTTCACCCGCATTGCTTATTTTGTTCAGAGGTCACTTGCTATTGATGCACTAAGAGCTTGTTTAGGAGAACCACCAACAAACAGCCTGGGCACTGAGCACTTTTGCCACACTAGAGAATCAAGCATATACTGTTGCCTCCTGGCACTTTACATCATTTGTGGACGTTGCATTGTATCTTGATGTGGGGAAGGGTACCAGTGTGAATACCCAGACATGTAACTGTTCGGAGGCATGTTTACTCCTTTGGTTGAGGCTGACACATCCCAGACAGGTTGAATACCAGGTGATCGAGGAGAAAGAGCAGCAGAACCTGGCATAGGGTCAGTTTCGTGTGGATTGTTGCCTTGCTTAAGCAATTTCTTAAATTTGGATCGCTTATTTTGGAACCATATTTTTACCTGTGAGCAAAGAAGATTAAATTATTTAGTTCAGATGCACAACTTTCATAAAGAAGAAGAAGAAAAAAAAGCCAGCTGTTTTCACAGCTACCCATTTTAATGGAATGCAACGATACACCAGCCTTAAATTACTGTTACAGATATTTATCATAAAATTACTGAACAGCAAACAGCCCTTAAATCTGTCCCAGTAATTAATCTGGTGAAACAACAACAACAAATGCACCAGCAATAAGAACAACAGCAGCAGAGTTTTGACACTACATACAAGAGTCAAATCTTTACCAGTTTAACTTATTAGGTGTCCCAGCGTCAGTTAATTAAATTTATGACGTTTATCTTGTCTGTGGATCTGGTGCTTTGAAAATGCTCCCTCCCCAAAAAAATCTTTATTAAGATTTTCTTATACCTCCTACTATACCTACATATTGTAGATGTTATAACACCTTAATGGACACACACACATAACACCTTAATGGACACACACACACACACACACACACATACATAATGTGTGTGAACACGAGTATCATTTTTACATGCACATAATAGAGATTTTATCACAGAGACAGACAGGCAGACAGATAGACGGGCAAATAGATGTGTGTGTGTGTCTGTGTGTGTGTGATTGTGTGTGTGTGTGTGTGTGTGTGTGTGTGTGTGTGAGAGAGAGAGAGATAGAGAGACGTCTATCCATTTAATCTATTGCATATCTGTATCTGTCACTGAAGTCAGGCAGTAGACGCTGATCTATTTTGTGAATCTTCTACTATGCACTACCTACTTTGAACTTATTAGGGAAAAAAATCTATTAAATGTACAGCTTATATGGCACGTGAATCATCTTTATGTAAAGATAATGTAAATAATGAGTACAAAGCTATGCATATAGATTATGTAAATAATAAATATTCAGCTATGTGCGTAGATAATGTAAATACTGAATACACCCAGCTACTTGCATAAATAATGTAAGTAAAGAGTGCACAGCTACGTGTCTAGATAAAGTAAATAATGAATACACAGCTACTTGTATAAATAATGTAAATAAAGACTGCAGAGCTACATAGATGATGCAAATAATAAATATTTAGCTATATGTGCAAATAATGTAAATAATGAATACACAAGTGTATGTTTCGATACTGTTAATAACGAGTACACAGCTATGTGTACACACAATGTAAATAATGACGACATAGTTATGTTGCTTGTATAATTAGCAGTATGATAAACCTCAATCAATTGCTGAACAGTTGAACGTTCATTTTTTTACTTCTGAAACAGAGGGCTAAGAATGTGTATTTGTGTGGAGGTATGTTATGTGCTTTGCTTGTTTGATTTATCTATTTATTTCAGTTTGATGACCGGGGAGGTCCTCTGGGCTCAGGGAGCCCATTTTCAATCTTAATTGATTATTTCTTTTTTCCTCTTCATGCAACCTTATTATTACTACTTTAATTTTACAACCTTAATATTAATATTATACATTTTATGTTTTTTTTTTCTTTTTCTTTTTACTTCCACTTTGGATGCATGCAAACATCAAATAAACCCTAGTTCAGTCGTGGAGCTTAAATATAAATAATCGCAAAAAGACATAAACTAGTCTTGGCTAATAGCAACGTTAAACTGGTGGAGATAACTAACTACAGCAGATATTATGCGGGTCACTAGTATGCACAGTTAGAAGCTGCCAGGCATAATAGAACAGAAAACATAAGCTACTGATACACGAGACTTCAAATTACCAGTGTTTTCCGGTTCAGAAATTAAATATTTCAGATGAATATGCTGGTAGTATCACTGGTCACAATATATGCACGGCAGGCACTGCATTTTCCATTAATTTAAGATTCTGATATAAAAGTGCACGCGTGTGTTTGTGTGTGTCTGAGGGAGGGGGGGGGGGTGCGTGAGAGAGAAAGAGAGGCTGTATTACTTTCTATCAGTCTTTCCGGACAAAGAAATATCTAGTGCTGCACTTTTTGTGTTACCTTTTTTTTAATCTGCACTTTATTTGTGTGCCAAGATTATACAGGTGTAAGCACGTTACCTGGGGATCCTTAGTCTGTAGGCCATTGCTTACTCAATAATCAACATCAGCAGGCCGAGAAATAGAATAATCATTGCAAACCGTTAGATAATTGTTTTTTCCGAAAATGCCCTTTCTAGACCAGGCCCATATATTTATTTGAAAGGCTTTTACCTATATTCACTGTTTTTAGAGAGGAATCTTTAGGCAGTTTAAGATGCTGCTGTCACTAACAACGCTATGTGTCTGTGTGTTAGAGAGAGAGAGAGAGACAGAGAAAAAATCAAATAGTAAAGTGCAGCTTTAATTTTCACCAAGGCGTTTGCTGCATATTTAGCGACTCTTTCTGTAGCATGTGCATTTATTTTATAATCTCTAATTAAGCATATCTAACAAAAAAGTTTGCTAATTACCTGTGTCTGGGTAAGTCCCAGCGAAGCTGCAAGTTCAGCCCTTTCCGGTAGTGCCAGGTATTGAGTTTGCTGGAACCGATGATTCAAAGCTTGAAGCTGGAGGCTTGAATAAATGGTTCTAGGTTTGCGAATCTTTTTCCCTTTACCATTAAACCGTATCTCACCGTTTTCTATTACTGTAGTTTTCTGTGGATCTGCAACACAAAATATCAGCACCTAATATGAAACATGACAGTGGAAAATGTTATGAAGAAACCGCAGTTTTTAATCCATTTAGTACAAAAACGATTAGTGTCTGTAATGCTATTTAACTAGCTGCAGCAACATACAAATGACAACCTGAATGTTGCATCCTAAAATGGCTCCAAAATAACCCGAATGCACTTGGGCGCACAAAAAATTAATTACCGATTACAACTGTGGCCCTACTTTGGCCTAAATAGCAATGAATAAATTAATAAATAAACAAATAAAATGATAGTATGAAAAATGCGTAATCCTCTGCAACAGTGAAACGTTTTTGTTATTTTTACTCATACTCTAGGTTTTACTCAAAAAATCATTCCCTTCAGATAAAGTATTGTTCACAATATTACCTTCCATTGCTTGGTTTTAAGATATTCGATCAAATATTCTACATTTTGTGATATTAAACTGGCCCCAATAGTTTATAAAATCATTGCAAAGCAAGGAGCGGACTATTGATAAAATTAAGAGGTCCCTTGGGCAATTCTAAACAGATCATTTAGTAGCGGCAACACAGCACGCATTGGTTGTGTTTCCTCAGCAGTAATTTCAGCCTAGGAAGTTAGACATTGTCTGGGTGACAGACTTGGCCTGAGGCTATACCAGATGAAAGCATTTGGGAGTATTGCCATTTGTTTCCATTGGTACTAGTGAAGGGTGTTTTAAAATGAATGCATCTACATGCATTGGCTAGCTATATATGCTCAAGGTAATTAGACAACAGCCACACTGATGTTAGCATTAAGAGACTGGGTTATATATGCTCAATGTAATTAGGCAATAGCCACACTGATGTAAGCATTAAGAGACTGGAATACCACTAACTGACGTAGTTATTATGTATTCAACTTTCTTTAACCTAAGTGCCACAGAAAACTCAAGCCGAAAAATGTACATAAAAAAGAGCGGACACTGGATATGAGAGCATGACAATAAAATGAACGACATAAATATGAATAGAAAGTTGTTGAATTTTTGTGCTGACACACACTAGCAATATTACCAGAATGCATCCAAAGACAATGCAATGATTAGTATGAGGAAGGGAGTAGGAAAGCTATGAGTACGAGACTACACGGGGCATTAAAGTTGGAAGGATGAAACATGAAGGATAAAGAAGTTGGTCCGAGTCTCACCTGCATCCTCTGCTCGCTGTTGGTTGATACCACTACCATTGCCGGGGTGGTAGGTTGAAGGCAGGTAGGGGCTGTGTTGCCCATGGCTCAGGTAAGGATAGGTGGCGAGCGAAGATGGACGACTGTATGAGTTGGCTGACCCAGGCGGGTATGGCGAGCTGCTTTCGGTATGCTGGTGATGGTGAGGATGATGTGGATGCGAGGTCGAGTGCAAGCAGTGCAACGGATAGTGATGGTGGTGACCGGCAGCCATGGACGGTGAGCTCTGCTGTTGCTGACCAAACTCCATGAAAGCAGACTTTGACGAGTCCGGGGCTTCCAGATTGTCAGCCATCGTAGTCATGGTCATCATCAAACTTTCAAATTGAGAGCACTCCCCCTCGCTCTCTCACACGCGCACACACAAACATCCACGCTCACTCTCCCTCTCTCTCACTCTCCCTTTCTTTCCAATTCTGTCCAGGATTGGAGGTGAGGTTTACGGAGAGAAGATGATGGGGGGAGGGGTGTAATTCCAGAAACTCTAATGGCCGACTTTTTTTTCTTTTTTCCTTTTCCACTTCCAACTTGTTTAGAGGAAGAAAGACTCGAGCTAAGGCAATGATTTTAAGCTTGATTCTGTTAAACTTGGTCTTCTGCTTTTAGACTTGATGCAGACGCCACAAGTGAAATGGTTTGTCTCCAAAGGGCAAAGCCTTGCCATTGGTCAGTCTGTCTGTGACGTCACAAGGCGCGCTAAAGAGCCCACCTTCAACTGTTTGGCTGTCAACCAAGCCAGACCGTAGTTCTTTAAACCCAGCTACCAGCATTGCATGCTACAATTAGAAGAGCCAGCCAGGTAATACAGAAACATTTTCTCTAACCCAAGATCGCCACTGGCAGCGTTGCATCTACGTTTAACAACCATGTGTTATTCTAATGTTTAAAGCGGGACATCCAGCAATGATCTTTTCTGCTACAATATATAGAACTGTTCTGCAAAAGCCTCAAGCTGCAGCAGGCATGTAATAAGAAGACAAAGGCTTTGTAGCTAGTTTGTCCCACCCTTCATGTAAACCTGTTACCCAGTTTCATTACCTGCTTTGTCTACTGGTAGACTTGGGGAGAGAGATTCATTGTCTGGACTTTCAAACGAATGCCATGTGTAAGCATTTTAGACACTGTAACGTGTACCCCCTTTAACCGATGCTTAGTTTTCTGTTTAGGTTGCGGGATATTTGTTTTATTGCTGCACTAGTTATTTACTTCCATCCCCCCTGTTTAACTGTTGCTTTAGTGATACATCCATGACATTCTGATTCCTGCTCTTTTTCATCATAAATAATTTTAAGCATTCATATGTTATCCAAGCCATTTCATTTAATCTGCACTTCAGCGTTTCTGGGACGGGTGCTGCTTTAGCAATAAATTAATTCTATTATTTAAAATATTTACTGTGATTCATAATGAATAACAAGGTCTGACAGTCGATCCCTGGAAATCTGGCAGTAGTGAGTTTTTGTTTCCTATTGAAAACAGAAGCTGCTGTAATGACTTCAAATATATGCAAATTATACATGCGGTTAGTGGTTTGGCAATTTTTGATTACAATATAAACTACACTGAAGCAGAGCGCTTCCATTTTGAAATCGCCTTGAAATTACAATCCACAAGTTTTTTTTATTTTATTGTCAGACAGTCATTAATAAGATGCAGCGACATTTTACGAGTATTTCATTTTATTTTGCGGAGAGAGGTAATTAGAGTCGTAATCAGAGCTATGCGGAAATGCTGCTCTGATTAACCGCAGCAGCACTTTTGTTCAAATTGCTGCTCTGAAATTCAGAACAATTTCCCGGTAATGATTATGGACTGGGTTTATTTTAGGAGGTGGAATAAAAGTGGATATAGCATAAATTATCCTCTAATTATACACTTGTGTCGCCTCAATTATCCTTATCAAACTGGTTGTCTAACTGCAGCATTTAGTTGCGGTTCTCTCCCTTTTTTGGCTATAAAAAGACGACCATACCTTTCTTGTACTATTCTAGCTATTATTTGCAAACAGGGATTTAAACCGAAGCTTGCAACTAGGACAGGCACTCAAGCACACGGGACTGCAGTTTCCTAGCTGGACTAAATCTGAGGGGAGAAACTCTGCATGTTTTTACTGTGGTCGGGATCTGATCTGCATACTATTTTTTCTTACTTTGGAATAATAAGAAGACACCTAGTGCTGAAAGGAAACCCTTACCAGAGCAGGTAGGGTTACAGATAAAGGATAATTCCCTTCAAATACTAAAAAAAGACAGTAGAAGAAACTGGAAATAAACAACTTTCGTTAGTTACTCCAATCAGGACTGGGTTTTGGACTATATAATTGTTATGTAATGGTTCTGATGGAACTTTACTGTAATGGACGCGCGGGCACGCACACACACACACACACACTCACACACACTCACACACACTGGTGCAAGGGCACAAATGCGTTCTTGTCCCACATTGAAGCGCGTCCCGTGATAGAGCTGCTCCAAATGTATAATGCGAGAAATGAAAACCGCTTACAACTATATTTCATTTGTGCCGTAGCAGAATCATTATCTTCAAGCAGGTTCCACTTTGCACTCGTGTGTGTGTGTGTGTGTGTGTGAAAGAGACATGGAAAAAAGGAGATGGCTTTGATGCCTTACAATTGGGCTTTTTCTAACCGGTTCAGTAACTCTGAATGGAGTTCAAGTGGCAGCCCTGCTCTCATTTCCCTTACGGGTTCCACTTTAACACGCCACATGGAAACCCGATCCACTCCTTTACAATCTACTTTGGACTGGCAAACTCTTTTTATACATAAAGAAACAGCTGATAGCATATTTTTTTTCATGAATTCCTTCACTTAGTGATTTACAGAACAGTACTCATGCACGGTCAGACAGTTTTGTTGCACTACTCTGAGCAAGACAAATGTGTCTATTTAGGTGTCATTAAGGAAAATAAGAAGAGTACAGCAAAATATAGTTATCACTTGCACAAGGCAACAACCTGTTATCAGTGAGCTAAACGGCATGCACCTGAACAACTAAGTGAAGCTCCTGAGAACTTTATTATGCTGCTTAATGAGCTCCTTGTTTAACATCCGTGCTCTGATGCCGGAGTTGTAATGCAACCGCGGCCGCATGTTATTATTGACTCTTAGACGCGCGCACGCACAAACGCATGCCCGCATGCGCGCATGCACGAATTCTCGTGGACTTGTCTGCAAGGTTTTATTTTGTACTTACCTAGAACAGCATGACAATCATCGCTTATCTCTCGAATCATGAATCAGTGTCAACTTCCAAAAAGTTTGGGATAATGGAACAAAGCCTATATTGGGTCATATCGTAAATCTTTAAAATATAAATGTCCTGGGCTAACCAAACTTAACTGGACCAGCCGGAGCTCTGAAATGAAAGCCTTTAGGCTGAGAC
The DNA here is from genome assembly GCF_019279795.1 of Protopterus annectens. Taxonomy (NCBI): domain Eukaryota; kingdom Metazoa; phylum Chordata; order Ceratodontiformes; family Protopteridae; genus Protopterus; species Protopterus annectens. The sequence goes on from NC_056731.1 coordinate 1,856,267,208, forward strand.
ATCGTTTAGCACCGACATTTTATTAATGATGAACAAACTTTGTGAAGCTATTTATATTAGCATTTTCTATTTGTAATATAACTGTAAACAGCATATCATTCACTATTTAAAAAGTTCAAGTAATCATTATATTTCTGAAGTCAGTATTCCAAAAGTTCTACAAATTTATCAGTTTACCCTGAAGAATTATCTGCTCAGCTCCTCACACCTCTCTGTATCATTTCCTTTCATTTTTTTGTCAGTGCTAGCCAACAATAATTCAGTCACTGGCCTTAGCCACCAATATCGCAGTATGTAACATGAGTGATATTTTCAGCAGAAGCATTTATTTCTTAGTATTATATAGTGCTTTTTCAACATCCACTGTTTTTTTTTTCTGTTGCGAAATACTTAAGTATCTCTCAGTGCGTATTTATCATTAATAAAGTGCTGATGTTTTGAACAAATCGGAACACAACTCATATCTGAAAATATTAATTTTCCAGAGCAAAATCAAGCCCAGTAATGAATCTGTGCTGTCACTAATTTTTAAGGTTGCAGGCAATTTTTAAGTTATCAACACCACTCAGAATAAACAAATCTGAGGGTGGTTTGAAAAACATTTCAAGTTAATATCTTTATTCTAGCAACAAATTATACGATATTAACAACAGAACGAAAACATAATACATTATTGGTTATATTATTTCAAATCGTTATTTCTAAAAGTTCCTCACAACCCTCTTTCAACACGAAATATTAAGTGTACTGACCAATCTGCATGAAATTATTTCCAGTTTTTGAACATCTGTTGTTGGTATTTTTACGTCTGAGTGCTGTTCTTTCTCAGCTAGCATTTTTTTAACTGAACAAGGCACATTATCCTCACTAAATATTGTAAGACATTGCAGCTGCATCATTATCTGCGAAAACTGAGTGCTCATACATCCCCTTGGTATTATTAAATTTCTGAGTAGTATCACAACATACATGTTTCTGGTCTAAGGTCTTTGTACATGAATATTTTTTTTGTTCCCATCTCTTGTAGCAAAAGGTTATGAGCTATGGGGTAGTGTCTGAGCCATGCTCATCATTTGAGGGTGGCATTGCCAGCATCTTTGTTTATGACAACTAGGAAAGTCTTTGTGCAACACTTCAGCCAAGTCACTAACCTGATTATGGTCACATACCTTTTGAGTTCCTGTGATGCATTCATAACATATCTGCCTCTGCCTGTTTGCATGTCCACTAATCATTCATCCACCTCTGCATCTTATCATTTATCACTTTGTGTAGTTGACTTGCTAGGATTGTTTTGTTTTCCTTCGTATTTGTCTGTGCAATTCCATTTACATTTTCTATCCAGTACTGTACACAAATGTTAAGAATTCAAGACAGAAAATAAATATATATCTTGCTTTGTGTGTGTGTGTGTGTGTGTGTGTGTGTGTGTGTGTGTGTGTGTGTGTCTACCTCTCTATCCATCCATGTGATAATTATGCGGGGCTAACATAGGAAATTTGTAATTAGTATGGCGGACCATGTCTAGATCGTTGTGACAAAACGGTATAACGATTACTTTCCAGAAAATGCATCATTTGACAGATAAGAATTTTCGAAGACAACATTTTAGGAATACATTGTGTTTTTTTTTCTGGTTAGTTTTGTCTTGCTCTAATAATAATCATTGCCATTATTTAAATTAATTTTATTAGGTCTGTCATGATAACCCACTATATGTGTCATAAGAACGAATTTTCTCACACACTTTGTATACGTTTTTGTTCATTATAGTAATAATTTTAGGTTTACTGTAATCTGTCCACCTGCCTGTCTAGTTACACACGTCTGTTAAGTGTGACTTTTCTGTTTCCCCAAGACATAGCAAATTTGTGGTTTCCTTATATTTTTGCATAAAATTGTAACACTGTTTTTATTTGAAATTGTGACTGTCAACAATACATTTTCCCTTCTACTGTATTTAACTATACTTACTACCAGGAGAAGTTCTTACAGTACCTGAATGTGCAGTAGAAGACTATGATCAGCCCTTGTTTACTTGTAAAGCAACAAGACTCAGCCTTTAAGCGTTTTTTGTGCATCAACACGTCATGTAATAATTATTTACTATCAGATGTCCTAAGGCCTACAAATAAGGAAGCAAATTTGCGTCAATTGCCCTTTTCAGCAGGGTTAGAGTAAATCTGTCAACATGAAGGTACTGCAGGCTTTTTTTAGCTTTTTTCTGTATACCACTTACTCGTATTTGCCCTTTCTACGCTCTTTAGATGCCTTTTTGGTATAAGGTCCTTAAACACAAGAGACTAGTATTTTTAAAGAAGTATATATATATATATATATATATATATACATATATATATATATATATATATATATATATATATATATATATATAGAATTGTATAGTTAGTGGGGTAAGCCATTTTACTGTACACAAACAATGCTCTACAGCTATATTTTAAAAGAAACCAGAAGTTTTGAATGCATTATTAGAAGAAGGTGTCAGATATGTTAATGCACTTATGAAATGTTCACACACACACACACACACACACACACACACACACGCGCGTACGTGCAAAGCAGGATGCTCTTTACAACGTCACTTGATGACTTTATTTTATTTGTAAAATTAAAATGTTGGAAAAGAAAGAAGCTTTCTCTGTCTATTTTCTCAAGAAAGCCCGATGCAACGCCGTATTAGTCAATGCTTCTGGGTTTTTTAATATTTAAGGAAGAACAAAAGATGATGTGCTGCAGTCAAACACAAGTAATTATGTATCTAGCCAAATAAGTGAGCTTTATATACGAGGCCGTGACTGTCCTGCTGCACACAACCGTGAATTTTAACCACGTGCTATTATACGTAATGTGTTAACTGTGGCCCACTAGTCTTAAAATAATAATTTTTATTTCAAGAAAGAAAATCAGAATGCAGTATCTTTTAAATAGGCGATTCAAGACCACAGCATTTGTGGTGGACGCTTGTAGGATTCAAACATAACCGCTATGTTGTATTAGTGTTTAAAGCTTTAGCAATAGTAATTAACAATAAAATAATGGATAATGTTGATGCCTAACAAAAGACATAGCAGTGCAATAGTTAATCTAATAGAAGAGGGCTAAATATATAGCCAATTTAAGGGCTGATAACTAAACAACAGCAGCGCAGAAAAACAAGGTGGCACTTATAAGCACATCTGGTAACAAACCGAAGCTGAAAACTATAACCAGTCTTAGAGCAGTCGACCCGAGTCATTTATAAAATAATGCAGTCCCCGTATCTTACTTAGCAAGGAGTAATTTCTGTAATGCGTGAAGCAGGAGAATGAAAATAGACTAAAATATGAGAAAACTGAAATTAACTACGTGCTCGCATTATTCACTTTTTCTGTACCCCGTAAGACGTTCAGTAAAGGAATTAAGGAAGATCATGTTATCTAAATAAAACTTTAGTTCTGCTGATATCGCCGGTGAAATTTGAAAAATGCAATGACTCTTTCCTTCCGAATTGTACATAAATTTATAAAAGTAACATGGCACGTAAAGACCCAGTCTTCTGGTAAACATTTATCTTCTAAGAAAACCCATTACTAAAAGATTTTTAAATAAATTATTTATTTTGGGGTCAATGCAACATAGGATTCCAGCTCGCATCCACAAATTATTTTCCCTATGTAGTGATTATTTATTTTTGAATAAAAATATTGCGGCAATTGAAATGCACATATAGACAAACACTAGGTAAAACATCGTCCACTTGTATATCTAAATTTAACATATGAAAGAAACATGGGGTCGTGAAATGCAAATGACATTTTTAACCAAGAGGCCTTATACACACAGTCCACCGTCTATTTTTAATAGGTGCGTGTTTGTACATCATTTGCTATTATTTTTGACAAATTACCATGGTGTAAGTGACAAATAACTTCTAAATACAGGAGACCCTCGCTTTTAAGATGTGTGGCTGAAAACGTTGGCTTAGGTCCGTGTCTTTAGAGGACACCCTGTTACTTGTATCTCACAGTGCTTCTCAGAAGTCATTAATTTTAAGGTAAGACACTTTCATTTAAACCGTTCTTCCTTGAGCTTGTGAAGTGCAGGCTACCTCTCAACTGTACAGATTTTCGCAGGATGCCCAGATTTTTGCCTCATATTTTTTGTCTGCTCCTCTAAAATTGCGGTTTTCTAGCAAATAATTGTCAAATCATTGAGGGTAGAAGTCATAAAATAATGGCATATATTTGAATTTCAGACTTCATACTCTTCACAAATTCCACACGGATGCAAAACCTGTTATTATATCAACTTTCTAAGTTTGTAAGAGCAATATTTAAAAGTGTCCCTATTTTTGGGTCTTTGGACTCCATTATTTATGGCTTTGTTTAGATTTCTTGCTCTAAGATGTTGAAAGATATGCAGGGGCACTGCCAAATAACATAATATTGTTAGAAAAAACAAGTTTATTAAACATATAGCAAATTAAAGAGGGATGAGAATGTAAAACAGCTGTATTTGTAATGTTAGATTTCATGCGTAAAATCATACATCTTACTTAAGCCTTAAAGATTAAAAACATTACAGTGCGGACCATTAAAAATCATAGCAGAGGGCCGAAATGAGCAGCACTTTTGTATTTTGAGAACCAAAGATCTTCACATAGTACACCCTCTGCACCTTCTGATAAAGATTTTTTATATAGATTTATTTAATAATGCGCATTTCATTAAACGGTGTTGAATTTATGCAAACGGTAATAAAATATCTATGAGGAAAGATGCTAAATGGGGGTTGGGGTGTGGGGGGGGGGGTCATACCGCTATGCTTAAATCATAGCAGCTAAGAGGAATGCATAAATTATCTGAATTACATACTGAATCAGTTTATAATGTAAAATACCCTGGTTTCTGCAGTCCTGTTTTACTGTTAAATTAGTAGATTAACATGTTTATTTTGTTGTTGCAAATAAAATGCACTTGTAAACAAACAGGAAGAAATGGCAAAAAGTGGGTATCAAAAATAGAGTTTAATTGTTAGCAGGTGGTAGAAGACCAGATAGTTCACCATATAGAGATATTTTCATCCAGGGATAAAATCCTCCCGAGTTGGCAAAGCCCCTCCCCCCACGACACACACACACACACACACACACACACACACACACACACACACACACACACACACACACACACACCTAATATAACCAACTCCTTCAACGCAGTACTGTGGGGGTGGGGGCGCATCCACATTTGCCCCTTGTAATTTTACATGTTTTGATGCTGGGAAGCGTACGGTAGTTGAGGGGACTCATATTTCGTTGGTATCATTCCTAGGAAACTAACAAATAATACACTCGACAAAAGGTGAATAAGGCATGTAGCAGGCCAAATTTGCGCTTATTGCTTATTCCTCATGTCACTTTTCAAAATGTCTTAATTAATTGTTCCTTTTCGTGTGTTTACAGCCGAGTATATTGCACGCTTTTATATGCATTTGTCTTTCCACTGGCTGCATTAATTTGCATTTCTCGAGTTCATCTGCACAATTTGATGGGGGCTACACGTTAGCTTGCTTACTAGACAACCGTTAACCCTCTTCCAGATTTGAATAGTTTTCTGTGTTTGTCTGAATACCCCAACCACAAGTGAAAACTGAAAAAAAAACACAAATAACCTGGATACGGAGGAAAACAGGATGTTCATTTCACGTATGACCCCTTCCCACACACCATAGCTCAAAAAATCTGTGCTCAACAATCAGGGAGAAGCCAAAACAATGGGGGAGGTGGGCATAACAGGGACTATTTTTAAATATTACCTAATTAATTGAAAAGGTTGATAGAACAAGTTTTGCACCACTATGCATCTTTTTATGAGCAGCAAAAGGCATGAAACTCTATAATGTCTGACAACAATCCTCGATGATTTACCCCAGAAAACCAAATGTTTTATAAAGGGCAAAGCAAAAAAGTTGAGCAAAATGAGTTACAGATGAGAGGTATGTGACATGCGTGCACGCACAAACGCGTTTCGCTGGTTAACAGTGTCAGTGTACAATACTGTAAAAGTATTATGCCATAGCTTTAGCATAGTCAGAAGAAGACACAATTATATTATAATAAAATACGGCAATTTAGGCAGACAAGCAGATTACAGTATTCAAAACATCCTGGACACCAAGCAACAGACTTTGGGATATAATACTGATGGATTTTAACCTTTTTGTTACACTCGAGTGGTAAGCTTTGAGTAAACACAAGCCTTCTGCTACAGTGGGTGTAAGGCCATCATTTGTTTTCTTTTACATTTGCTTGTAAGGATGCTATGCTATTTCAGTCAGTACGTAATTTAAGGATACTGGACACACACACACACACACACGTTCAAATGAAGTATATGGTAAATAACTAACTTATTACGCTGACCAAATCACTTAACAGGCGAGTGGCCATGGGCCACCCTGAGATAAGGCAGGTGAGGTGATCTTCCTCGTTAACAAAAGAAGGAGAGGAAAATTCATAGCTTTCTCCTCGAAAATCACAGCTGACATGTACATAGATAATTTTACGGAATAAAGACACTGGTAACTCTGATAAAACAAATTAACAACCATTAATAACCAAAAACACACATAATGCATAATTAGCTTTTCATTTATGATCGATAAATCCACACGGATGAAGCAAAAGAATAAATCAGATTTTTTTTAAAAAAGGAAAGGGCGGTGTACAGATCCCAATACTTAAGAAAAGGAAACCTAGTTCAGTCCCACGTTATGTTTTTATATGATTTTAGCTTGAAATATTTGTGTTTAGTAAAAGCGTGTTCTGCCTATTTCAGTGCTCTCTTAAAATCCCACACACCAAATACGTTTCACAGTCATCCAGTATTTAGATTTTTGTATAGGGCAATTTAGTATAGGATACAGATTGTGCAGTGCTGCCCCCAATACCACCCTCCCCACAAAACTATTGCTGGCTGCTCACTGATGTTAGAGAGCAGCTTTATTCTTGTAAACCACGTTCGCAATGAACTTTAGCCAGTGTCTGAAATTCTGTGTTCATTCCCTCGTGTTGTGCTGAATTGAAACCAAAATTGATTCTGCCAAGGAATGCCGCCCCCCTTTTCATTGGAGAGGTAGTATTTTAAGGGAGCTACAATATCTGTCGCGAACTGTCATTTTCCTTGGTTTTCAATTACCACACTGATCACTGGGACAGACAAGCAGGCGTCCTTGCTGATACTGTGAAGGATGTGGTGAGGAAGACTAACTCATGAGAGCGCAGATGGATCACACACATAAGGCTTCATATACTAACTAGCAATACAGGGTTGCAAAGAAAAATATTCACTAAAATCTGTCACTGCCTCTTGTACAGAAAGCTTGGCAAAATCTGTTATAACTAAAAACCGTATGCAACTATAATTGCTGTTGCATGAATCTAGCAGGATTGTGTTTGTTATTTTAATCCTAATTTGTCTGCACCCCTGTCTACAACCGTTTTATAAATGTACTGCTACGTGTAACAGAAACAACACACAGCGAGACTGCACCATACATCTCAAGCTTTAAGTGCAAGAAATCTGGATAAAATAAAAAATAAAGGTGGAGAACAGAGGCCCAAAATCAGGGATAAATGTTAAACATTGCTTTTATAATCAGAACATTGGTAGGATAACAGATTTTGCATTTGCATGTGTTTTCCGAAGGATACGAAGTCTGAAACTCAAATGTAAGTCACTTTTTAGTGACTTCATCCTTAATGACTTGCCAGACAACTCCAAATTTTATGAGGAGCAAACAAAATTATGACACAAAAATTTGGCCATTTTGCAGATATCAGGATAGTTGAGAGGTACACTTTTGTGCACATATACATACTTGCTGTTGACTAACACACAGCACAAAATGTGGCCATTTTGCAGAAATCAGGATAGTTGAGAGGTACACTTTTGTGCACATATACACACTTGCTGTTGACTAACACACAGCGAACTGAAATTTTATTAATCTAAGCGTAGTATTTAGAAAGGGATTATCAGTGGGAAATATTGCAATATGCTAAAAAAAAACACAAAAGTAAATGGTTTACACCTCATTTTGTTTCAGAAAGGCAGCGAAGGCAGCGTGCAAAAAGCTGTCCCACTCTTTAAAATGACACCTTACACATGCTCTCACAAACATTATCTGATAAATTTTAAATCTATACCTTACATTCATATAATAATCTCAGCCACAGCTCTCAACCTTCCATCACCAAAAACGTGGAACACTAATTTTTATAACGTGGAACAAATGGGCAAACTGTGTAATGTACTATTATCTTTAAGTAGGACAGTCACGCAGTTAAATGTTATTTTGTAGGTTCGTTTGATGAATGAATATGATTAAGTACTATACGCTTTTTCTGTAGGTTCATTTGATTAATGAATATGATTAAGGATTATTCACAAGTGATATTAGTTTAAAAACGTAACAATGCAAGTGTGACAGACACTCCACGGTTTGGAGGAACACCATCTTTTTAAGGCTCAAAATGAATAATTTCTCCTTATTTAGCAGTATGCTTGAGCATGTTGCCAGCTTAGAAGCATACAGAGTTAGTCCATTTCATTTATGCTCTGGTATTTTAACCAAAGGATTGCCACAAAACCAATATTTTCAAACAAACCAGGAACCGAATACTATCTGTAAGCATGCTACCCCACGGCAATTGTTATTGATTTCCCTGGGTCAGCTAACTGTTACAGTGCAAACCAATGTAGTGGGTTTAACATGCTGAGAACTGGCAAACCTATCTAGCCTTAGAAATGCCGATAGTGAGGATGAGGGTGATGCAGTTATGGTCAGCGTAAAGGTCCATTTTATGAAAAGCAGGATCCCAGTAGGGATGACACTCAGCCTTAATTAAGTTATGTAAGGATGACGACAACCATACACGTTTGCCTTGAAAGATTACATGAAAAATATTTGACAGAGCCCCTCATTATCACTCTTCAAGAGGAACCTTGACTAGTGGATGGGTAACAGAAAGGTCACACCAGGGATCATACCAACAGCTCTACTAGATAGGGGCCAAGGGTACTAGCTGCTAGATCAAGGGCCTAGGGAACTAACCAAAGGGGCGGTGAATACCGCACAACGTGGCTGGGCTAATACATACCTTCGGGCAGATAGCCCAGTACCTACCTATGAACCTATATGCCTATGAACTTTGGGACCATATGAAGTTAAATGGTGACATACTTGAAAAATTTGTGAGGATCCATGAAGAAAACACTTCTTTACTGTCAGCATAAGTGCTTAGGAATGAATACAACATACATACAGAAGACATTGGAAACAATTCTCACTTCAACAATTTATTCACCACGCATCCTTCTTATACTTTAAAATGTGTGCAGGCAAAATATGTGACATGTGATCAAACCCATAGTGCATGACGCTTCTCAGATTTGCATATAACAGATCTACCTAATTTATTTCAAATATGCATTTGTTTTTAAGAGCCAAAGTGAGTGACATACCACGAAATATGTGACATTTAACTAAAGTTTGTCGCTCACCTGCAGATTAAAGAGTCTTATATTAATTGGTTCAACTTAAAAAAAAGGAATAGCATATTTTTAAGCTTTAGTCTTCTTTGTTAGTAGCTATTTATTGGTAAAATGTCGTTCCGTTATTGTACATTTTACTGCATTAAGTTTATTCTCTTATGCTATTAATTGTTTCCCTTTCAAAAAAAAAAAAAAAAAAAACAGCAGAATATAACACACCTGTCTGAAATCATTGTTAACTAAAATTCACCAAATTATTTTAGGCTAACACTAGAGATGGCTACGGTTTAACCAGTTCTGAAACAGTTGGCTGAACAGTTTAGGGAGAAATTTGAATATGTTTTTAAGACGTAAGCCAGTTAGGTATTAAACAGATAAGTATGGGAAGGAATTTCAAGAAGTTGTTTGATATTAAATCATCTTGAAGTAATAAAACATTTTATCCACTCTTTGCTCAAGAATCAGAGCCAAAAATAACGGGAAACAAAGGTACCAAAATCAGTGACAACATTTACTTATTACAGTGATTTACTCAAAAAGCTAACAGAACAAGATATTTGCATCGGTTTGCATTTTTAGTGTCTGACATTCATTGCAATCCATTGTAAATTACAAGGAAATTAATAATCTTATGACTGATGGGGTTAAAATAATAGGTAAAATCAGGGATATTCTGCAAAATCAGGGGCAGCTGTGATAGTGGTACTGACAAAAGATAAATTGTAATAGAGAATGGGAAAGGAAGGAGACTGGAGAACGAACTAGTTAGAGTTCAACATTTGCATTCTTTAATTCAGGCCACATATGAAAAAAAATATTTTGTGTAAATTGTTGTGTTTCACCACTATTAATTAATAGATTTTTTGGTTTTAGCAATGTTAATAGGTTCATAGGTTAGTACTAGCCTAACTGCCCTTGCGAGCCATTTTAAGCCTAGCCAATTATAGTTTCTGGTGTGGCAGTTCCACTGCAAGAGTGAATCCTTAATAACAATTGCCACTTTTTGCCTAGCAGGTGCAAGGGGGATTTAGGGTTACAAATTGAGCTGCTATAAAAATGTACTTTATCAATTTTTCATAATATTCTCACTTTAATAATGTAGAATCTCTCACAGCTGGCTACTGTATTTGACATGAACAATTGGACATCCCAATTATTTCAGTAGGATAGTTTCAGGAACAATAGCAGATACATTGCAAAATAAAATTTTAATGACTTCTGAACATCTCATTAACAAATCTGCAACCACTCTTTAAGCAAACAGGGAACTGTCATTCTAAGAGTTTCTACCAATTCTTCTATCATTTTCTACAAAAGGTGTTATAAATGCAGAAGTTTTACTTGGTAGGGTAAGAGAGTTTTATGTTAACACATTACAGGCAGAAAGTCCAGGTACCAGAACAGGCCTTTGGTCAACTAGTGCCCTAGGCAAAAGGTCTCCACAGCTCCCCCTAACACCACCCAGTGCCCCCATCCTGGTCTACCTACACCATCCAGATTACTGGAAAAGTGCCACTGCTAGACCGGCACCCTAGGTGGCTTCCTAGTTGGCCTATGCCTAAGGCCGTCTATGCCAGGTACAATTTGACTGCTGAAACACTACATCTTTTAAGTGAAATCTGACTATATAATTATGCACCAGTGTTCAGCCTTACTACCTTATTTTTTTAAGCTTCCTTTACCCAAAATAAAACTTGGAAAAAGGCACTTTCATCCCTTTTATATCTCTCCAATCAATATTTAGTGTGGAAGATTGCTTCACTTCAAGGACAGACATCAATTGTAGATTACTTGGGACTTTAATCACACATCAAGTTTGCAGCTTATCTTTCCAATAACCTTAGTCCTGTAATTCAAAACACAAGACTTTATCTTTTAATGTTTGGTATGCTCACTTAAATGGACACCTACAATGAAAATATAGTCAAAATTGTTAAATTGAAAATGTCTTCCTAGCAGAATTCTCACTGCATAGGCTCATAGGTTCATAGGTTCATAGGTGTGTACTAGGCTAATGGCCCTGCAGCCTTTACAAGCCTAGCCCATAGGATTACCTTGGTATCATGCCACCCGACCTTAGTTCCCAGTGCCTCTGGAGTGATCCCTGGGGTGAATTTCGCATACTCTCATTAAGATTTCTCTTGAAGAGGGCTAGTGAGGTGCTTTGCTTGATATGTATGGGAAGTGTATTCCAGAGCATGGGCAGCCTCTGGGTTATGAAGCTGTCCCTCCAGCATGTTCTGTTGATCATGGTAATGAGGTTGAGGTCTCTGGAGCATGTAGTGTGGAGGGAGTGGGATTTCTTTAGATGTAGAATTTCTAACAGAGCTGGGTTAGACATGGCTTTGTAAGTCAAGCAGAGATCACGTCTAAGTAGGCAATATGAGACAGAGACTAGTTGGCGTTTTTTGAGTCTGTCCATATAGGACAAGTGTTTAAGGCCTAGGGATCCTCTTTGTGAAGTACATTTGTGGCCTCTCCAGTTGTTGCAGGTGTCTAGTGAGGTACATGCCAAAGGGGCATTGTACTAAATGATTGGCCTAATGAGGGAAGAGTAGAGGGAGACAATGACCTCCTTCTTCCTGGATGGAAAACCCTTAGTAATGAGATGTGCCACATAGAAGGACTTTCTGACCACAGTGGCAATGTGGTGGTCAAAAGAGAGGTTGCTGTCAACCTGTGTTCCCAGATTTCTTATAATGCCTTCTGTGTTCAGTGGACCACCATCAATGTGGTAATTCATGGGAACAAGGTTTTTCCCAAAGGGGATGACGACACATTTTTTTTGGCATTGAGCTTAAGGCCATGGTTCTGATGCCAGTTGTTGGTCTCAGTAAGGCCTTTCTGCAGGATGTCAGCATCACAATTGTCTGCAAACTTTGTCAGCCAGAGTCCCTTCATGTTGGCCTGGACTTCAGAGAAGTAGATACCAAACAGGAGAGGACCCAGGGCCAAACCCTGTGGGACTTCACTCATGATTAGTCAGCAGTCTGACTTGGAGTCAGCTACTTTCACATTGTGGGGTCTACCTGTGAGCTAGTTTGCAACCCACCTAGTGATATAGGGGTTGATGCTTAGCTTAGTGAGTTTTTCTATAATTCCTGAGTGGGGAATGGTATCAAAGGCCTTGGCCGGATCAAGGTAGGCTGTATGAACCACCTTGGCTTCATCTACAGCTCTGGTGACTGACTCAAAGAAGCTGACCAGGTCGAGCAGGCATGATCTACCCTTCACAAAACCAAACTGTGTGGGATCTAGAGTTTTGAGATTCTCTATATTCTTGTTTATTAGGTCCATGATGATGCATTCCATAGCTCTGTATATCAGACTCATCAGGCTAGTGGGGCAATGGTTCCCTGGGTCTGTAGTCACTCCTCCTTTGTGCAGAGGGATGACTGCAGCAGTGTGCCATTCAGTAGGGACAAAGCCTGAGGTGAGGCTGTGATTGAACAGGGCACACAGGGGAGGTGCCAGTCCACTCTGTAGTTCTTGTAGAGCACAGACAGGGATATTGTCAGGTCCCATAAAAACTGTATTCTTGGCCTTAGACAGTGCTCTTTTAACCTGTGCAGCAGTAATACTGGGTGACTGGCAATCTACTGGTATTGTGATTGGTCCTTTGGGGGGGAGAGAGGGGTAAAGTTAGCATTGAGTCTGTTGGCCAGTATATTGGCAAAATCTGTTGGCTCGGTATAGGAGGTACTATTGTGCAGTAGCTCAGAGCAAATCTGGGTATTGCTGTGGAGATTCTTTACATAACTATAGAAGGCCTTGTGGTTGTATTTACTATCTGCTGCAATTCTGTTTTCATAGCTAGCTTTAGAGGATTTGATGAGGGATTTCAACTTTTTGTTGAGGCTGATAAGGGAGTTTTTCCACTCTTGGGACTTGACCTTATTCCACATCAGTTTACTCCTTCTGTTGTAGAGTTTGTTTATGGAAGGGGACCACCAGTTTGGCTTCCTTATTTGAAAGAGAGCGTCTTGGTTCTATTGGGAATGGAGAGATCCATGCATTTGTGTAAGTGTTCGTATGATTTGGCAGTCATGGAACTATTCTCCATTTGCATGGGTGCCATGAAGTTAGCCATCTCTGTTTTTAGGAGCCCAAAGTTAGCTTTGGAGAAGTTTATCATGGTAGTCACCTTTGTGGGTGGTGGGGGTGGGAGGGATGTTGATTTCCAAAGTGATTAGTTTGTGGTCAGATCCAACCAGGGAAGAGCTGACTATTGGTGTAGAGCAATGGTTGCCCATGTTATTAATGACCAGGTCAAGGATGTTGCTACTTCTAGTGGGGGTAAGAACAAGCTGGTCCAGGGCATTTGAATTAATGAATTCCAGGAAACGTTGGGCAAGTGCTTTGGTACATGAGTAGCTTTCCCAGTTAATGGATGGGTAGTTGAAGTCGCCCAGTATGAGAGTGTTAGGTTGGACCCTAATATTCTCCAGGGTGCTTAGGAACATGGAGTGTGAGTCTTGGGACATGGTTGGGGACCTATAGCAGGCTATGACCTGAGTCACTGTCTTACCCAATGTTAGCTACATTTGAAGTATCTCTGATGCATTATGTTGGGCAACCAGTCTGGACGTGTGCACATCCTTTATGAATATGGAAACACCACCACCTTTGGAGCTTCAGTCCAAGTTCTGGGGCCAAAATATGTGGAATGAGTTATAGCCTGGTAGTGCAGGGATGCTTTCTGCTGCCTTGAACCAGGTGTTCTCCATTTGAAGGAGTACTTTGAGTAAGCGCATTTTGAGATTTATACCTCTAGCACTGAGTTAGAGGGAAACATAAACAAGTTGCCCTTCTCAGTAAATGAGTGCAAACAGCATTCATTTGATTTGATTTGCTCTAAAAAACAAACTTTACAAAATGCTTATTTTTTTTTAGCCGAGGCAGGAGATAAAGCCAGTGTTTAATTTTACACCTCATCCATTCTCATTGACCTTCATGCAATAATGGGGCACAAATCTTTAGATCTACTGCATAAAGTCTACTAAAATAACAAGTTGCCTGTCTATTTCATTGTTGGTTTAGAAAAATCTGCATCTAATCTGGTAACTTATCAAACTGGCATATTGTTGGTCCAAGTAGCCTTTACCTCTAGTTAAAATGTCTGTTTTCAATTTTAGGTAACGTAATAATTTGGTTGGGAAATGTTACATTTTCTTCTAGTGTTTTTGTTTTTCTTTCTTTTTACTGTCAGCACAATGGTGTATCTGAAACTCATTTCAGCTTAGTATAGTCTGTCCCAGATAGTATGGTCTAGTTCATACGTTTTGTCCTAGTAGTTGGTTCTTCAGTCATGGGTTGTAACATCATTGCAAATGACAACCAATAATGTCCCACATATGCATCATGTAGCTTCATATGAAGTTACTTAAGGCTGTGGGCATCTAATACTTTCAAGTGTTGTACAGTTTTCTTGTGTGTGATGCTAATATCTCTGTGCTATATTATAAACCTAGGACGAGTGCTTTCATCCCTACCACCCTGAAAAGAAAGTCACTTTCTGTGCACCTCTATGGTCTCAGATTGAGATAAAAGTGAAAGAACAAATGGCCACAGGCATGCATTTCAAGTTGTTGCTATCAGATATAGGTACATCAGGCCTCCTCACTTCTACAACAAAAAGACACACCTTCTGTGTATGCCTTTGAAGTTAGACTGGAATGACACTGAAAGAATACATGAATACAGTAATATATTTCAACTTATTGCCAAGCAAACATACACAACATGCATCTTTACCCCACTCCCTGAAATATCCTCACCTGTATTCATGCTTGATGTTTGACTTTTAGAAACATGAAAAATAATCATTACAGTAATGCATTTAATGTATTCTAGCTTGATATTCAGAGAGTAGACTGCTAATAGACAAGCTATGGCAACTTGCTATGCACACCACTGAGGTATAGATGTGAGCAAACTTCAAGAAATAATGACCACCCTGTTCCCATCCAGACCCTACACAAGTTATAGCTACCTTCGGTGCAAGCCTCTTAGCATGGTTGATTTTAGACTAGGTGGGGTCCAGGACAGAGGCTGAGGATGAGGTTACAGCAATAAATCTGTATCAGAATCCCATTATACAGCCATGGAGACTGGGGCCTTCAGGTTCCCAGAAGATATGAGGGTCTAGAGCTACTGCAATGCATTGTATTTATATTTTTAAAGATAAATACTTGTTAACTATTCTTGTTTCACTGTTAGCCAGAAGAACTTTGTTACAATACAAATGTTCTATTCACACATCTGAGCGGGGCCTGTTGAATTAAGAAGGGAGGGTAGGGGAGAGTAAGAAGACATGTTGTATATACGTCTGATAGTAACTATCTATGTGGTCCCCAGTATTGTATGTGACCACAAATAAAATCAGTGATATTATTTTCCTCACATATTTTCACATACATACTACCACTGCCCCAGACAAGCCATGTCTATCACACACACACACACACACACACACACACACACACACACACACACACACACACACACACACACACACACACACACACACACACACACACACACGCACACACACGCACACACACACACACACACACACACACACACACACACACACACACACACACACACACACACACACACACACACACACACACACTGATAAGACTACATCATTTCCTAGTAAGAGGAGAACCCTACACACATACACATACACACACACACACACACACACACACACACACACACACACACACACACACACACATACTTCACATTTAGATCGTAGAGGAAATCTAAGCAGCTGGATAAGACTCAGTGACAGGAAGGACATGGATAATCCTTTCACGAGGAACCACAGCCAAGAACTCAGTCAGACAGCCAGTCAGTGATATGTGGCCATACTACCTGCTGTGCCACTGTACCAATAATCAGTTGTTTGCACACACTACCTGCACAGGCCAGCAGTGCAGCCATTTGTGATAAATGCTGGTGTTTTACTGTGTTGGAAAGTGAAAGAAATTATGGCTAACTTGTTCCTCTTAGATACACTGAAACACCCCTCAGGTATAAACAAATATAAGTTATAGCAACAAACATTTGATATTGATTTTAGCAAATGCAACACATTGTGTGGTACTGCTCTTGCCAAATAAGTTCAGTGACTAACTGTGATAAATTAGAAGCAGGATTGTTAGTTTTCTGTACAGATAGCCTCTGTACCTGTCAATTACAGCCACTTTATACACACATATGTCAGATGTATGATTGTGTTTAAAAAAAAAATCCATAACAAAGCATTCCGTCTTGCTTCACACAGATGCACACTAGTCCTACAAAATCAGATTAATAACTATTTATCTTAACCATGACAGCAAAGTCCTCTTCATTCACAGATAGCCCCCATACCCGCTTTTGTCTCTCTGACACTAACCAATAAAAACTTAAGCAATTAACACCTCAGTGTTATAACCTGTTCATTAATTTATATAAAAATTCTTAAATATACATAAAAACTTATACAGACATCATAACAACTTTCTTATTATTACTCTGCCAGTTGAAACTGGGGGCTGATAAACATCCCGGGTTCAATAATATGATTAATATTAAATGTTTTTGAAACATAGAAAATTATATATATATGTTATAATAATAAGAAAGTGATTAGGCTGTGCGTATAAGTTATGTATATTTAAGAATTTTTATATAAATTAATGAACAGATTATAGCATTGAGTTAATTGTTTGTTTTGTATTGGTTAGTGTGAGTATATAATGATTTTTTTTACTTTTTTGGAAGTCATTCTGATGAAGTTGGAGAGACAAAAGTGTAAAATAAAGTTTTGATGTGATTGTTCTGTTTGTTCTCTTGCTGGTTGTTGCTGAGTTTTTTTGGTTATATTTGCAAGTTTTAAGCCACTGTTGGGTCCTGTGGAATTGTTGATAGAAAAATAATGGCCACAGTAATGTATTTCAAATTTGTTTCAAACAAATGCACAAAAGCACACATATACTTCTAAGGCAGAATAATGACCATTTAGCAAATTGAAAAAAATGCATCATTTTCATCTACAGACAGCCAATGGAGCCAGCACTTATGGCCACTTTGTTGTCTGTGTGCACCTCAGGTGTCTGTGATAAAATAATGCCCAGAGCAATGATTTACACTGTGCTTCATTCAGTCAATAGATACAGTAAAGTAGTCTAACATATTTCACACAAATATACATTAATCCTACAAATCTAGAATACTGACAGTTTAATTAAGCAAACAATATCAGGATCAGTCATTTTAAGCCACAGACAGCCCCCATACCCAGCACATGTATCCATTTTGATGACTCCACC